>NC_047021.1:32115184-32483951 GCF_902652985.1 Pecten maximus
AGACGTACGTGCCATTGTCGTTAATCAAACACATTGAAATAAAATCTTGATTTTCGCCATTGTTCAGCTTGAAGTAGTGGAATGTAGTTTGCGGAACGAGATCAAGATTTTATTTTAATTAAATTGGCTGTAGAGTGGACCCGCGATATTCCGGTCGGCTGTAGTCAGGAAAACTTCATGGCAAATAAAGCATGATGTTCCTACCACCATTGACGAGTCCTAGAAAGACCAAACAGCTGTATGATGTCCCTACCACCACTGAAATTGTTCTAGAAGAACAAAACAGCAGTATGATGTCCCTATCACCACTGACGAGTCCTAGAAAGACCAAACAGCTGTATGATGTCCCTATCACCACTGACGAGTCCTAGAAAGACCAAACAGCTGTATGATGTCCCTACCACCACTGAAATTGTTCTAGAAGAACCAAACAGCTGTATGATGTCCCTACCATCACTGGAAATGTTCTAGAAGGACCAAACAGCTGTATGATGTCCCTACCACCACTGAAAATGTTCTAGAAGGACCAAACAGCTGTATGGTGTATCTACCACTACTGAACAGTTCTAGAAGGACGAAGCAGCTGTATGATGCAGTTGCATTCATTTTCGCTGTATTGTATCTAAGTCGCAATTACTGAAGAGCTTTCTTTTCCAAGAAAGGTGAACGGCGATACAAGTACATTGTTGTGAACTATACAAGAGCATATTTTGTAAAACATATGACAAGGACTCATAAAAATACACCGAAGGTGGCTATGGTAACAACCATTGTCCGTATGTCGGCTGACTTGTTGTTTTCATACGAAGCTGATTATATTGAAGAGTTTATCGGAATAAGTACTCGAGACCTTGCAGATGTATTGGTATATTGACGATATATTTAGATAACAAAACCTTTATTAACGATGTCGATCCAATATACAAACATGTACCCTATAGAGCATGAACTCAAGGACACTATAGACTCCTCAACATCTCTTCAACGTAGCCAACAATGACAACTTACAACAAACCTCCTATAATAAGAGTGATTATTTCAAATTCCCTATTGTTAATTTTCCATTTCTAGATGGCAACATACCCTGCATCCCCTACCTAAGGTGTTTTGACATGTCCCAGTAGGTTCAATATTCATGGGCTTGTTCCCATTATCACGATATCCTTGACAGATGTCGACTACTGACTACTGACTCACCAGGTGAGAGGAAGGTTGATGAGACTATGGGATTGTTTTATTGTCGACATCATGATTCCATTTGGAAATATTCTATTTCTATATGCGATATGAAGTTAGATGTGTTTCAATAAACTTGTGATTCCGTTCTCACCACCCATACTCTCAGTTTAGAAAGTGACTATTCCCGGTTTGACCTAGATTTGTATGGCGGGAGTCGTCAATGAAGCAGAAGACGCTTACTCTTCCGGGACACCTGATTCTAGCCCTTGTACTTTTTCAGGAGTCTCCATGTAGATGTTTATTCTTTTGTTGATATTTTGCCCCTCTTTAATCGGTTTGAGTTTGAAATATGATTTCGTTATTATGTCTATAATCTTTGTTGTTTTTGAAAAGTTCTGACATGATGTGTATCTTTGGATTAAGACACGCTAACGTTCCTTCCATGTTTCGCTCTTACATTATAGCAAAACTGAAGGATCCTAGAAGAATGAAACAGGTTTGTGTTGCAGTTCAATAATTATTCGGCAAAAGCTATATCATCCATTACACAATCCATATCATTATGAACCTTCAATAAGACACTGACCATGTATTCTATTTATACTTCAAAATCAATCGAAAATAAACACTTTCATGTCAGATTTCAATAATATCCCTGACATGTTTGCCCTAACCATTATTTCCTTTCTATCGCTCCTGGTGGAATGAAATTTGTTATTAGCTATTGAAGCGAAGCTTGGTCAGTTGACGAACACCTAGAAGCATCCACGGGAAAACTTTTTAAGCTAAAGCTATGATTTCTTCGTTTTGTTAAGATAATCTTGACGGAAATGACAATCAATATAATAAATTTCAACAGTAATGATATTTTTTACGACATGTGTGTCAAGTGGGTTTATTTACGTTATAAGGAGATCAAATGTCAAACCGTCGAATTCATGCACGTGCTAAAATACATATGTTTATCATCAATGCCAAGTACAGCAAAAATATATATGAAAGGTGCATTCTGACAAAGGCAGTGTCAGTTGCAGGATAAATTAAAGTCCCATAATCCCAAAGAAATATGCATAAATGTTAACATTTTGACCTCTTTACAGTTTTCAGACTTAAGATATACCTAACAAATAATCGCGAATCAAAAACTAGAGAAAAATGTGTATTTATGAAAGTACATTGTATACGTGAAATTCCCAAAAATAATAACTGGGTCCGACGGGCCAAGTTTATATGCAAATGAGTCCCACAATGCAATGGCGGGTTATTAGTCAACACAAATGGCGGAACGCCGAAAGTGTGGGTCTCTGAGATTCTGCCAAAAGAATAGCCTTTGGAAAAGAATTGATTCAATGGAACTTAGCATGAAAAGAAAAAGGAATAGGCTCGAATTCCGATTTTGCCGGACGTCTATTGGATTGCTGTTAGCTTTTTGCTTATTCCTCGAACATTGTCAACTTCACCGATCGGAATTTTGTTCAATGTTTTGTTGTAAGCATACTGCCATATCTTAAAATCAAGTATTTAGTTGTATGTTTCTTTATATTGATTCAATCATTACGAGAATATTTTGTTAATATGTTCAAATGAAAGCATTATAAAGGCAAGCAAACGGCCATATGTGTAGTGTACGTTGTTGAAGCCTCGCTCTCGGCTCCGTGACAAAACAGCGAGTTATTTTTATACACTGACGTCGCTAGGTTTTCCCCGGTCAAGTGTCCAGTCCAATGGTAATGAGCACCTTGGATTGTCATTAACACATAGGTGCAATTAGGATTTTAGGTTATTTGTGGGGAATGCGACTTTAATACCTACTCTTCCTCACTCCATATACCCCCAGCTCCTTCCACAATAGTACCCTTACTACATGTGACCCCCACTTTTTTAGATTGTAACATGTTTAATATATGATGTTACTCAATAAACTACAATAAATCATGCATATTTAGGTAGAAACGTATGTCCGTGTCTTGGGTAGATTTCCATCCGTCATAGGTCGTGCACTTGTTTGTAAAGAGGATATCTATACACTTGTTTATAAGGAGGAGATATATATACTTGTTTATAAGAAGGATATCTATATACTTGTTTATAAGGAGGAGATCGATATACTTGTTTGTATAAAGAGAAGATCAATACTATTGTTTGTAAAGAAAAGATATATGCACTTGATTGTAAAGAGAAGATTTATAGATTTGTCGGTTAAGAGGAGATCCATACACGTTTGTGCATATCAGGTCATTGTTCAACCCAGCTATCAAGCAGTGAGCTATGTAATATAGTTGAATGATAAAATAACAAGAACAATACTTTTTTGTACGTCTTGGACAATGATTAAAAGCCCATATCAATAATTTCAACTAATTAGAACCGATTATAAGGCCCTGGTGTTATCTGTAGTTATCCTATGTGGTTCAAGAATGTGTAATCAACATATTTAATTACGACATAAGATATTGATAGCATGTTACATACATGTAATCAAGCAACTCCCTTAACAAGGAATTGTCGAGCTAATTTATATAAAAAATGAAAATCGATATTAACCTTTCATGACTTTTGTAGATATAGAGACAAACACAACACCAGCTTCAACATTGGTGCACACCATGCTATCCGTATAGTTTCCTTAGCACTTTAAAGTTGGCATCGGTTTCCCGCTATCATCAAGGGACAAACAGGAACATATTGCAGCCTCCCAATACACACCCTCACTATACACATTGCATCTTTCATGACCAAAGCTGTTGATATGACGTTAAATAATATACAACCAAACCAAACACGTTGACATCAATTGAATAGAATATTGCACAAATATAACGCAAAAATGTTAATCAAAACATATTCTTAAATGCATAGCAAAATAATAAGGAACGTGCATTTCACTTTCACTGTTTATACAATAAGTTAACAAAAGTTAGTTTCTTTTCATCGGCATAAACCCACATATGTAGATTATTAGAATCTCTTCCTGCCTTGGGGATGTGACAAATAAATCTAAAGCCAAGGAGGAATTCATCTGACCAGGGGCTTGCCGAGGGTTGGACATTCATGAATTCTCCCAAAAGTTCACTGTAAGCTATATATCTACTTGACGGATGTTCACTAGACAGATGTCCATGTATTCACCAGGCGGAAACTCACTTGACAGATGTTCTTTCATTGATAGAAAAGTTCACTGTAAGTTATACATGTACATGTATATCTACTTGACGGATATCTACTTGGCAGATTTCCATTCAACCATACGAAAGTAAATAAGTAGATATAAGCTTATATTACTCATTATAAAGCAATACATCTATACAACAACTCTATCAGTGCAAGCATTGAAACTTATAAGAGATACTTGCTATACTCAAAAATATGTTATATTGGTAAAGATATTGCAAATATTGAAACATTTCAGAATAGATGGAAAATATGGGATAAATTGTTAGAAACAACACCCAACTCCTGACAATAATTTCCAGCTGTTTTTATTGCATGTTAATCATATTATTTTTTAATGTTTTTTTTTCCAAGAGCACGTGATTATTTAGACAAAACATAGTTTATACATTGCAAACATTGTCCTCTCGCAGGAGGGTTTTCTCTCGATATTCATCTTTCTCTACATTCATTCTACTTTCGTGCATCATAATTATATATTCCTTATATTATATTGATATCATTAGTGATATCATATTCACTTACGACGGTATTCATTTTAGCTATACTATCGTCCATTTCTTTCATTATTTCATCCTACACTACACTTTTATACGAAATTTCAGTTTCAGATATCTATCCACTTGACAGACGTTCATTCAATCATAGGAAAGTTCACTTAAGAATTGAATAATGTTATGTTGAGGTGTATGGGGGTATAAACCTCAATAGGTCTTGAGACAAATTTTATGAACTGCGAAGCAGTTGTAAATAGGTCTTGAGACAAATTTTATGAACTGCGAAGCAGTTCATAATAAATTTGTCTCAAGACCTATTGAGGTTTATACCCCCATACACCTCAACATAACTTTATTCAATCCTTATATTTATATTTTTTTTTTGATATTTTGTACGATATTTTGTCTTTGACAAATAGGGACTTGTGCAAATCTACCACAGAACTTACCGAAATGTACGTCATCACTCTTCGTCTACATATGGTTAATACTTTCAGGATTTCTTTTTCGTGAACAAACTTAATAGCGATTTAAAACAAATATTAGTTTTAAAGGAATTTATTTCATATAAATATGATCACTTTTGAAGAGGAATTAAAAAAATATAGTCCAAGCTCGACAAATGTATTCCTGCGCCGGACTTGATATAGTTCATTGAAAAATGACTCGAGTTAACTGTGGTAGGTTCATTGAGTCTGAATTGAGTGGAAATATAAATATTATAAGTTATATACCCACTAGACAAACGTTCACTTGACAGATGTTCATTCATTTATATCCACTAGACAAACGTTCACTTGACAGACGTTCATTCATTCATAGGAAAGTTCACTAGATGATTGTACACTTACTACACGGAAGTTTATCTAACAGATACAATGTATATATTCATAAGACTGAAATTTACTTGTCAGCTCTTCAATTTTCAGACGAAAGTTCCCAAGCCAGCTGTTTATTTACCAAATACAAATCCCTTGACACATTCTCATTCAGATAACACCAATTCCATTTATTAACTCTATTGCGGGATAATGGGTTTGTTTCAGGAATGTCTTAATTTGATAATGATGATCAAATCTGACAAATATCTTAGGCTTTACACACGAAACACTAAGATAAATCAAAATGGTATCTTATCTGAAGTATTTGAGGTGACAGAATTGCATTAACCACATTTACCAAATGCAAATCGCTGTACATATTCTCCTTCACATCAGTTTATTTCATTGGCTTCATTACGGGATCTCGAAATGATTCATTTTAGGAATGTCTAAATTTGATAATAATGATCAAATTTGACGAGTAATGGTGCGTTGCCCTCAGACTTTACACATCAAACACAAAGATAAATAAAAAGAATGTTATCTTATCCGAAGTATTTGAGGTGACACCATTGTCGTACCATTATTCAAACTACAGGAGTGCTTCAGGTACAAATTACTAGTAAGGAGAGAGAAACTCGCCGGCGTAGTAATCATTGAGGTTATAGCGAGAACAGGGTATCAGTTCGCTGGGTGTTAGACAGTACATTTTGGAAATATTAGTATTGAGATAAGCGGCCATAACTCCGAACCCACTCTTTGTCAATATTAAAACATCACATTTAGTGAGAACAAAAAAATCCACAACAACTCTTCTGTAACCACTAGCTAGGCCTTCCCCTTTAGGTTTCCAGTCTATATGAAGGATCCGTCCTTCTGCTTCCAGTAGATTATCGAATAATGCGTTCGCTTGTTCCCGTACAAATTGTGCATCTGTCGCAACAAAGATGCTATAATTTCTATTTTCCATTGTCTTCAGCAAATTCCAAATATATTTCAGCTGTGATTTGTCCGTGTGTTTGTCATCTCCAGGTATCGTTTCACTTCCACCCATACGAATATGAGCACATGCTAGTTTTCGTGTATTTTGCACAACCCTGTTTACTTCCTCTTTGATACTGTTCTTAGGTTTGAAAAGAGTGTGAAAAAAATTAAAATATATATCAGCGAAATGTAATTCTAACAGCCATGGAAGAACATTTTGTATACGTCGAAACTTTCTAAAATGCAGAGTGTAGTCCCAGTTGAACCGCACAAAATTAACATCCTTAGTGAATAAGTTATGAAGCCCTGCTAAATCCCTCTTCTTGAGAGCATCTGGAACTTTGATAACAAAATCCTGATATCCCCCATGTTCTCCCTGCAAGAATGGACGAGTTATATCTCCAGTCAAAAGTAGCCGGACTCAAAAAATCCGTCAAATTGCCGGATTTTGTGCACCTGATGAGAAAATGTTTATGTAAAACAACGGAAATGACGTAGGCACTGTACATGCCTGACATGCGGTCTGACCACCCTCCACAATCTCCCGGATGTTGTTCGTCACAATCATAAACAATGTACCCGTTCAGCGTGGCCCCCTGCTGCAATGATGAATTGTCCATCGTGTCTTTTATGTCGATGAGATCCTTTATATCTATGTGTGGGGTGACGGTGACGGTGACGGTCTGAGAAATATCATTTCCACTGTGTCTCAGTCTATATACAACCAGCAGCAATATGAGTGCTAAACAGGCCCAGTAAAGCCACTTCGTTTTCTGAAAAGGGAAGTGAAAAATGAAATGAAAAATAACCAGTTTACGTACTCACTCATCCATTTTTCATTTTGCTTTATTTGTTCTGTGAATTTTTACCCCCAAAAGTTCATTAAAAGTATACACAAATATTATGCTTAGTGCGCACCACTTTCCTTAGTTCTAGAGACCCATTTTGTACATGATTATCAAAAGAAGGAGAGATCACCATATTATCCCAATCAGATGAAAAACTTCTTATTAGATACTGATAATTTATGTATTGTTATTTTTTCTGACAATTTGACTGAAAAAACAGCTGAAAAAAGTTAACATCACCTATTTTATATAAATTTTGCGCATGTATCACTCAATCCTGTTGACCCGTATGAGCACACAATATGTTTTTGAAACTTAATATTTCTTTCCAAATTTGTCCAATAAAGCCATCAATGAAAGTTTTCTAATTAAAAAGCAGAGGGAGTAAGTAAGGTATAAATGAAAGATTCAAAATTTTGTAGAAAGTCTTATATTTCTGTCTGTACATCCTCAAAATGAATGGACTTTTTTTTTATCTCTATTTCAGTTTTGCAATGGTAACAATATGAACTATAAACGAGTCCAATCTTAAAATATTTGTTTTCTACTGTTAATAGTAAAGATGGATAGGTTTATACTGAAGACACTGCAATTTAGTATGTTTTTCAGTTGGAAAGAAGGTATATTTCTTTCCACGTTCCATGACCATTTTCAAACATTTCATTAAACATGCTTTTTCCTTTCATTTCAGTAAATATGCTTTTTCCTGTAAATATAACATTATCATACAAAACAGATTATACAAATGTATTGTGCCCTTATTATGTTTTAAGAATATAACCTATTGCCACATGGGAAGTATCATTTGTCAATTCTTTTATTGTAGTGGTGCCAACTTGATAAGTAAGAAAATCAAAATTTTAAACAATCTTATTAAAAGTGTACATTTATAGGTTCTGTTTTTCTATTGGGTCATTTCTAATGAAATACCTTTATTAAACAAGGCGCTCGAATCGTCTGTCAATACACTCAATATATAACATATAGGTGTATTGACAGACGGCAATATATAACATATAGGGTGTATTGACAGACGGCAATATATAACATAGAGTATGTATTGACAGACACCAATATATAACATATAGGGTGTATTGACAGACGCCAATATATAATATATAGTGTGTATTGACAGACACCAATATATAATATATAGTGTGTATTGACAGACACCAATATATAATATATAGTGTGTATTGACAGACACCAATATATAATATATAGTGTGTATTGACAGACACCAATATATAACATATAGTGTGTATTGACAGACACCAATATATAATATAGAGTGTGTATTGACAGACGGCAATATATAACATATAGGGTGTATTGACAGACGCCAATATATAACATAGAGTGTGTATTGACAGACGCCAATATATAACATAGAGTGTGTATTGACAGACGCCAATATATAACATATAGGGTGTATTGACAGACACCAATATATAATATAGAGTGTGTATTGACAGACACCAATATATAACATATAGGGTGTATTGACAGACACCAATATATAATATATAGTGTGTATTGACAGACACCAATATATAATATATAGTGTGTATTGACAGACACCAATATATAACATGTAGGATGTATTGACAGACACCAATATATAATATATAGTGTGTATTGACAGACACCAATATATAACATATAGGGTGTATTGACAGACACCAATATATAACATATAGGGTGTATTGACAGACTCCAATATATAATATATAGTGTGTATTGACAGACGCCAATATATAACATATAGGGTGTATTGACAGACACCAATATATAATATAGAGTGTGTATTGACAGACACCAATATATAATATATAGTGTGTATTGACAGACACCAATATATAATATATAGTGTGTATTGACAGACACCAATATATAACATAGAGTGTATTGACAGACGGCAATATATAATATATAGTGTGTATTGACAGACGCCAATATATAACATTTAGGGTGTATTGACAGACGCCAATATATAATATATAGTATGTATTGACAGACGCCAATATATAACATTTAGGGTGTATTGACAGACACCAATATATAATATATAGTGTGTATTGACAGACACCAATATATAACATAGAGTGTATTGACAGACGGCAATATATAATATATAGTGTGTATTGACAGACACCAATATATAACATAGAGTGTATTGACAGACGGCAATATATAATATATAGTGTGTATTGACAGACGCCAATATATAACATTTAGGGTGTATTGACAGACGCCAATATATAATATATAGTATGTATTGACAGACGCCAATATATAACATTTAGGGTGTATTGACAGACACCAATATATAATATATAGTGTGTATTGACAGACACTAATTTATATTTACATTCTGTGTTGCATTTGCCTATATGCCGTTAGTAAACCAAATTGTATTCATCAGACTGTATACTACAATTTACAGTGATTCGGTCAGAGTAGGGATACAGCCCCAGGTGTTGCTGGTCAAAACAATGGCCGCCAGTTACTTTCGGCCTGGAGAACTTTCGAATGCTAGCATCAGAGAGGTATATACCATTTATAATCCACAACAACAAAAAATAAAGCCACTTCACAAGTTATGAGAGTAATATTTTATGATTAAAACAAAATGCAGTGAACATAAAATAACTATAAGCGCCGTCCTTGATCTAGAAATTATCCAAATGTTAAGATCGTAACACTCACAGGGGCTCGTTTCCGAATCTTCAGAAATGTAAGATACGGCAACATTAAATTTAAAAAAAATAGAAATTAAAAATCTTGTAAAAAATCGGGAGTATCGACATAGTTTCCGATTGTGTATGAATACAGGATTTTAGTTTTGTGGTTATTCACTGATGTCAAAGGCCTACCTTACAAAATCGAGCCCCTGTGAAGTTGGAAATCGTCTGCTAACTTAGGCCTAAGATGTGACTGGTTAGACTTAAATCTGTTTCGAACGAAATATCCTTGGAATCGTTTTCGCCTACTGTCAATACGACATTCATTTAGAATTTAAGAACTGATATTCTTCTGAAAATAACGTAAATCCAGTCGATAGAATCTTAAGTATTTCCGAGGAATCGAGTCTGTCCTGTGCAATACCCGTTCAAAACCGCATCACTTCTGAATGTTAACCGTATAGCATTGCGCCGAAAAACGGCTTGGATTTTAAACAATCGGAAATTATGCAATTGTGAATAATTTGACGATATCTACAAACGTATATGAAATAGAAAATAAAGCCAAATTTGTGCAAAACCATTGTATGTGTTTGCTATTAATAACGACACGAAGGACTATATTATTCCTTCTGGAAATTTCGGCTGTTCCGGTATTTGAACTAGATGACGTCAGTGATAGGATAAGCGGCAAATTTAAACGCGTCATAATCTGCAGTAAATAAAAAAATCTTAACGAATGTAAGGTAGCACACCACAGTAAGACAGCCTGGCCATGGGCAATTTTTTTGTTAAGCAAATAACTCCTGTATTATGATATGTATAAAAAATGAAAAAATAAATGTACACTATAATTGGTATATCCAGTATGAAGTAGTACATACAGGCTTCACATTTATTAAAACAAAAATCAATAAATTGGTTCCGGATTTTAAATATCCGGATTTTCCGAACGTGTGTTTACACAGGAAATTTAGTTTGGCCTACAGCGCAAAATGGAAGCCCACAGAAAAGGTAAGATAGCGGAAAAACTTAATTTACAACATATGTCCAAACAAGATTAATTCTGTCTTTGGGATAGAGATATTTAATTTTAAATAGGTTTCAGAAAAAAAATTGTGTAGAGAATTGTGCCATTTTGGGTCAAATATCATAATATTTTGCAATTTTTGAGAATTTTTTAAGCTGTTACCATGGTATTCACAGCTCTAAAAATCACAGAAAATATCAGTTTACTTATCCTTCAGAGCTCTATTAAAATTGCAAATGTTGTACAGATTTCAAATATATATACTTTATTAGAGGTTATATGTAAGGTTAACTGGCAATGTTTACATATCTAAAGCATGTGCCATATTTTTCAGAATTTGGCATTTTTACTGTACACTGCTACCTAAATATAACCATTGAACTGTTACCAAATGGTAGTATACAGTCGATATGAATACAATTTGGGTGACAGATAAATAGTTCATGTCGCCCTAACATCTATTTATCTGTCACCAAAATTGTATTCATATCGTCTGTATACTACCATTTGGTAACAGTTCAATGATTAAATAACATGTAGTGTGTATTGACAGACGCCAATATATAACATATAGGGTGTATTGACAGACACCAATATATAACATATAGGGTGTATTGACAGACACCAATATATAATATAGAGTGTGTATTGACAGACACCAATATATAATATAGAGTGTGTATTGACAGACACCAATATATAATATATAGTGTGTATTGACAGACACCAATATATAATATATAGTGTGTATTGACAGACGCCAATATATAATATATAGTGTGTATTGACAGACACCAATATATAATATATAGTGTGTATTGACAGACACCAATATATAATATAGAGTGTGTATTGACAGACACCAATATATAATATAGAGTGTGTATTGACAGACGCCAATATATAACATATAGGGTGTATTGACAGACACCAATATATAACATATAGGGTGTATTGACAGACACCAATATATAATATATAGTGTGTATTGACAGACACCAATATATAATATATAGTGTGTATTGACAGACACCAATATATAATATATAGTGTGTATTGACAGACGACAATATATAACATGTAGTGTGTATTGACAGACACCAATATATAATATATAGTGTGTATTGACAGACACCAATATATAATATATAGTGTGTATTGACAGACACCAATATATAATATAGAGTGTGTATTGACAGACACCAATATATAATATATAGTGTGTATTGACAGACACCAATATATAATATATAGTGTGTATTGACAGACGCCAATATATAATATATAGTGTGTATTGACAGACACCAATATATAATATATAGTGTGTATTGACAGACACCAATATATAATATAGAGTGTGTATTGACAGACACCAATATATAATATAGAGTGTGTATTGACAGACGCCAATATATAACATATAGGGTGTATTGACAGACACCAATATATAACATATAGGGTGTATTGACAGACACCAATATATAATATATAGTGTGTATTGACAGACACCAATATATAATATATAGTGTGTATTGACAGACGCCAATATATAACATGTAGGGTGTATTGACAGACGCCAATATATAATATATAGTGTGTATTGACAGACACCAATATATAACATGTAGGGTGTATTGACAGACGCCAATATATAATATATAGTGTGTATTGACAGACACCAATATATAATATATAGTGTGTATTGACAGACACCAATATATAATATATAGTGTGTATTGACAGACGCCAATATATAATATAAAGTGTGTATTGACAGACGACAATATATAATATAAAGTGTGTATTGACAGACGCCAATATATAACATATAGTGTGTATTGACAGACACCAATATATAACATATAGTGTGTATTGACAGACACCAATATTTAATATAGAGTGTGTATTGACAGACGACAATATATAATATAAAGTGTGTATTGACAGACACCAATATATAACATATAGTGTGTATTGACAGACACCAATATATAATATATAGTGTGTATTGACAGACGACAATATATAATATAGAGTGTGTATTGACAGACGACAATATATAATATAAAGTGTGTATTGACAGACACCAATATATAACATATAGTGTGTATTGACAGACACCAATATATAATATATAGTGTGTATTGACAGACGTCAATATATAATATAAAGTGTGTATTGACAGACGACAATATATAATATAAAGTGTGTATTGACAGACGCCAATATATAAAGTGTATTGACTGACGCCTATATATAACATAGAGTGTGTATTGACAGACGCCAATATATAACATAAAGTGTGTATTGACAGACACCAATATATAACATATAGTGTGTATTGACAGACACCAATATATAACATATAGGGTGTATTGACAGACACCAATATATAGAGAATACATGGTCAGTGTGTTAAAATATAAGCTGTATTTTGGCGAGGGTAAAGAAAGACAAAAGTGGCGAGCCTTTTTGTCTTTTGTCTTTCTGTCCCGAGCCAAAAAATACAGCTTATATTTTAACACACTGACCATGTATTCTATTTATCCTGCAACAGTCATAAAAATAATCATCAAAAATAATAATTTTGAAGTGAAACGGTGTCAAAAATGACAGAAATATGTTCGCCTTTTAAACGTAGTTTCACTTTGAAGTAGGTCAGTCGAACAGACGCACGTGCTAAGATTCCAAAATACAGCTGTTTTCCGTCACTGCGGTGGCAGTTGCAGGATAAATAACATATAGTGTGTATTGACAGACACCAATATGTAACATATAGGGTGTATTGACTGACGCCAATATATACCAGATAGGATTATATAAGACAAACTGATAATTTAAGTACGCTCATAGATACAGTTAAACTCATACAGGTACGGTCATACATACAAGTAAGATTATTTAACAGGTACGGTCATACATACAGGTATACAGGTACGGTCATATAACAGGTACGGTCATACATGCAGGTACGGTCATACATACAGGTACATGTATGGTCATACATACAGGTACATGTATGGTCATACATACAGGTAAGGTCATATAACAGTTACGGTTATACATACAGGTACGGTCATACATACAGGTAAGGTCATACATACAGGTACGGTCATACATACAGGTAAGGTCATAAAACAGGTACGGTCATACATACAGATATGGTCATACATACATGTACGGTCATACATACAGGTATACAAACAAGAAAAAAAATCATCATCGAATCAATCAGGACATGTAAGCACCGTAGATAGGAGACGCAGGGATGTTACTATTTAGAAATTCTTGATAGGGAAATTAAAATCATCATACTTATTGGACAGCTTAGATGCAATTTGTCACTACTAGTTACGTTAAAACTAAAGAAAATTAGTCTTACTAAAAGAATTTGCACATACATGTACACGTATTCGTATATTTATTTCAGAAAAAAAATCGTCTTATGACTAAGTGTTTATTTCAGGGTGAGAAACATAATAAAAATGACCATACATACAATAAAACGTCATCAGTAACCTGATTCTTTATCTACGGAAAACGGATTATTTAAAAAAAAAAAGTTTTATCTTTGAAATGTAACGAGAATGGATTTTGCGAGTTATGTACCGTTGTTTGAGAGTTGTGTCCCTTAGTAGAAGTATATATTTTACAGTATCTTTTTTATTTAGGTTGTATTATTGACTGTAAGTATGAATTTATGTATTCAGATTGTAAAATATATGTATTATGCGAGTATGTATTTAGTTTGGCAATGTGTGCGAGTGATTATGAGTGTGTATTTTATATTGAAACAGTATATGCTAATCTATGTACACCATTGTGAATGGAAAAGTGTGCTAGTTTATATGTGTGATTGTAACTTTTATGCAAAGAAAGTTGGAGCTATTGGCTGATAATTCGTTGAAAGTTTGTTCTGTTATCAAACTTAAAAAAATATATCAAACTTAAACTAAAGTGCAAGTTGGTTGTATACTTTCAAATACTTTACAGAAGCCATTTACTGGTATACTTCTTTATACAATGCTATTTATGGTTTGGGGTATAACGATTATAGTGTGGAAGTTGGTTTTATTCTGTGGTGCTGTAAATATCACTGTAGTAATTGTATATAGCAAATGGTGGTTGCGGAATAACTGCAAGAACTGTCCTGGCTACTTACTGTGCGTGGTCTCATGATCGACGGCCGGACCAGTTTCCTGTGAATTCGTTGATTAATTAAGATTTCCTATAAAAGAATTTCACAAACGTTACAAAACATACAAAACAGCAATACCTGCTCACAAAACTATATTGCACCAAAATGTCGTGTTAAAATTGTCCTACTATATATCTGTACGGAACGCTTAACGTTGCTGTCAAACAAATGGTCAGCAAACACTCTTCGATCTGTTATGGTAATATTGACTTATTCACGTGCTGACAGCCAGGTAGTGTGTTTACACTGTGAAGCTGTAACCTGTTCTGGCTAACACCGTAAATTAGTACTATTTGAACTCGATGTATGTTTGCGCAAAAAGTAGCTTTATTGAAGGTGTGTTTCTATAATTCTTTAACTAACCTAACTTCTGTGACGTGTAATTAGCACTCCGTACTACAATTAAATCGTCCGACCGGTTCTCCACAACATTTTATTTAGACTTCAAACGTCTCCTGTTATTTCCTTGGAAGCCTGTCCGCATAACAATTATCTGTATATAATAGTAATTAAAGCATTATGTTTGATATAGCAGCAAAGTACAGGACAGTCAATTGCTACAGGCACCTGTGGGCCAGAGGATCCGTACATGTTCCAATGCTATAGGTCATACATGTACATGTGTAGCCCCCTCTCCTTATATAATGTAGTGAAGTTGGTATATCAAATCATTGAATGTGTGATTAAAATACTTTGATCACATGAAATAAGACTCTTTTAATTATATATAATTGTACACCAGTCTACCTGGTAAGTATCAAGGTTACTTTTATGAATGCCTACTTTAAACCAGATTTAATTTTAATGAGTAAGGTTCATAATACATGTACGTTCAATGTGCTATTTTTAGCATTTGAATGATTTTCTTTTGTCCGTCGTTGTTGAGACAGACCTGAACCAGAATACAATACATGATCGGTCTGCCTGGTAGTGTTTACCGAGGGAATTAACGATCGTACCTCGTGTTGTATTAAACGTGTATATAGACATTGTCGAAATCTCCCGTAACCCTACCGTTAGTAGTCACCACTTAGCCCTACCGTTAGTAGTCACCACTTAGCCCTTCTGTTTGTAATCACTATACTTAATCTGATTTCTATTCTAGTCCTCTGTATTGCAGTGGGTCCCATTTTATCTAGAAAATGTGTTTTAATTGCATTTCATGTCCAATCATGTTAAAAACAATGTTCTTACTGATAAATATGTGGGACCTTTCCTGTTCTGTTTGAAAAGAAAAAAAAATGTTGAAGGCTCCTCAATAATGATATTGACTCCTCAATTATGACAAAACAAGAAATATCTTTAAAAAAGATAAACGGCATAGTTTTAATGCTGGTGATTATTTGTAAACCTGATGGTGAAATAAATTAAGGAACTTAAGCGTTTTAGCACGAATAACAAAATTATATCAGTTTGAATCATTTTTGGTAATAATAAGACTGCATTTGAATCAGGAATATGATTTTATTAATGTGCCATTTAAAAAGATAATCTACTTATTTTCCTTGCATTCGATCTTATCTTTGTTTCGTTTTTAACTGCATGTCTGCATTTTGTATTGACCGCTACATTAACCAATTACATACTTCATCTTGACCAGTAACGCCACCTGTCGCGTCATATCCGGGGCCAAAAGAAAATTATACGGCTATGCCAAAAAAATTTTTTATTTATTGACGAATTTCGGTCCACATAGGGCAACAAAGGTTACTATAAACATATAGTACAGGTGCAAAAATGATAGTCGAAAGGACATGGTTATAGTTTTGGACATTACGTTCTATATATAAAATACAACACACGCACACACGGACATACACACATAGCACATATATACAATGTACATACATACATTTGGATGGTTGCAGAGAATTAAACATATCCTTAATACACAATACAAAATCAACCATTACTCCAGGAACTCGAACACGGTGCTACGTTTGGTACACAACAATAGTTTTGTAGGTTTAACAATAGGATTCATACCTTTTCAATACGTTTCCTCGGTTAATACAAACACATCAGTTTTGCAGGTGTAAAAATAGGGTTCTTATCAAAATTATCTATATAAATACATACCTTTTCAATAGATATCCTCGGTTAATACACACGCAGCCACTCACGGTGAGTTCACTAACTTGATACTCTACTTTTAAATGGAGTTAGGGAAATTTAAAGCGGACGGCTGGAGCGTCTACTCTGCTGACGTAATTTGACATTTCACCTCAACAAATGTTTAAAGCCCGAACTCGCTACTGGGATTACTGTGTACTTAGCCGGCAGAACGGGGAAAAAACAAGACAAGGATCATTGATTGACTTGTTATTCTATAAATAGCATACATCATGTCCACAGGGTATTATTGTTACCAGTGCGTAATGTTTGAAGGTATAGTCAAACCAGAATGACCTATCGCGTTAACGTTTTCGTGGAATATTTAAAGTGGATAGTTCCATTTGTGCACAGGTGTGTTAACACAACATATTGATTAGGAATACTACTGTGTCCAGCAGGGTGCTGTTTTGGACCATTTGTTTTTGTTACAATTTCATATTGACAACACGGGGATTGCATCATTTAATTTTGATGTATGGTTTACACATATTCAAGTAACTATGTGATCAATGGTTCACTTGTTTGTCACTAAATCTAGACCAGTATAAATACAAATGATGCAGCTGATGATAAGGTTTGTTACATTATATATACAAAGCACTTATTTCCCCTAAATGACTATAGACTCGTCTGTAATCAATATGCTAATCAAAGTTCAACACGACAGGTAATTCTGGTCGGACTATATAACTTCTAACTGGACTTTATGTCGCCATCGCATCAACATTCAGACATAAAATCGAAGAGAGTCACATATTGAATGACGCTTTTATCTGTAAATATTGAATAAAATTTTATGAAACTTAAAAAAAAACATATAAATGGTACTATTGTAATCATATCATATATATATCCATGCCCCTAGCAGACCTTGACTCTCCAATAAAAATATTGTATCTTGTATGCTGGCGTGTATGAGCCACACGAGTTTGACAAGTTCCTATGACCCGGAATGGAATGAGTAACCCCAGGGTCTACTCTGGTCAATTAGACGTTAATTTATTTAATTCTGGTCAAGGGAATGTGTCCAGTGGTTTGACCATAAGTCAGAAAATATGTCAATAATTTATAAGTATAAATTAATAATAACAAGCAATATATGCTTTAATATCCAGGTATATTCTTTAATTTTTATGGTAGTTTTTTTTAAAGCAAAGAAAAAAGTTGCTGAGCAAGATCAGAAGTCAGTTTTTGCTATTTACAAGAAACTTAGGAACATATCACTTCCTGTAGATCTCCAATTGGAAATATTTGATTCACTTGTAATGCCGGTTTTATTGTACTCATCTGAAATATGGGGATTTGAAAATATAAATATTATAGAAAAAATTAATTTGCAATTTTGTAAAAACATACTTAAATTAAGAAAGTGTACAGCTAATTTTATGGTTTATGACGAACTAGGAAGATATCCTCTTGATATTGAAATCAAATGTATCATGATAACGTTTTGGCATAGCTTGATAACCTCAAATAAACTGTCAAGTAATATTTATAGATTGTTGTACACTTTACAGGAAACTGGATCCATGTCGTTTAAATGGCTGTCATACATTAAATTTGGCTTAAACTATATCTGGATCTACCAATCAACATGTTCTTTTTCAAGAGATGAAATAAAGAGTCTGTTTAAAAGTAGATTGCAGGACCAGTTTATACAGAAATGGTTTCATGATGTTGATAATTCTTCAAGAGGACAAACATATTCTATATTTAAGACACAATTTGGCATAGAAAAGTACTTTTTTACAGCTAAATGAAAAAGATAGAAAAAAATACGTGTAAATTTCGATCCTCTAATATTAAACTACCAATAGAATCTGGACGATGGCTTGTATATACTCCCGAGAGAATATGTAATTTGTGTATAACAGATATTGGTGATGAATTTCATTATACATTTAAATGTGAACATGAATCTGTAATATGTTTGAGGAAGAAATATATTCAAAAATACTACTTTACTTATCCGAGTCGAGAAAAAATGCAAGGGATGTTCACTTTAATTAATCGTTAAGTGTATATAAGAATGTGTAGATTTAAAGAAAAACTAAGTAAATTGATTCTAAAGTGATTTTTTTACTAAGCAGTGCTCCACCATTTTTTAATGTTCTTAGTAATTATCACAAATATATATTGTATAGAATATTGTAAGATTGTATAACTGTACGACATGTATCATTGTTATTATATATATATATGTGTGTGACCTCTTGTTACACACTTTAGTGTGTCAGAGTGCTATAAATAAAACCTTGGAACCTTGTATCATTTATATATGTTGTAGAAATACAGTTAAATGGAACAGTTTAAATCAATATATTTAGAACACATTTCACCCGAAGGTATCATAACAAACTACTCATTACTACAGGGTAGTTATTTGTCCACGCACAGAATTTACGGACTACAAAAGAAGAGATACCTGTACATTGTTCAGCAAAAACGTAAAACATGACAGGCAAACGTTTTCAGCCGATATAGCATTCGAGGTTGTTTGCCTAAGACATTTAATAACACGCACTGTGATTGGTTCGTATATCGTATACATTATCACGTGGTTTTACCGTGTAACACAGGTAAACAATAGTTTACGGGTAGCGAGCGGATAACTAATTATACCTAACATTATATTTAAAAACACGGTGTTTTCGGAGTCTTTTATACTTTGTGATAGTGTTGTTATTTACCAAGGCAATATCTACTCAACTGAAATGGTATGTACACACTGTATTTATATCGATAACTTTGACCAGAATCCTATTATTGCACATGTAACACCATTTTGTACCATTGTGTTTGCCCAATGCAGCACTGTGTTGAGTAGCCCGAGTTTCATCTGGCCCTGACACCATTTCAGGTACACCGGTATCGGGGGGAGATTATGAAGTATGAATATAATAATTATCTTTTATGATGGCTATCATATTTGTATCCCCCGAATATTTCATAAAAACGGACCATTTTCACTTCTCAAATCACCACCTTGCCTATAGATAATTAATTTATAATTAATGGTTATGATTAATTATGCTAAGTCACTCCTGATTGGAACAGCCAAGATGATGACTTGAGACGTGAAAATAGTCTAGATGTTTCCTTGTATAAAGCTGGAAAGCAAAAAATTAGGAATTTTTTAGACGTCTTTGTTTATTTGTATAAGATGTCCCTTTGGAACAATTTGGTAAGATATATATATAATTGTTATAGTTTTTTATGTTAAGTCACTCTTGTGGGCCCCTATGGAAGCTTGTGTAATAGAGCACAGGATTTATTTAATTTAAATCACTGCCTCCGCAGGTAGTTTTACTGTAAGAGAAAATGGTAATACCTTGAGAAAACCACGTGGTTAGTTAGTTAGTTATAGGTGTACAGCCTATACGTCCCTGCGTTTTACTAAATGTTGCCTCACCGACATTTTGTCATTATTCTGCTGGCGTTTACCCGCGTGGTTGGGCAGATACAATAGCGGAGGTGGTTAGGGTATTATGTTACTACTGCGCAACGGTAAAGTTTCAATAGAGTATAATTTTACACAAGACATGACATGAAGTTGAGAATCTCTTTACAAACAAGTAAAATATGTCCCATTCATATTGGTGAGGACTAGAATAAATTAGGTGGTGAATACAAGCGGGTAGGGTTCAAGGATTCTATGTCGTACACGTTAATTCCTGCCGGCAAAACCTATATATTGTTCCTGGTCCACGTGTCTCGATCAACGCTAGATAATAAAAGAAAATATTTTACACTGAGCAATCTAGTATGAAAGTACTAATTGAAAACAGGGATGATTTTTAATTAAGACATTCGCCGTTTATAAACAAATGCTGTTGTTTGAGGACATGGATGTCACTACAACGATAAAAGGTGAAGCCATGGCCAAAGTCCTGTAACAGTTTAACATATACACATCCTCTGAGCAACAGATTTCAACATTATATCTTATCTTAAAGAGATCATCTATATCTTTACATGATAAAGGAATTCACAGCTAGCATGCTCCTTCAATAACGAAATTTCAGATGGTTAACTAAAACTCAACACAAAAGTTAGAAATATTTAAATGAACTGAAGTATATTGTTTAGAACAAAGCTTAAACTTATCAAAAGCCAATAGTCGGACGGATTCATATTGGATTTTCTAAAAGTTATTTTTTTGGAAACAACTCTGGAAGGGGATAAGCCTGAACAATGAAATTGGACCCGGTATCATTACCAATAGATTGAAAGCAGTTTTAGATCATTATAGAATAGGAAATAGATACCTGTAAGATTGGTTTGTATTGCAGGTAAATTTATAGGAATAAATACAAGATTAATCTATGACATTATACATTACGACATTATATACACTATATACTATGAAATTATTATGCACTATGATATACAGCATGTATATATATATTCCTTGTACAATTTTCACTGTGATATTATTCATTATTATACCTTTCCTTATTTCACACTATATAAAAGCTGAAGTAGACAATAGAAATGCTATTTGAACCAAACACCCTCCAAAAATGCAATTTAGCAGGTTAATTATCAAAAGTGCTATTTACCCGGAATGAGCGCATTCATATTTTCGCTTTTTTCTTCGTTCATTCTGATTGGACAATGCATTTGTCATATCCCTTCGGATCGTCCCTACCGCCATCCCTTGTATTACAATATGACATTATATATTAAGACATTATACATTGTAAACTATGACAGTATACACTATATACTATGACATTATATACTATATACTATGACATTATATACTATGACAGTATACACTATATACTATGACATTATACACTATATACTATGACATTATACACTATATACTATGCCATTATACACTATATACTATGACATTATATACTATATACTATGACAGTATATACTATATACTATGACAGTATACACTATATACTATGACATTATAACTATATACTATGACAGTATACACTATATACTATGACATTATATACTATGACAGTATACACTATATACTATGACATTATAACTATATACTATGACAGTATACACTATATACTATGACATTATATACTATATACTATGACAGTATATACTATATACTATGACAGTATACACTATATACTATGACATTATAACTATATACTATGACATTATACACTATATACTTTGACATTATACACTATATACTACGACATTATACACTATATACTATGACATTATAACTATATACTATGCCATTATACACTATATACTATGACATTATATACTATTACTATGACATTATACACTATATACTATGACAGTATACACTATATACTATGCCATTATACACTATATACTATGACAGTATATACTTTATAATATGACATTATATACTATGACATTATACACTATATACTATGCCATTATACACTATATACTATGACATTATAACTATATACTATGACATTATACACTATATACTATGCCATTATACACTATATACTATGACATTATATACTATATACTATGACATTATATACTATGACAGTATACACTATATACTATGACATTATAACTATATACTATGACAGTATACACTATATACTATGACATTATATACTATATACTATGACAGTATATACTATATACTATGACAGTATACACTATATACTATGACATTATAACTATATACTATGACATTATACACTATATACTTTGACATTATACACTATATACTACGACATTATACACTATATACTATGACATTATAACTATATACTATGCCATTATACACTATATACTATGACATTATATACTATTACTATGACATTATACACTATATACTATGACAGTATACACTATATACTATGCCATTATACACTATATACTATGACAGTATATACTTTATAATATGACATTATATACTATGACATTATACACTATATACTATGCCATTATACACTATATACTATGACATTATAACTATATACTATGACATTATACACTATATACTATGCCATTATACACTATATACTATGACATTATATACTATATACTATGACATTATATACTATATACTATGACATTATACACTATATACTATGACAGTATACACTATATACTATGACAGTATATACTTTATAATATGACATTATATACTATATACTATGACATTATATACTATATACTGACATTATATACTATATACTATGACATTATACGCTATACACTACGACATTATATACTATGACATTATACACTATATACTATGACATTATACACTATATACTATGACAGTATACACTATATACTATGACAGTATACACTATATACTATGACAGTATATACTATATACTATGACAGTATACACTATATACTATGACATTATACACTATATACTATATCATACAATATACACTATGATCTTATATATTATGACATTACACATTGAATATTATATTATAAATTTTACACAATTACATTATACACTGTCAATTATGATATTATACACTACATGTACAAACATTTTTCAAATACTTTGTTTTTCTCTTTACAGAAAAGGACAACGGTGTGTATTTGCAGTGTCTGTTTTGCAATCATTTTTCTGGTGATTGTATATAGATACAGTGGGAATGATTTTACACCAGCCATTTCCCCAGCTGCTTTCACAGACATAGATATAGAGGATATCATACATATAACAGACGAGATGGACAATTCATCATTGCAGCAGGCGCAAACACTGAACGGGTACATTGTGTATGATTGTGACAAACAACATCCGGGAGATTGTGGAGGGATGGTCAGATCGCATGTCAGGCATGTACAGTGCTTACGTCATTTCCATTATTTTACATAAACATTTTCTCATCAGGTACACAAAATCAGGCAATTTGACGGATTTTTTGAGTCCGACTACTTTTGACTGGAGATATAACTCGTCCATTCTTGCAGGGAGAACATGGGGCTATCAGGATTTTTTTATCAAAACTCCAGATGCTCTCAAGAAGAGGGATTTAGCAGGTCTTCAAAACTTATTCTCAAAGGATGTTAATTTTGTGCGGTTCAACTGGGACTACACTCTGCATTTTAGAAAGTTTCGACGTATACAAAATGTTATTCCATGGGTGTTAGAATTACATTTCGCTGATATTTATTCTAAATTTTTTCACACTCTTTTCAAACCTAAGAACAGTATCAAAGAGGAAGTAAACAGTGTTGTGCAAAATACACGAAAACTAGCATGTGCTCATATTCGTATGGGTGGAAGTGAAACGATACCTGGAGATGACAAACACACGGACAAATCACAGCTGAAATATGTTTGGAATTTGCTAAAGACATTGGAAAATAGAAATTATAGTATCTTTGTTGCGACAGATGCACAATTTGTACGGGAACAAGCGAAAATATTATTCAATCATCTACTGGAAGCAAAAGGACGAATCCTTCATATAGACTGGAAAACTAAAGGGGAAGGCCTAGCTAGTGGTTACAGAAGAGTTGTTGTGGATTTTTTTGTTCTCACGAAATGTGATGTTTTAATATTGACAAAGAGTGGGTTTGGACTCATGGCCGCTTATCTTAATAGTGATGTTTCCAAAATGTACTGTCTAACACCCAGCGAACTGATACCCTGTTCTCGATATACCCTCAATGATAACTTCCCCGGCGAGTTTCTCTCTCCTTACTAGTAATTTGTACCTGAAGCACTAATGTAGTTTGAATAATGGTACGACAATGGTGTCACCTCAAATACTTCGGATAAGATAACATTATTTTCATTTATCTCTGTGTTTGATGTGTAAAGCCTAAGGACAACACACCAATACTCATCAGATTTGATCATTATCATCAAATTAAGACATTCCTAAAATGAATCATTTCGAGATCCCGTAATGAAGCCAATGAAATAAATTGATGTGAAGGAGAATATGTACAGCGATTTGCATTTGGTAAATAAACAGCTGGCTTTGGAACCGTCATATGTGAAATGAACAGCTGCAGAGTAATTTTCTGTCGAGTGAGTGTATAACTATAGACAACTTTCGTATGAATGAATGAACTTCTGTCTAGTGAACTTCCGTCGAGTGAGTGTATAACTATAGTGAACTTTCGTATGAATGAACTTCTGTCAAGTGAACTTCGGTCGAGTGAATGTATAACTATAGTGAACTTTCGTATGAATGAATGAACTTCTGTCAAGTGAACTTCCGCCGAGAAAGTGTAACTGTATAGTGAAATTCTGCATGAATGAGCGAACATCTGTCAAGTGAAGTCGCATGCAGGCATTGTACACCCGACAAGATGGCTATAGCATGAAGCCATTCATTGACATAATTATATGATTTAACCCTACCAATGTAGGATTCATACCGATGAAACAGAAAAATGGCTTATCTATTTAAGTTATGATTCAAGCATGGAATATAAGAGAAGGTGAGACGCACGTTCCTTGATACGGTATTTTGCTTCGTAAGTAGGTTTTGAAAAATATAATGTTATGTAAAAGTTTCCTAAAGAGGGTTTTGATTAATTTATTGTGAATGCCTATATGTATTTATTTAGAACGAGTTACGTTTAGCATATGATTTACACGTATCATTATTTTAGAGACAGTTTTTGTATTTTTGTAAATTAGATAGCGTATATAATTTGTTAAATATTTCAGGCAATATTCTATTCAATTGTTCTAAACGTGTTCTGTTTGGTTTTATATTATTTAACGCCGAATCTTATCTGGCGCCGACTTTATATATTCTTACCTCACTTTTTCTCTGATGACATTTGCTTTCAGGCAGCACGCGCTTGACTACTTATCATATTACAACTAGACTTATGACAAAATTTTGCCTTATTTTGTGAAAAATTGACTTTTCACTGATTATTATAACAGATTTACATTGGATAATCAGAGAAATGCTTCGGTTACAATATATGCATGTTTTTGCATGTTGTGTGTAAACTGTTACTGATTGAGAGAAAATGGTTTTTATATAAAGAATTTGGCTGTTGCAATATTCCTATGTCAACTCAAATTTGCGCCAGAACATCTTCAAAAGAATTATCATTACAGGTTAATATTTTATGACACAATATGAAATTGAAAAAAAGGAAGAAGTTGAAAAAAAAATAGAATTCAAAAGGGGATGGGTCCCAACAGAGGTGAGTCATTTGAATCGTTGTTAGTTATGACCAAGAATGAATTTGGACCATATTTGTTTAGAAGCATTTTGGGACGGGGAACAAATTTTGGATCAATGGTGACTCTTGACCTCAAGGGGCCGGAGCCCAATAGTGGAAATAGAAATAAATTCTTTAAATCACTATTTGTCATAATGGCATTCATGTACTGGATTTATAGTCCATGTTTGGTCTCAAGCATCCTTAGGTGAAGAGGAACCAGTTTTGTAGAGTCTGTCCCCCAGAAGCTTGAGGGGAGGGGCCAATAAGGCAAATTTTGCAAATTATTTTAAAATCATCTTTTATAAGAATGAAATGATTATATTTGGTCTGAGGCACCCTTGGATGAATCAGTTTTGTATGTACTGTGTGCCTGCCCCCAAAGGGTCTGAAAGGTAGTTCCAAAAAAGGAAATATAGCAAATTTTTAAAATCCTTCTTCGTTTGCAGGAATGAAAGGATTTGGTCTATGAAGGGAAAGAAATTTTGTATAAATGGTCGGTCTGGTCCTCACGGGCCTTAGAAGTTGCACCCCAATAGGAGAAATATAGAAAGTTCTTTGAAATCCGTGTTTGCCTGTAGAAATATATAACCACTGCAGTATCGAGGTGAATGACACAGGCGCTCTGGTCCTCTTGTATTACCTACATGCTTTGTAGGGCTGTACACTGAATGAGATATAGTGACTTACCAGTATGTATAACATTGATTGATCACTTTGCTAAGAACAATCTTAATGGATAATTTCAACTAATATTAACTAACATTTGGAAAATTGTTACTATTTATTGTGAATCCCTATAGTGCACCAATTTATACGAGGTAGGGAAATGAGTGTTTGATCAATCCATAGTGAAAGGCTACTGATATTTATCAAATGGACATTACAGTCGGACACTCTGATTTTGCGAAAACACTCGTCTCTCATCTGCATAGTAACTGAGCACTAGTATTTATTTAAAAGATAAATCGTAAAATAGCCAAACGTGATTTCACAAAAAAAGCATATAAGATCATCGTTATATATTAATTACAAATGTTTATAAATAAACTCTATATATATATTCTATACTTTTTCGTTCTTGACTTATAACCAGATACTCATTATTTACAATAAATGTATTATGTTGTGGAAAGAACTTTGATGTAGGCATAAGCCTGATGTTAAATCCAATTGTCTCACAATAATACAATGTTGAAATGAACATACAAAGCCTTATTATTATCTAATATTTTTAGCTCACCGGTTACGAGTAACCGTGAGCTAATGCTGCCACCCTGGCGCCGTGATATAGGGTGTTACGTTTCTGTTTTGATAGTATAAATAAAGTAAATCACAAGAATGAACTTTATTTTGAGGACTGTGAACAACTACTGTTTTACGGAAGCGTTAAAAAGGTTTGTCAGATGGCGATATGAGGGGTATGGCGGTATATATGGGATTTTATATGGTAGGGAAATCCGTTTCCAGCAAATCTAAATTAAAATATTGAACACTACTATTCAGTTACACATGGATTTACTGACCTAGTACTGGGCGGATTTGACAGTGTGTCTGTATTAGGCATTGCCGGGTAGCTGATGTACATTAAGACCATGCGTCAGTTGTGTGGATCAAGTGCTGCCTTTGAATTTGAATAACACCACCTACTGTGGTAGAAATAGTCATATCTGAACACCCTGTATCTATTCCATTTACGATGCATAACATATGTATTCAAATCACGTGCAGTAATAAAGCCAATTTCATATGATAAATCCTCATTTCGTTCGCTCTTAAATATCTTTATACACCGAGCCAGCGGTTGGAAATAATATGTGCGTCCGGTGTGTGTTCTGCACTCAAATGACATTCGATTCTAACAATGACGTAATCTCTACTAGGTTATTATAGTAAAACTGGTTTTCTATTGCCTTACATACTAATGCAAGTAAAAAGGCTGAAAATCAGCATGGTTGATATTGATATCGGCGACGTCAGCAAGGATATGAATGATAAGTTCATATGATGTCAACATACCGTGTTATCAAAGAACTATGAATTGTTAACTTTTTTATATCCCTTACAACTAAATTGTATGAAAATACATCGAAAATGGGATTTGTTCATTGAAAGCGGCGTGTGGTAGCTTGGAAGATTTTAATTTGTACACAATTCTCGATTTCCAGATCCTGTTCCATTTGACGCCCAAACAAAGACAATTAATTTTACGGCTAAGTTTCCCCTTAAAACCCTTTATCCTGCGTTCTGTGAGCTTTTCCAATCCTGATACATATAATGCTCTCATGATAATCACCAATTAAACTTTTACTTACTTCAATGTGCCCGACTTCGTCTCATCATACTGATACGAAACATGTTTAAGCGCATGAAAATAAATGTCATTATATTGTAGGAAGCAAAAAATAAAAGTAAATGGAAATCTTGGATTTTCTGTATAAATATGATATTAATTCAATCAGAGTTAGTTACAAATATAAATTCAAGCTTCTTTTATTTAATAATATGATACATCACTACTATCTGGCGTTCGAACGAAGTAATGCCCCTTTCAGAAGCAATGTGTGCAAATACACTGTAGGCTGTACACAACACAATGACACCAGTAAAGAAAAAAAAATCATTTGACATTTGAAGGGAGTGGTACTGAAATGAGAATACGAATTGAATTCATATTAAATCAAATTAATATAATGATGAAGTAATCATTATATTAATTTGATTTAATATGAATTCAATTCGTACTTCATCTTCTACCAAGGGAGGTAACTGATGATACTAAACTTATTAACTCTCATTACAAACTAGTACACAGGATATTGTATACCAACACTAAGTTGATGAAATGTAAACTTTCAGAAACTGAAAGATGTACCTTCTGCACAATTGGAAGAGAAACTATTCTTCATTTATTTTGGGATTGTAATATTGTTAAAACCTTCTGGCTTTTGTTTATGGAAATGTTGGAAAACAAATTCCAAATAACTTTACCTAGACACCCAATGACCTTTCTTTTTGGTGTGACAGATATAGAACATAATTATGAGATAAACTTTCTATTGCTGCTTATGAGATACTATATATATTTGTGTAAATTGAAAAACACAACTCCAATACTTTCTGAAAGCAAAAAATACATCAACCATTACAATAAAATAGAAGATATGGGATTATATACATATCATCATAAAAAACAAGAAAAGGTAAAATATAAATGGATTTTTATTAATCAACTTTTAAGTTAACTGGATGGTAAATTACACAATTTTTGTACTTTTGGCAAACCAAGGAGTTTGTTAACTACACAGTTTCTGTTTACAGTTTTACCATGTTTTCGTGAGGTAACAATTAGCAGATACATGTTCATATTTTACATGTGTAATAAACTGTACATTCATATTATGAATGCAAAGATAAGTTCAGTAAAGGAAAAAAGGTAAAATATAAATGGATTTTTATAAATCAACTTTAAAGTTTAACAAATAATTAGCTGGTTGGAAAATTACGCAAATACTTGTCTATTGTCAAACCAATGGGTTTGTAAACTACACAGCTTCTGTTTATAATTTAACCATGTTTCATGAGGTAACAACAGGTACATGTCCATATTTTACATATGTTGTACTTGTACATGTATATTAGGATTATAAAGATAAGGCCAGTAAAAGGGAAAAGGTAAAATATAAAGATAACAAATTAGCTGGCTGATAAATTACTCAATTTTTATCTATTGCTAAACCAATGGGTTTGTAAAATACACAGTTTCTGTTTTAAAATTTTACCATGTTTCATGAGGTAACAAAGATACATGTCCTTTCATTTTTACATGTGTAATATACTGTACATTCAGATTAGGAATATAAGGAATATTTAAATAATCTATTTAGAATTGTCGTTGAATATTAAGTTGTAATGTGAATAATAATATATCCAATTACATATGCGATGTATAGATGTATGTGATTATGTGGGAAAAATTTGAATAAAAAAAATTAATATAATGAGATGTAAGCACAATATGATATACCGAAAGGGCCAATGAAGGAGGTCCTTTACCGCGACCCATTTCAATTGTTGTCGAAGATTGTGCTTCTTTTTTATTATGCAATATTAAGCTAAATTACGTGAGTTCATAATTTGAAGCAGATCATAATCTTGATAATATCAGATCATTGATGACATATTACATTGTTTTGAGAGTTAATTATGAAAAAAATGTGCACCTCAATTGGACGATACTAAATAGGCTTTGTATAGACTGGAACCGTTGAAATTTTAGGAGCCTAATCTTGCTTACTATTGTTCGGTTAGATTGTTATACAAAAATGTATATAACACTCCGGTCTGATCAGATTAAGTCGGCAATAAACGTTCATCCTCCTTTACAAACGTCCATCATCCTTTACAAACGTCCATCATCCTTTACAAACGTCCATCGTCCTTTACAAACGTCCATCGTCCTTTACAAACGTCCATCGTCCTTTACAAACGCGATCGAATAGGTCTCAAATGTCGGTTTCAATTACGAGTGTGACAAAAGAACCACATTACTAATTCAATTGATATACAAATGTATAAGATAAGCCGTTGTTTAATAACAAGAAGTGATTCCATGCAACTAAATTCCATTTTATAACGATGTTGTTAGTATCTATCATTTTGATAAAAAGTCTGACAGACTGTTGAGTTTATATCACAGGAAATATACTCCATTTGACCTATTCATTGTATGTCAATTGCACAGGCGCTTGCATAGAAAAAAAATCATTTTTTTATATGACAGTGGTATGTGTACTCTGTAAAGTACAAGGTTGGCAACTCCGCCACGAGCGAAACGGCATCCCATCTCACTTCAATTGACTAAAAAACACATTTATTCAAACTGACACGGTGCACACTATATGCGACCGTCATCAGGAAACATTCATCTTTAACCTACCGTGTCACTCAATACGAATTGTTACATCCAAAACACAATAATCCATGAAAACATCGCCGATTCCTCCAACAAAACACCATTTTTCAAACTGCTCCCTCAGCCTGTCCAGATTCTTCATTTACATACGGGGTTGAAAGGTCATGCGATTATATAATCGACTGTCACCAGGTGCACATTTTGGGGTCATCTCGGCATACTTTATTTTACAGGTGCATGTACAGGACGTCGTTTGCGAGATCACGGACTAATAAGATAGCATGTATTAATGCCAGTGATGAGATCGTCCTTTCCTTTCTTCAACTGCATCATTTCAGTAGTTGTTGAACTTCGTTTTGAAATCGAAAGATTGCATGTAACGGTGTTCAATAACTTGTTCAAGACAGGGCCGGGGCATTATACGTATACCATGAACGAGCAGTATCAGTTAAAATTTTCGTAAGATTTGGATGGGGTAATAGCTGATAGTTGTTTGATATTTGTTTTTAAATTAGAACTTGCCATCTATTTAGGGTTATGCCTATCTTCAATTTAAAAAAATGGACCACTACATGACTAGTTAAAATATATAGACCACACACAATACCGGTAAGAATAAGAAGTTTTTCTGGCGTTATCCCTAAATACTTTAAAATTCTGGCGTTGACACAAAATAACTACTACCCCTCAAGTATTCTCTTTTCTTTCACATTTCAATTCAGTTTCTTTATTCTGTAAGCCCTTCAGCCAGCTTGATTATTATTAGAGTAGCGTTGAATGCTTACACACTCAATTAATCAGGTAATTCATCAATAACTTAAATATTAAATATTATATATGCGATGTAAAGTGGAATTACATAGATAATCAGTATTACGAAGAATACTTTACAATGCGTTAAACTCTTTGACATTGTCACTGGCGGATTTAAAGCCCCCACCCCCCTAAAATTGTCAAAGTAAGGGTATCTTAAAAAACGAATTCCCGTATCAATCGGCGAAATAATAGTATAAAATTCATTAAAAAACATCTCTCATATACTTGTTTTTATAAAACACACCAGGTATGAATATATCGTGAAATACACTAGAATGCAGGATTTTGCATTTACCTGCTAAATTTTTTTCATGTGGAGTACCCCCGGACCCCGGACTCCCTATAATTTCGCACGCCCCCTAATTGAAAATCCTGTGTCCGCCCCTGATTGTTGACACACTAAGCGGCAAAATGATATCAAAATATAGATATTAAGATATCAAGATATTAAAATTGAAATCAAGTAAGCAAGTAATACTGTTTCGAAAATTTGAATAATAAGGGGTTTAAAATCAAATGAAACTCCTCCTCAATATTTCGATAATCATACAGTGATAGATCTATAGGCAAGTCCCGAGTCTTGTATGTACTCATAAAATTTTGATTGAACTCGAAGAATTTCTGGGAAACATTAAATCTAACATTGTGGGAAATGAAAATAAATTGATGATGGATCATCGATCACAACGTACAAATCGTTTGGCAGGTCTGAAGAATAATCTTCGTATTTGACGACGACATGATATTTGTAAAATGTGTAGAAATAAATGAATGAACAGGTCTGAAGTAAGTAATGTTGGTGCAAATGCATACGTTCCAGTAACCTGATGACAGTCTTATTCGTGATTCACTTTTCTTTTTGTTCGTCCAGATTTCAGTAAACTGACAAAAGTTAATCAATAAATAAGCATTTTATTCTACCTTTGTGACAAAAGTATGCGTATCCATTTCCATTTTATCTTTTTTTTAATTTTCAAGTATAAAATGACTAGGCCTACTACGCGAGTGTGATTGCAGAATAGGCATTCTTGACTTCGTTTGCTTTTCCTGTGTACTGTCATATACGGTGTATGGTACTCTCACGTTCAAAATAATAAATAATTTATGATTATAAATCATCGTTCATCGACGAAACTCTTCAAATAATCGTAAATGAGACGAAACTCTTCAACGAGCCGAAGCGTTTTCCGGACAAAATGTATGCGGAGATGACCCCAAAAAGTGCACCTGACGACAGACGATTATATAATCGCATGACCTTTTCAACCCCGTATGTAAATGAAGAATCTGGACAGGCTGAGGGAGCAGTTTGATAAATGATGTTTTCACGGATTATTGTGTTTTGGATGTAACAATTCTTATTGAGTGACACGGTAGGTTAAAGATGAATGTTTCCTGATGACGGTCGCACATAGTGTGCACCGTGTCATTTCGAATAAATGTGTTTTTAGTCGATTGAAGTGAGATGGGATGCCGTTTCGCTCGTGGCGGAGTTTCCGGCCTTCCATATTACACAGTACACATACCACTGATATCATTTTTTTAATTCTCATTTTCTATGCAAGCGCCTGTGGTTAATTGAGCGTCCTTTCGAAACATCCAAACAGGTATTTTGTACATGCATTTATTACTTGCTAGTTTTGTGCTCAATTGTCATCCATATTACATTAATATAACAGTACTGGTTCAATTAAAGAATTGTGTAATTTTTCAGAAAACATCATACGTCATTTCACCATCATGACAAAACTTCAAGACTGAGCTGGTGACACGATAACTAGACTCAGAGACAGAAGAATACATGTGAAAAGTTCTACAAACCATTAACACAAATATGTGTCTGTTATTAAAAAGATCGTGACATTTTCACATTTCAATCTGTAGTCTGTCAGGGTAGCAGACTTGTATCTTAATGACCATCCTTAATTTCAAGTATACATTTTTACACCAAAAACACCACTTAATATTTGGTGCAGTAAGTACTTTACTATCAGCATTAGTCATTGTGTTTATTAACTATGGGATCTTAAACGAATTTCATATGAGATTTTATCAATAATTTTCCCCTTTTATTCCAACCATTGGCAATCATTGAGATTGTTGTTCATTTTAGATACTACAGTCTGTTACATTGACCGATCATGCTTGGCAGGTTAGCAAAAACGCTTCATGTGCGATTTATTTAGATGATAATGGTGTAGATTCTCTAGTTACAGGCACAGTATTCTTTCTCTTTTAACAGGACGTGTTATTTTTGCAGCTTGACAATCATGCTGTTAATTCTAGGATACCAATACATGCCAAGAGGGTATCCAACATCAGTCAATTACTACAGTACAGCAACTTGTTACAACACGTGTTTCACCAATGAAGACACCAACAGCGGTTCCAGCTCTAGTACAGCAAAATAATACTCTGACACTCGTTCCTGACCCAAACCAGCAAAATAAGTCCACAGATATTGTACCAATTAAGGGACTTCCCGTTAAACATTGTCTACGATTGTACCAACCAACATCCGTTAGATTTTGTTAGATAATACTAGTCTTTATTTACTTGATAGCAGGTTGAGCTTAAAAACTCGTCTTACATATAGTCAAGTATGAAACAGATTTCCTCTAATTACTATAAGCGTTCCTAAGAATTATTGATCATGAAACGACTGAATTCAAATTATTTAGATTATTAATGTTATACATGGAATACTGTAGTTTTATTATATTCGCTGTTTATTTATGATTTAATATTCAGAATCTAATGCAAGCGAGTTAATGAATTCCCCGAGACCATTTCCTCGTTTAAGTCAAGGAAAGTTAAATGATTAATAGAAAAAGATGATCTGAGTGATAGCATGATTCAATTGTTGACGATGGAAGATTTGGTAATAAACTGTCTGTTATCAACATGTAGTCTAATCTTGCTTATTGCATATTCTTATTCTCAGAGGAAACTAATGGGAGAACAGTATGTCTACAGAACATAACGTATCCGAAACTACAACGTACTGCTAAAGAGAAAACCCAGAGTGGAAAAGGCGAGTCTACGGGAACACCAAGTCACACATAATCATAAAGAACATGCATTGGTGTAAGTAACAGTTTTAGGGCAATCCCAAACCCTATACAATTTTGTCCCGTGAGGTTGAAATGCAAAATTGCACAAGACATATGCTAGATAGTTGTAAATAACTGTGTGAAGCCAAATGATAATGAAGTTGGTGTAGTGAGGACGTCGAAAATTTGTTTTATAGTAACAGTGACCTTAAGAGAGGCTCCAAGAAATTGAAACGTAAAAAAAGTACATTTTATGAAGTTTCAGTATAATCGGTTAACTAATGAAATAGGTAGGGCAAGAACGTAATTTGGCTACGTACGCACGTACTACGAGCGAATCGCTATATCCCCTTGCCGACTCGTAAGAAGGGGGATAAAAACAGGGATTTAAAATATTTAGTCTTTTTATCGACAGAGACACCTCTTGGTATTAACACAATCATCAGTGCTCAATATAGATGTACAATACAACCTAAGGCAGAAAACAGGTAACACCAACATATATCACCAATATTGCGTGTAACGACACTATTACCAATGCAAAAGTTTCGTATAAGATTAGCACTTGTAATTTGCACCACTTGTACCAAAATATACTTCAGATGGTATTATCGCATTTAATATTTCCAAGCACCGTCAACACACATTAAAACAAACATCACTTAAGTCCAGTTGTCCCAGTTCGTTTTTGCCTCTTCCTGATGACGTCATCAGAAACGAAACGCCTATCTGTGACCTGACCGATGGCTGCCATAGTATCAATAAACGCTGTACTTAAGTTAAATCTCCATCCGTGCTCGCTCGTGCGATAGTCCTGTGGAAACACGTGATGAAAGTTATGGAATCCCTCCCCTGTGGTCAGAATACTGACCGCTATGTTTTCGCCGGGATCAATTCGGATATCATACGGTTTGTATCCCCAGGTATGAGCTGCGCTGTTCACAAGAAATGTTGTGTGGTGCCCTATGATACAGCGAAGAATCCCAGCGGTGAAAAATGCTGTTATGAAGTCCTCTCCCCATAATCCCCACGGAACCAAGGCGGGCATCACAAATCCAAATATTGTGCAAAGTATACTGTAATATCTGAAACAATAGCCATCAAGAAAAAAAAATAATCAATTGACAAACAAGCAAAGCCGTCATTTCGTATCCAGAACAACTATCTACCAACATCTAACATACGCACAATTCGAAATTGATTACAACAAAATCATTTTTCGTCGCTCAATACCAGACCAGATTAAAATAATAGTGTTTAATTCTAAAATCTTGCAAATCTGTAAAAAAAAAACACCATATGCAACTCTTATCGTACTCCAAATCTCTAAGGACAAAATAGTGTTAGTTGCGCTAAAAAATGAACGAATTTGTTGACAAAACGACCGGCGGACAGACAGCGCAGGAACTTACCTTTTCTGGAATACGACTACTGGGTCAGCTAACAAGTCAGATATGTCGATGTTTTTAAATTTCTCGTTGAACTCTGGAAGCTTGTTGAGGAGAAGCCAGCCGATATGTGAGAAGAAGAAACCACGTTTGGCGTTGTGAGGGTCTGCATCCGTGTCTGTATATTTGTGGTGGACGCGATGGTCAACGGCCCACTTAAAAATATCATTCTGTAAAATAGACAGAGAAATATATTTAATTGTGCGTAATACATCATGCAAGAAAAATCATGGTCCTATGTATTTTACTATTTTAAAATTTGCTTTTTTTCAGTTTTATTGTTTGTAATTTTTCTATTTTGAGTTTGTCTATTTCCTTTTTTTTTTTTTTATTTTTTTCTATTTTATTAATTTATTTTTTATTAAAAAAAATCTTTTTGATTGTATTTTTACCAATTTGGTGTAGTATTTTTCTATCTCGAATTCGAGATAGCCAAGGTTAGTGAGTTCTTAATAACAAATGTAACCTTACTGAGTTCAAGATAACCAATGTTAAATGAGTTCGAAATACAATGTAACTGATGCTACAGTATAAATCGTTCCGAGTTCGAGATAGCTAATGTTGAATTACCTAGTTCTAGATAACAATGTTTAGTTACCGCGTTCGAGATAGCTAATGTTAATTTACTGAGTTCGAGATAACAGTGTTTATTTACCGAGTTCGAGATAGTTAATGTTAATTTACCTAGTTCGAGATAGCTAATGTTAATTTACTGAGTTCGAGATAACAGTGTTTATTTACCGAGTTCGAGAAAGCTAAATTTTAATTTACCTAGTTCGAGATAGCTAATGTTAATTTACTGAGTTCGAGATAGCTAATGTTAATTCACCGAGTTCGAGATAGCTAATGTTTATTAACCGAGTTCGAGATAACAATGTTTAGTTACCGAGTTCGAGATAGCTAATGATGTGTTACCTGTATGGTTGTCGTCTGGCCAATCATAAGAAAAATGCGAAGCGGAAGCTTAGCTTTATACGTTCGATGTGCCCACAGGCGATGGTTTCCGGCCGTGATACAGATCTGACACAATATATGTAGAACCAATCCTGAAACAGACATCAGGTAATCAATAGCACTTCAACTAAATAGTAAAAAGCCGATCTGTCGGCATTAACAAAAACATCAACAAAAATATAAGTAATTGATAGATGATTTTCATTATTTCAAATATATCGCTTAAATAATTAAGAGGATTGAGCAACAGACTTACCTTATATAAACCCTCACATGGCTTTCAGCATGTTCATTACAAAACGCGTTATATATCTTAACTCATTTCAAGATACCTAGGTATTTATTTATTATTTTATATATTAGAAAAGAGGCTCAGAGGGCCTGAATTGCTTACATGGATTATAATGAATGATGGAAAAACTATTGTTTCAAGTTTTCGTACTGACCTCATTTTTTTAGTTTCATTAAATGGTATACAGTATTTCTAATCGAGGGGCCAAACTCAATGATACATTGCTGATTCATAATGTAAGATTTTGCACTGATGTATTGTCAGTTAGATTTGATACCACAAAGTAACTGGTGTGTTTGACAAATCACTTAAAATCGTATTAACACTAGTGTTACTCGAAGTTTTAAGTTATAAGTGTTATTTATCCTCAACAATGTGCACTGCTTTTTTTTTCTTTATAAATAAATAATCTATATCAAAAACCAAGGATTTTAACGGTTACGTGTCAGTTGTTTTTTTTTATCTGGATTTGCTCATCGTCGGATAACCACGGTTGATTGCAAAGTGAAATCAATCATGGTTATCCTGACGATGGATTATCTTTGTTAGTCAGGAATATGACCGTACATTCCAAAAGAGTAACCGTCTTCTGTTTCATCGAAATCAAATTTAGACAAATAAAGATACTTACCAAATATCCACGTCATAAGCTTAATTTTGTGAAGATAGAATAGTCCTATAATGCCACCTATATGAAGTAATGAAAATAGAACAATTCCTTTCATTCTATAGGGCCACGGGTAGCCATTTGTTTTGTAGTCTCTACCGACGAATGTCTCCGCCTCGTCCAGCCCTAGGGCATCCTTTTCTTCCATGACATCACTGCCTGTCTGGTAACGTAAGGTTGTAGTCTGACTCCGTAAAACCACCATAGTTAGATCTAAAAACAGAAATAGATAAAGATACACGACATGATGATTATTTGATTTGATTAAAACACAGGATTCACCATCAGTGTCTCAATACGTTGTGTCAAATTATATTATAAACGCCTTAAATGCCGAGGTGTTACTAAAGCATGCAAACAATGTTCTGTTTATAAATAATTTGTGAAAGAAACAGGCACCAGTTTCATCAACGTTCTTCAACTTAGGACAAATCCTTAACTTGAAATTTCCAAAGGTAAATCATTACAGAATTCAATGGAAAGCACTCAACTATGGACCTTTCCTTAATTAAATTCTGTAATGCTTCCCTGTGTACAAATTGAAGTAAAGAAAATACCTTAAGTGAATGAATATTGATGGGCTTGGTACTGTATCATCATGACCCCCTTTTACATTTTTGTGTTTAGGATAAAGACTGTCCTATTGAAGAATCCGTCAGTGCGGTCGGGTGGCGTAGTGGATATCGCAATCGCCATTCACAAAGCCGACATGGGCTCAGTTCATCAGTGTTATATATCCAATTGTATAAGTCTCATTTGGGCACTACTAAACCTAGCTCGCATAGCACAAGTCTGTCTTAATTATATAATTACTTAATTAATTATTTACTGTCTTGGTTTAAACTGTATTTATTTGGTTATAGCAATGGTGCATACAAATAATACAAATATAAGGATACAGAAACAAGTACTTGGTACTTATATTAATCCGTCTCCTGATGTAGATATAGGCTATGGGCCGATATTGACAAAATTAATAATATATATATTTATTTTTTATTTACTGTCTTCACAACTACCGCTATTGCTAAACTATAGTCAGAGTTCTGTCGGCTTTAGGGAGTAGCCCTCTGTTTTGGAGCCGCCTGTCCTAGATTAAGGTTATGGAGTAGATTTAGATAAACGGTTCCATGCCCTCGTAGTATCCTATTGAGATTGATATGGTGTCACTCGCCGTATCGTATCAAGGCTAGGATGAAAAGAAGATGTCTTTTGAATTCCATTTGATTTGTATATTTTTCGATGTCGGCATCTGTCTGAAATTCCCATATAAGTAGTTCCTAATCGTAATATATCCCTAACCTCCGGACCGGCGTTATCGCCCGTGCTCGTGCCAAGAAAACCCGCACAATTGCGTAAGCACTGACGATACAGAAACTTATAAAATGCTAACAATATATTAGGGAAAATCTACAGTCGCTTATGTAGCCATATGTAACTTTTTTGTTTTAACAGATTAATACAGGTTTTAACCAAACGTTATGAACGATCTTAACACAGTTACGTGACATATGGAGCCCATAGTTCATGTGATAACCTCGAGCAGTAAAAGAGGACTTATATAGGAATACACATTCAGATACGTGTTATAACTAGCAGTTCACACAAGTAAGTTACGTTGTTTACTTTAAAAAAAATGTTTATATTCATATCATCGACCGAAAAAAATATTTATCTTGAATAAATCATCACAAATTAATTTGCATTGCATTCGTTATATATGTATTAATATTCAGACTAATAATTATAGACTATCTTAGCTTTCGTCAATGCTATGAATAGTTATATACAGTACATGATAGTAGCCTTAAATATTAATCACACAATTACTGTAATAATCTATCAATAATCAACTTATCAAGTTAACAATATATAAACCCACCTTGTTGGCCCACCTGTCCGGGTACCTGTGGGACGGTTTATCGGTGAATGGGTGTTCCGGGTTGTAGGGAAGTATTCCGTACAGCTAGGCAAGTCCCACATCCATCAAACTGTTACAGGTATATAGCCGTGGGGGTCCTAACACCACACCGATCACATGTGTGCTAAACGACAGTAGAAATAAAATCATGACACTCTGCCAAATGGGAACTTATGTAAAAAAAAAAAAAAATGAGATCAATCTATTTAAACTTGATTTTTATTTCTAGGCAGATCCTAACCAGCCTCCTTGTTATCAACGCTTTAGGTCCGTAGCATCACTGATGAATTCTAGAAATCTAAAACAGATGAATAGTGTTGTTTTTTGTTGTTGTTTTTTTTGGTTTTTTTGCTTGTTTGTTTGTTTGTTTGTTTCTTGTTTTGTTTTTTACTGTATGGACAACCCCACCTTTGTGTACCGGTGGTCTAACTAAGGATACTTCTCATTATAACATTATAACTGTAAGTTTAATACTGTCTGGAGATGCTTCTCTTTCCATCGGCGAAAACACCAGGATATTCCTTGCTGTGCTAAATTCCCTGGTAGATTAAAACAGATTTTCCCTGCTAATGTAGCATGTGCATGTTTGTACGTCTATTATTTTAGATTTATACTACATTAAAATATATATCTACAGCCAGATGGAAGCAGCAAATACCACTTTCACGTTTCCCCCCTTTCTTATTGTAATAACAAAATATCTAATTATTTGATAAAATTCCAACTGACGTTTTCACAATAGACTCTATTGTCATTATAATACGATGTTGTGTTTTATCATGTTTATGCTGTTATGTGACGTTAATCTATACATAGATGTCAGATTTATATAAGTGTCTTGGCACTTGTCTGATTCCATTTTGTATCATGTATATGTTGTATATATATTGTTAAAAGGAAATTGACAAATAAAACGCAGTTTAAATTAAAACACAAAAGGCATGGGGCATTCTTTGGCCCTAAATTACTAAATGACTAAAATTGTCGATTTGTCGTAAAACAGTACAATACAGTACATTCTAAGTCCCAATTTGTATCGAAAGGTGCTAATATCTCGAGTGTCCTGTATGTATTGAACACATTCTTATTTTCCAAAATTGTATACATATTATGCAGTGTTTCATGACATAATATTTATTATTTTTTACAATGTAACAGAGTCAGTCTTTCTACCCTTGTGGCACACAAAGTTCCTCAATCCTTGAAATTACAATATCATATACAATAATTTACACTGACCAATCATGTATTTTCCAAAATCAAAACAAGTAATTCATTACTTTTCCGTTTTGTGCCAAAAAGTCACTTCTTTATCCTTGTGGTATTTTATTTCTGCGACGTTGTGTTGATACCGCACTCAGTTTCATCAATAGCCCTTAACTAAGGTATTTCTTTAACTTAGAATTTCTCATAAGAAAGCAGAGTTAAAGGAAAGTCCTTAAATATATGATTTTTAGCTTAATCAAAATCAATAAAGCCATAGCCTGAATCCTCATTTCTGTACGTTGACTGATTAGACTCCATGACACTCACATTTGTGTGTTTTGCCTGTAACTCTCACATCAATACCAACTAATCCCGACACATTTACTTCCTAAACAATAACATATGTAGAAACTTATTCACCTTTTTGAGGACAATGACATATCTCCTAGATGCTAAGCCATATTTACCTTCCCATCGCTAAGTTTATAGTCTATATAAAATATCATTTCTAAATAAAAGCAATGTTTGCTCAACCTGCCCATTGAAGGTCTCTGTCTACAGAATTAAGGATTGTACGGCAAACTGGTGTGCCAATCATGGTATTAATCATGTTACATAGTAGAGAGACCAAACCAAACTTTGAGACCAGACCAATGAGTCCAGGCTAGACCAAACCAAACTTGGGACGAGACCAATGACACCAGACTAAACCAGACCAAACTTTGAGACCAGACCAATGAGTCCAGGCTAGACCAAACCAAACTTGGGACGAGACCAATGACACCAGATTAAACCAGACCAAACTTTGAGACCAGATCAATGAGTCCAGACCAATGACACCAGGCCAGACCAAGCTTTGGGGCCAGACCAATGACACCAGGCCAGACCAGACCAAACTTTGGGGAAAGACTAATGAAACCATGCTAGAGGCTAAACCAAACCAAACGTTTGGACCAGACCAATGAGACCAGACTAGGCCAGACTAGACCTGACCAATGAGACCAGACTAGACCAGACTAGACCAGACCAATGAGACCAGACTAGACCAGACTAGACCAGAACAATGAGACCAGACCAGACTAGACCAGACTAGACCAGACCAATGAGACCAGACTAGACCAGACCAATGAGACCAGACTAGACCAGAACAATGAGACCAGACTAGACCAGACTAGACCAGACTAGACCAGACCAGACTAGACCAAACTAGACCAGACTAGACCAGACCATTGAGACCAGACCAATGAGACCAGACTAGACCAGACTAGACCAGATCAAGAAAGCATTACACACATCTAGCGTCCCGACGCACAATTAAGGAAATAAAGTACATTGTATTCCCAAATGCAATCATGATGTTGACCATAAAAAGATACCCACGGTTCGTCATTCAGTTTAGAAAATGATCAGGTATCGTTAGGATTTATCACTAAAACATGGTTCCTTGGGTCGAATAAGCTTAGCCCCGTCGGTCGGAACGAAGGCCGGGCAGGTAAAATTATTCGTACTAATATAATCCATGTAACTTACTGTTGAAGTGTCCCGCTGGAATCAGTTCACCCCCCAGAAAATCTTCAGCAACCTTTTCTTGTCATCCACACGGATACTGCGGAATGTTCCAGCTGAATTCCTTGCTCTCTAGATGGGTGGCGCAGTAGTAATGAGCTTGCCTTTCACCCAGACGATGGGGGTTCGATTCCCCGAAAGGGTATGGGGGACATCTGTCCATCTACATGGGTATTTCTCTGGGTACCCACCTTTCCTTCCACATAAACAGACTCAACGCACGAGGAATTAGAGGTAAAATTAAAACGTGTTCCCAATTGGTTCTAAAATAAACTAACTTTATTTTTATCCGGTCTTTTCGGTCTCCATTCCGTACTCGTCTTGGCTGATATTGGCCAAACCCAGTCTGGACAAAGTATATCGGAAACTTGTTGTCCAATGTCCACCGTATGTAATTTTCGACGACTAGACATCATTCAATTAATTTTAAGAATAATTTGATTTTCCTAATTTGACCATTCTGCAGGTTTTCCCTTAATATACACCTGTAAAAATGTAGTCTTGTATGTAGTCTTGACAAATTGATTATGAATGCAAAAAGGCTTTTATTGTATTTTATACACCATTTTTCAAAGTTGAAGTTTGAAAAATATGTATTCAACAAAAACTATAATTGTATTCATTGTCATTTGAAAATATCTATTGAAGAAAAAAAATGTTAATCTTACCGAATATGGGTTTTATCAAAAGCATATAGGCTAATTGTCAAGATGTCAATAAAATGTTAGCTCGGAAAAAAATAAAGAAAAACATTGTGCATTCTTTCTCGAAAAAAAAAGAAAGAAAATAGCGATGTTCTGTACGTGACAAATACACATGCTGTTTTTAACAAAATTACATGCGTAAACTTCGCGCCCTCCAACTTCTGTTCGTAAGGGAGGCAAACAGAAGAGCTAAGATTCCTTAAGACAAACACTTAATATTCCATTTGTTTCGTGCTGTTGCTTTAACATACATTTTTCTGTTTATTCTCCTGTGTATTTAGCATCATGTATGTTTAAATTCAATTCTTATAAAAGAATATTCTAAAATTTAATTTTGTTTTGCTCAATGATTGAAGCGACCTTCTACGTTCAGGAGCACAAGGGACTTGATAGAACAGAAGAACTTCTAGAACATCCAGACTTGGCTGCTTTTTCGATACTATTTCACGGAAAACGGTAATGTAAACGACTATCTATTTCCTTTAAAATCGCTGTGATGACCTTCATTTATCGACGATCACGAAAAGCCTGAATTAGTTTACTATAGGCCTACTATTACATGCACATCGATAACTTAAAATTTGTCTAGCTTTCCTAGTTTTGCCGTCCATATGATATTCGCAGTCTGTAACTTAGCGTAAGTGTTCGGATAAGTGTTTGTTCGAGCTCTTGATCGTATCTCAAAGATTTCATCAGACCATGTCAGTATGCCAAGGAGTAAAGTTCCGACAAACCAACGACGTAGGGTGCCAGTGCCAACTCTGTCTTCTTAAAATATAGGAACAGTACTGTACGCTAAGTACCCCTCTTAGTCTCTGAAATGTAAAGGTGTGTAATGTGTAGGTTTATTCGCTATAATATTACTCTAAATATGATATTTCTGCCACATGCAGACTAGAGTTTTGGCCAAATGATTTTAAAAGTGTTTGATAAAGGATACCTCTTGGTGTAGGCATTATATTTCAAAGTTAAGGAATTAATTAATTCACAACTACAAATGTACTAGACTTATCCACAATTATCTCATAATCTGTATGCTTGTTTTTTCTAAGACAAGATAGTGCATTCCCTCTTCTATCAGACTCTTTACAGATCCTAGATGATACCATCATGTACATCACAGAGAAAATTCTTGATCAGCTAGCCCTTTTGGTGCTGAAATGGAAGAAGAGTTTTCCATCTGAAGAAGTTTTCTCTGTCACTAAGAATAGATTCCTAGATGTGCTATCTTTCATCCCTACATATTGCATGGCCATCAGTTAGAGTGATATGACAGAGAGGCCAGCTATCTGAGGTTCACAATTAGCTCTGGCTTATTATTACCCATATGAATATAATATTATAAATCCTTGGCTTTCCGAGGTGCAATCTCAAAGTTTCATCTTTTACCATCAAACAAATGGCCTATACGTTGCCATTTCTATGTCGGCCCTCAGGTTACTCCAGCATCAATCTATACTCAAAAGGGATATATTTACAAACAAACATATGAAATGGCATAGCTTTGAATATGGCAGAAAAGATGCGAGGCTGACCATGTTACCTAAAATCTGTCATAAAAAAGTGTCCATTACCACTAAACACCTTATTTCCATACAAACTAAGCTGTCATCAAATTATCTCATGCAGGATGTGAAAAAATACTTCCTTCCTCGAACAATCAAAGATTGGAATAACATCCATTCCGAAACAATTTCCTCTGACTCTCTCTCCACTTAATTTCCTTCAGATCAGCTATCTCTGCTCATCAACATTAATCCTTTCCCTTCCAGTCTTGAATAGTGCTATACACCTACATATGACATGAACTTCACTCTCTTGTAGTAGGTCATTTACTGGTTAAGTAGAAGGTTTTTAAGTGCTGTGGAACAGCCACCAGTAGCTCTCATCTCTGACTTTGGCTAGAACAAATTAATTCAGAACTCTTGTTTTTTTTTAATTAAATTTTAGGTTGAAATGTTTAATGGAAAGAACGATAAATATAACCCACAAAATAAATGAATCGAAGAAGAGACAAGAAATGTCTTAAAAAAAGATTAACGGTATAGTTTTAATGCTGGTGGTTATAATGTAAAACTGTTGGTGAAATAAATTAACGAACTAACGCGTTTCAGCATGGATAACACATTTATATCAGTTTTAATCACTTTTGGTGATAAAAGACTGCATTTGAATCAGGAATATAATCTTATTAATGTGTCATTTCAAAAGATACATCCACTTATTCAGCTTGCATTCAATCTTAACTTTGTTTTATTTTTAACTGCATATCTGCATTTTCCATTTACCGCTACACCAATACATATTTTGACCAAACACATACTTCATCTTAACCAGTAATGCCACCTCTCACGTCATATTCGGAGCCAAAAGAAATTATTATACAGCAATGCCGGAAAATTAAAGGAGCATAATTACATAAAATTCCACTTAATTTAAAAATAAATGTAACGTTAGTTTTACTGCATCAGTAAGGTTTTGGTGATGGAAGATACCACAATCTGTTTGGCGTTAATATGGAATATACTGATCCTTAATCACAGCAATGTTTACAGGTCTTGTTTTTGGCAGAATATTTTTCCACCTTTTGTGGTACATTGTATTTAAACTCTTCTGTTTCCAAATAAGTTTTAAAGTATACATTTTTCTAGGTACTTGTGGTATGTTGGGCTTCAAAATTTTCTCTGGCTATTCTAGTTCCCTCCAACATTAAGATCTCCTGAAATTTTTCTTTCAAGAGTGATTAAAAAATGTTGATTTAAAAGGCATTGACTGGTATTATAGACCTGTGTAACTTATCTTTATTTCAAGAATCATTATATAATTATGTACCTATACAGTTGTAGGATTACTGCAAATCCATATTGATATCATCAGTTGGGTCCATCAATCTCTAGACGTTTCAACCCTTGTCCTGCATGCCTTTCTGACCACACCCACAGCCTACAATGTCTTCCAGACTGAGCGTGTTTGGAATCCTCTTCCTCTGATTTCCACGGAAAACAGCCAAGTTTGCCTTTTCTCCCAGGGCACTGTCAATTTGATGACTAAAATCTGCCTGGATTAGGCAGATATCACTACATCCGGACGAAGCATTGTCTGTACGACATCGGAGAAAACACCAACTTTTCTCCCAAGTCTACTCCTATCTCCAATGTCTCTACCCCTTCCAGAATGCCTGTGTTGCTCGATAATATACAATTATGGACTTTTTACTTGGTTAATATGCTCTGATATTAACCAGAATGGAACTAATATTGACCGAGGCGAAGCCGGGGTCAATATGGTTACATTCTGGTTAATATCCGAGCATATTAACCAAGTAAAAAGTCCATAACTGTTTTATTATATAATCAAAGTATATATGATGAAATGATAAACGTACTCAACTCAAAGTCCAAAGTCTCAACGTCCTCTGCCACGTTCTTTTCTTTTAAATATTCCTTAATTTTTTTACAGCCGAGTCTGTCGCTCTTCTTGTGTTTATGGAATCCTTTTCTGTCATTAACTTGTTAATGTTCTCATCGTTTAGAGACGCAAACCGCATTATTTTAGGACTTGAATCCGGCGAAAAAGCAGAGGCAGCCATTTCCTATGCGTTGCTATGGTATTATGTAACTTCCGGTAGGGTATTTCCAGAATCTATTTTTAGCGGAGGTGTTATTAACTGGTTTTTCATAATCTATTTTTAGCGCCGGTGTTATTAACTGGTTTTTTGATATTAACTGGTTTTGCTTTGGAAACTAGTTAATATCGCTATTTATCAAAAGTCACATGTTAGCGATTTAGCCAATGAGAATATGGATAAATACACATTATATAATAATACTTTTTATGAACCAGATAGAGGATATGGATTGTGCTTCCGAGGTGGTCTCTTTTTCTTCTTTTCCACCTCAAAGACATCTGCCTATTCCTGAAGCACCTAGTGGTGCCTCCACGGGTATCATCCCTATGTCAACGCTGTCTTGCATGCTGAAAGGATACGACCCATGGTCCATTGCTCTTGGCCCAGTCAGCACTTGTGCACCCTGGTAGTCCCAACAGATGCAGGTTTGCTGACAATGGTAAAGTGATATACCGACCACAGCAGGAACTTGATCCTCAGTGGTTCATATCACTACAAGTCTGTCCATGGAAGTTTCTGTTCTGGCAGATACCATTTTGTCCATGTTCCTTGAGAGCCCATCACTGTTGCCTTTGCTTTCCTGGTCCCTTCTTCTTCTCTTTTGATTTCCCCCTGTACCAAAAAGTTTTTCCTTATCATCTGTACCTTCCCACGTCTGGAAATGGGTTGACCCAAAACCTTGCCATCCTGAGCTGGTGGCTACGACGATGACCCGGTGCTTGAGAGCTCCCTCAGCCTGCTCAACAGACTGGCTTGATGACCATTTCCTTCCTGTCCTAGTCTGGATAATCCTGCGTGGCTTATCTTCTTGTTCTTTAAATCTTGCAGTGTCATCACTAGTGTGGCCTTTGTTACCTTGAACTTCTCCACCAACAATGAGAGTGAGAGTATAGCAGTGATGATGCCTTGAATTTCATCCATGAGACAACCATATGACTCAGTGACTTCATTTTTAAACATATTTTGATTAAACTTCTTATAATGGTCAAGTATGAGAATACCTGGAACGTTTTTGCATTTTAGGGTGCCGAAATCAACGGTTAGGTCAAAGTTAATATTTTGATTAAACTTCAAAGATTGGTCAGGTATGAGAATACATCAAGTGAGTTAATTTGCAGGTTATTTCAGGTGGTATGCATGGGTGGGAGATTTGTATTGTTTACTAAATGCCTTGTTTTCTAGGTATGCATCATTGTATTTTGGTATTTATCATTGTATCCTTAGTGAGAAACCAGAATGGATAACAAATCAAGCAATACTGGAAACAGAAATATCTCCGACATGAGCAAGTCTGAGTTAGAAATGTATCGCCATGGACCAGAAACAGAGTTGTCTGCCCTTGTTTGTCATGCTTCAGAGTCTGGAGATTTTACAGCTCTGAGGGATTACCTACAGGTAGGAAAAAGGATGGACTCCAATACAAATTACATCCAATGTCTGATTACAATATCGCCTTTGCTGTCTGTTGTCCGTTCGTAAGCAATATACATTTGCGACTCCTCAGAAGCCCCTGCTAAACCAATTTCATGACATTTTGCAGAAATCTTTCATGGCCAAACTAATGAATCAACCAAAATTGTTGAAAAAAATATTCTTCTTAAGACCCTTTAGTTGTTACTGGTTTTCCACCTATATGTCTCCACCCACTGCTAGCTACATTTAGGTTTCATCTCACCAACTATATCTCAAGATCCAGATATGATAGAATTAAAAAAAAAAATGAAAGTAGAAGTTTTGCTTTATCAAAATTTTGAATTTCATGTCCCTGGTGTTTCACGTTTCTCGGCCTTGGGAGGGGATAAAATTTGTTATATGTTATATGGTAAAATCACTTTTTATCAGCATATTTTGTTGGATTACCTTTGGAAATATTTCAAACTTGATTATATTACCACATAAGATATTAGTTCTGACTTATCCCCAAGGGGCTGATGGGCAATGCCAGAATGGGTCAGAGTGACTGAAATATATCAGGACTCGGGTGACCTTTAGGCACATTGGCCTCTTGTTAACTAAATATCAAATCAAAGACCACATTATGAAGTTCAATTTTCATGTATGATTATTTATAAGTTAAAAAAACATTTAATTCAATTTTCTGTCATGTGATTGTGGTTTTTCACTTTTAACTTAGTTGTAACCCAGTGAGACATCTTCTGTTTATTTTAGATACTGTCGGACACAGATCCCGAAAAGATCAATGAAACTGACAAAGCAGGAATGACGGCTCTACATTTTGCTGTTTCTTGCCAAAATGTGTGTAACCATTTTATATATGGATCTAATTAAAATGTTTCTTTGTTCTGCATTCTTTTAATTGACGTGATTAATCAATTAAATGTTAAACATGCAATTGCAATATTGTAAATTCAAAGTTTTTAAATAGAACTGAATGGAAGTTTTTTACGCATCAATTTATAAGAAGATTTGATTTATAAATTTTTTGAATACTTAGCCAATCCAAATCTTAAGATTTGACAAATTACCAATACATCTTCAAGCACTATTATATATAATCTACATTGATTTATTTAAATTGTAGAATATCACTATATATTTCATAAAAACCTGTATTATGATAGTATTTGTTTTTTACAGCTGCATGCAGTTAGCATGTTGATACGATACGGAGCAGATGTGGGTGCACAAGATGTTCTTGGCTTTACTCCACTCTTCCTAGCAACTGGTTAGTAATATTATAAGCAATTAGCTCAGAGTGGAAAGGATCTAGATTCTAGTGGAAAGGATATAGATTCTGTGCCTTGTACATCAAATGCAATGATTAATAGGGTCTGCTGTTTCCATTCCTTTACAGAAATTCTCAAATATTTTGAAAAAATAAGAAATACTATCAAATGAATATATTCAAAAGTGTATTAAGTATTGTGACTTAGTTTGTAAGCTTTTGTTTTGGTATCAAGTATATTGGAAAATACTTGGTGACAAAGGATATGTATATAGTACTGTACTTGGCATCCTTATAGAAAACCTTAATGTGTAGTCATAGAGCTTCTGTACAATGACTTTATTGTGGCACACTATTTGTGTGCAGCATTAAAGTGCAGCAAGTGAGCTGGTTAGTGCAGATATTTTGATTGCTGTTATATTTTGCCTCAATATTTTAGCTTTTGTGCCATTAATCATACTTTCAAAGTCTGTGCACAGAAATAGTGCTGCTGAAAATTAGACAAGAACTGCATACATGTATTGCTGGAAGTATGTTAAATTGAATATCAATATCTAAAAGAAATATTTTGAAGGTCGTTACCCAAATGTAGAGGTGGCCAAGTACCTGCTGACAGAAGGAAAATCTGATGTTAATGTGAAAACTCACAGCGGGGCCACACCACTACACGGGGCGTCTCTACAGGGGAATATAGGTAATAGTATGGATTAGTTCATTGTCAGACTCTATTAGTCCTGTGATAATTTCTGAAATTATAAAACATTCAATTTAAAGGAAAATATTTTCAAAGAATGCTTTTTATACATTCTGTTCATATAATTTCATGAAAAGTAATTATAAGTACTTTTTATTATTTCATTAAAATAATCATATTACTGTGTTTCTAATCCATTTTATATGCCATTACAGTATATAGTTATAATTTTATTTTTCAGATGCTTAATTGAAATTGAAAATTGAAACCTAAATTCAGCAAAGTCCACTTCCATATTTCCATATTGAGATAATCTTTCTCAAACTTCATGTTTTCAGTACAGAATACAATGTACATATTTACATTCATCTTATAATATATGTCCAAGCATTTGTTTGAAAAAGAGGTCTACTGCACTCTTTACTAAAATGGAACTAAAACATCCATACAAATTTAAGTTGATATCAAAAAATCTTAACCATATGTACTGGCAATATAATAATGTTGATTTTTCATACATGTACATTTATATATAAATTTCAAAAACACAAAAAAATCTTTTCATTAGTCATAATTTTAGATAGATTCAGACATTTTTGGACAGTTACCAGTAATATGAATTGTATGTTCGGTAGATTGTTTGAAGCTGTTACTTGAATGGAATGGGGATCCCCGTATAGAAGATGAAGATGGGACCACCCCATTTGAACTGGCCAAGGACGATGAGACCAAGGCAATCCTTCACGATGCCATTATTGTCTTTGATGCCAAGAGAGACACAGTAGGTTTGTACGACAGTATTATGTAGCACTTCTGAGTTCTGAGTTGATGTTAAGTTTACGCTGCAGACTGTGAGTTATTTATGCAGCACTTCTGAGCCCTGAGATGATGTTAAGTTTACGCTGCAGACTGTGATCTGAGATTATACATACATTTTGCATATATAAGTGTTTATATACTAACTGAACTCATTGTTTACAATGCTGATATCTGATATTGTTCAGTTCTCAATAGTTGCACTCACAGCTGTGCTCTGTATTTATGTTATTGAGCTGATCTAACAGGTGCCCATTCACTGGCGGAGTGAGCTCCGAGTTTACAGATTCGTTAACACCACTAAGTAAGCTAACTTCAGCTGACACTGACAAGTTTCAGTTTATATTACTCTGCTAAACTCAAAGTTTTACTACCCAGCTGTCGCTTCCCTGATTTGTCCTAGAATAAGCCCAGCAGTCAACACTTCAACTTTTCCTTAAAATAGGGAATGAGCTTGCATGATGCAGGACAATTAAAAAATTGATGGAATTTTCAGTGAACTTCAATAGAAATGGAAGCAGCTTCAAGGGATTATTACCAGGCATGGGCGTATTGTTGGATGAATATAGTTGCAGTTTTAATACATATTTTAGACTACTCTTGATGAATTTTCCATTGTCAGATGCAATTTGTGCCTGGTGTAAACAGATCCCGAAGGCGGGGCTGAAGAGGTGTGGTCGATGTCATGTGACCATGTACTGTCAGCGAGAATGTCAGGTTTTGCACTGGAAAGAAGGAGGGCATCGAATTGCTTGTTCAGGTGAGTGATGGGCCAAAAAGTTAGTCTTTGTCTAGATTGATTTCTAGGGGTGAGTTATGAATTATATCTGTATTTCTTTGTCTAGATTGATTTCTAGGGGTGAGTTATGAATTATATCTGTATTTCTTTGTCTAGATTGATTTCTAGGGGTGAGTTATGAATTATATCTGTATTTCTTTGTCTAGATTGATTTCTAGGGGTGAGTTATGAATTATATCTGTATTTCTTTGTCTAGATTGATTTCTAGGGGTGAGTTATGAATTATATCTGTATTTCTTTGTCTAGATTGATTTCTAGGGGTGAGTTATGAATTATATCTGTATTTCTTTGTCTAGATTGATTTCTAGGGGTGAGTTATGAATTACATCTGTATTTCTTTGTCTAGATTGATTTCTAGGGGTGAGTTATGAATTATATCTGTATTTCTTTCAAGTGTGTTTAACAGAATTCTACATTAGTTTTTATTTCATATGAAAATGTGAAGGAGCAGGGAAAGAACTTATCTGTTGTATCCAACCGCATGTCGTAAGAGTTGACTAACTGTGGGGCCCCTGTGCTGTGTTGGGGTGGTTTCTCCATTGCCTTCTAATCAGAGGACAATTAATGGAGAGGCCTAGATAGCTAGAATTAAGCCAGCTGTATACCCCCCTGTATGTTAATTTTAGAAGGTGACTAAAAGTGGGCCCCTGAAGAATTGGGGATTTTCCTCTGTGGCTTCTACTTAGATGACATTGAAGAGACCAAAATAGATCTTCTACTCCCTATTGTAACACTTGGGATCTTAAATCTTCCCTCTCTTTCCTCAGTGCTCTGTTTTAATTTCTGTCTTTTGTTTTCTTCTGTTGGTGACTCCTTGTCACCTGTCCTCATATGACCCTGGCTGTGGGTGTCTCCTTGTCACCTGTCCTCATATGACCCAGTCTGTGGGTGTCTCCTTGTCACCTGTCCTCATATGACCCTGTCTGTTAGTGTCTCCTTGTCACCTGTCCTCATATGACCCTGGCTGTTGGTGTCTCCTTGTCACCTGTCCTCATATGACCCTGGCTGTTGGTGTCTCCTTGTCACCTGTCCTCATATGACCCTGGCTGTGGGTGTCTCCTTGTCACCTGTCCTCATATGACCCTGGCTGTTGGTGTCTCCTTGTCACCTGTCCTCATATGACCCTGGCTGTTAGTGTCTCCTGGTCACTTGTCCTCATATGACCCTGGCTGTTGTAAGGACATTAAAACACCTTTTAAAAAACAAACAAAAAAACGAACTATTCCATATGACATTTAAGAAACTTTTCATTTTACATCACAAGACAAATTTATAGGGTCATTTCATAATTCTCAAATTAAATGGAAATGGATGTTTTAAAGATCTTACTATAGATTAGTTTCATTGTATGTGTATTTTCCTGACAGGCTTTGTCGTGGCAAGACCCTTTCATGCCAATGAACGGAAAGGACAAGGCATCCAGACTTCCTTCTACAGAGTCATGGGTTCTACGAAACCCAATGTCAAGGTCTTCATGCGCAATGCCAGTGAAGCTCCCCAAAAAATGGAATTCCTCAGAAATAAAAGATTTGTTGTCAAAGTACAGGTTCCAATTGGTAGGTTACACAGTTCTGGAAAGGGTGCCAAAACTGTTTTTCACTACATTTTTCTTCGAACACTTAGTGATATTAAGCTATATTTTCTCCAGCACCAACCATGCAAAGATTTTCGTTTTTTTTTCTTGAGTCCTGTTGGATATGAATTTTATTGGATTAGCCCTAAAGAAATGTATGAATACCATGCTATTGAGTGCTTCTAAGAACTGTAGGAAGCTTTGCTGACCTCAATGCTCTAGTCTCAGACTTTGCAATTAATAAGTGACCCTTAGAGCAATTTTTTTTGAAAGGACAATTGTTTTCAGGAAGGATTATCAAACTACTTCGAATCTGGCAATTAAGGAATCAAAATATGTTGATTTATCAGTTAAGAAAGAAAGAAAACCATCATATTTCTTTTTGCCACATCTGTTCCAGGTAACCTGCCCTGTGGGGAAATGATGGTGTATAACGCTGACAGAACTGTGGAAGGCTTTGTCTACACTAAAGAGAAAGGTATATAATAATCATTAGCATTATACTTGAAAGTTCACCTGCCCAAAGGTAAAGTGAGCTTATGCCAAGTTGTGGTGCCTGTTGTTTGTTCAAATGAAAGACCATGACTTACTTTCAAGGTCACAGGGGTAAAATAGGCTAGAATCTTTAAACAACTTCTTCTCTATGACCAAGAGGATCAGGGCCTGTAGCATACTTGGACTAAGGGCTACCAAGTTTGTTCAAATGAAAGACCTTGACCTACATTCAAGGTCACAGGAGTCAAATAGGCTAAAATCCTTAATCGACTTCTCAATAAGCAAGATACCCAGGGATTTGATATTGGGCCTGTAGCATGCTAGGATAAAGGGCTACCAAGTTTGCTCAAATGAATAACCTTGACCTACATCAAGGTCATAGGGGTCAAATAAGCGTAAATCTTTAAACAATGATTTTTTGATAGCCAAGAGACTCTGAGACCTGATATAATTAAGGCCAATAGTATGTTGGAATGAAGGACTAGAAAATTTATTGACATGAATAAACCTACATATACCCTACTCTGATATTTGAATAAAGTGGTAATCAGGATAGTACCTGCAGAAATGACCTAGAGCAACTTCAAACTTGCTGCAGAATCAGGTGAGCGAGACAGGCCCGATGGGCTTCTTGTACTTCAAATTTGGTGTTGCTGTTTATTGCAGATTTAGCTGAAACCTTTTTGCTTAAATAGCTACTCACATAATTATGTAAATGAATTGCAATTTCTTGATACAGTAAATCTCCAGTCACATCTAAAACACATGGGGACATGTTCTTCTGTTAGATTTAGAATTATTTTTATTTTGTTGAACATAAAATTTCAAAACGGTAATTTCATAAAGGTAAGCTTGAATGTGGGAGGCAAAGACCAAGTTCAGATGATTAAAAGCATTTAAATATGGTTTTCTTCTTTGTTGATTGTGTATATAGAAAATGTTAAAATGGTGTGGTGCATCAATAAAATATACATTCACAAATCTGTTTAACCTTGGTGATCAGTTGCGTAGCTAGACCTGTTTCAATGTGTACGCAGATGTGGTGCCGAAGGTACCAACTGATTTTTTATAGGCCTTTCGAGCACTTTAACATATTCTTTCTCGTGCCAATTTTCTGGTATATCTATATGTATATATATAAGGTATATTTTTTTTTGAAAATTATGTGTACGCACTTGCGTCCCGCGTATAGGAAGCTACGCCCCTGGTGATGACCACTAAAATCTTTATTGAGCCAATTAAAACAAATACTTCTCTCTGTGTCTTTAATACTTGTACCTTTTAAAAGTTTATTTGTTCATTACCTGGTTCAACATCAACACATGCATGATGTCAAGTATATCTGTTATTACTAGTTGTTATGATGTGTCCATGTGTATGATGTAAGTTAAGAGGCGCTACTTCATTTTGGTTTAGTTAATAAGTGTTTGTACAATATTTACTCAAAAGTGGTTTAGTTTCAACCAAGCTAGATATGGACTTTGATCATGTCAACTTGTATAAGTATAATGCTGAATTTTATTGTCATTATGATGCATGTACATGTATATCACTGCATATTTTTAAGACAGTAAACATATTCTTGATTCAGGTTGGTTCCCTTGCATTATCTCATAACCTAAACTGAAAAATTTCAATGTACTACGTTCTAGATCCATATAAGGAAAATACACAATATATGTACATTTTGAAAAGTCAAAAGATAAAAAAAATTCAACGTCAAATTTCAAAAAATACAAATTTTGAGTAAAAGCTAGGCCACACCATTGGTCACCAAATAGCCTAAATGGTTGTGACCACCCATAGACCTTTAGTTTATCCATGGTTATGATATTATGTATCACATTTGCAAAACTAAAAATATCACAAGTCCATAGATCAGTTCAGATACATGTATGGGTGTCCTACTGTATGTATACAGGGTAACTGAAACCATAGAAGATGAATTTAATCTATCACTACAAACCCTACTTGTTTCTTTTCAAGGATATGAAATACTCGCAAACAGGATCCGAACAGAGGGATTTATGGGTGTGAAGGCATTTTTCTGGGCAGAGCTTACAGGTGATAGTGATGGTTCCTTCCGAATATTCCACGGCCGGTGTGCACCCTACCAACAATGGTAGCTGGCTTTATTTACAAACAGTTTGTGAATCAGTGATGTAAAAATAATTGTCAGAAATGTTGTAGAAAACAGAAAATTGTAAAGTGCTCATGATGGTTTTTGTAGATTTAAATGAAGTGGAGTTTAAAAACAAGCTGCCTCCGATTGAAATACACTGGGTACATATTCTTAAGATGGGTACATATTCTTAAGATGAAGAAGGTAATGATATCTGTTTCTTATATTTAAATGTTATTGGTAGTCTGATGCACTGCCAAATATCAAGATTTATGGAGAAAAAAAATGTTAATACTATGTTTATTTACCACTTCTACATTATTGAATGCTCAACCTTCTATTGAACTAGAACAATACATATCATGCAATGTATAAATGTTTTGATATCAAATTGTGTGTATACTCTTCTAATGATATATCAAAAGATTTCAATTATAGTATTTTGTGTTTTTGTTTTCCACAAGGTATGTGTGTTTTAAACAAAATCTCCAGTAGTTTGCAAATTCAAGTTTTTCAACCATTCTAATGATAAGTCATGGAGCCTTTTTGTACGTTTTGTTCACAATTTTTGTTTGTGAACATTTACAAACTTATTAGCAAGGATGTTTAATTCAGAAATGGTGTGTAATGTGTGTGGTTATCATTATTTGTAAAAGGTCATCAATATTTGAATTGAAGCATATTTAAAGCAAAAATAGATATTGCACAGAATCTTCTTAATCTATGGTGTTGTCCCTCACCTAACCTAAAGTGTATTGTACATTCATCAGACTTTGGTCTGAGAAGACATTTTAGTTTTCTTAAGGGTATGCTCCTATAGCTCTGAATGCAGAATAGTCAAAATAGAAGAAAAACATTCCCGTTTATTTTCAATGCTTGAATTGTAAGTTCGTTTTAAATAATATGATGCTAATATAATACATATGTATGAATGTATTTTAGATTTCTTTTTAGATTAAGTCACAGTAAGGTTAAACTTACCAAGCATAAGAAGATACTTTTCTACAACCATTAAGTAATCATATAACATAATTTAAACGTTTTTATAGGGTAATGGTCAGGCACTATTAAGTAATCATTTAAGATAAGTCAAAAGTCTTTATAGGGTATTAGTCAGGCCTAATTTTTATTAGAATTTCTATTAAGTTATATAGTTTAGCTTGATGGTTCTTTTGTAATCACAGTGTCATATCAAATGTTATATGTAAGGTCATTAGAACCAAGGTGATGAGTGAAAGATGTGCGAAACTTTTCACATCAAATGTCAAGATCTTTAGTACCAAAGTGTTGAGTGAAAGATGCATAAACTTGTTCATATCAAAGGTCAAGGTCATTAGTACCAACGTGATAAAAGATGCATGCAACTTTTCATATCAAAAGCTAATGTCATTCATACAATGACAATTTCATCAAAGGTTTGTACATTATTTTGTACATTAGAAACTTTTCATATCACAGGTCAAGGTCATCAAGTGAGAGATGCATACAACTCTCATATCAATGGTCAAGGTCATAGAATACAAGGGTAATAGTGAGAGATACATACAACTCTCATATCAAAGGTTATAGTGAAAAATGCATACAACTCCCATGTCAAAGGTCAAGGTCAACAAGTACATATACCATTTTAATTATCGAGATTTCATGTCAAATATCACAATCAGTAAGTATACAAAACGTACCGAGATACTTGTACAATTATTGGTGAAGGAATGCAAGGGACTGAATCCTTACAGAGACCAAGTATAGGTAAGAAGTAAATTGATGGCGTAGGAATACAGCTGTGATATACATACTTCAGTAATAATACGGAGACACAACTGTAATGAATACAGCTTAATTCACATCAACCTCCTTTAAAGTAACTGATCAAGTTACCTGTGCCAAGTGTATGTAGTAGATAGATTTTCCATGTTCATTGCTGTTAAAAGTGTTTATTTTACATATTTGTTATACAATTGATCTGTATAGTGTTATGCTCCTGTGTATTTCTATGACTTCTCTGATTAATTAATTATACACTGTGCCTAAAGACTTTAAGACTATTTTTTGTCCATTTTTATAGAGTTTGTCAATTTAACGTCCAGTGTTTTCCTCGTGTTTTGTGGAGTTTACCTATTACATTCAAGGTCGTAATAATGACCACCAGGTGTTCTATATACTTCTGTAGTTGTGAGGGGACCATATCATCAATCAACTTATTGTTTAACATCAATTGGTCCGATGATCGATTAAATTTTCATAATCAGATTATCAGTAGATTGATATTTTCCTGTGTTCTAGATGAAACATATATTTCATGTATAAATTGAAACCTGTCATTCCATTATGTAACTAAATATCTACATCGGAAGACCTTTTTGATTATAACCGATGATCGATTTTGAATTTCCCCATCATTATTCTCTACTACACAATGTTACTGGTTCTATATGTACAGTTAACTGCTGAGTTTGTCCTTGTTAATTGTCTATGATGTCCACTGTTTCCAGGTATAGGGTTTGCATCAGTATGTCTTGACTTGGTTGCTAAGTATTTACTTTGAATGATCCATGTCAGTTTAATACCTTAATAATGCACTTACATTTGCATTCCAGTCAAATTACGTCCAATATCTTTTGTAGAATTTGCCAGATTTTGTCAGATATTTCTAGTCAGTATATTTAAGTATGTTTGATCTGCCACACATTCCATCATCGTTAAAATGTTGTAAATTGATATGTGTATTTATTTTGTTATTGAAACCGAGAGTTTAGTTTTTATACTTTTTTATAAAAATAAAGTTGTTTAAAATTTCGTATTTTAATGAAGTCTTCATTCTTACAAAAAATTGGGTTATACACTAGTAATACAACAGCTTTCATTCATCTTCATATACACAGCATCTCGGTATTTATTAAACAAAATTCTTGAAATTTTCTGTCACAAAAGATTACCTTGCATTTTGGAAATTGTTTTGTTGAAGTTTGATCAATCTTTATCCTTAATATTTTTTCTACTGCAGTTACATAGTCTTTGAACCTTGAATTCTTGAAATCAAAAATTACACACAATACCTACACAGGTACATCAAACAACAAGAGTAATACAGAGCAGAACAATATATGCTCCTCAGGTGCCAAAGTGACATTGATTCTGTCATCAAAATTAATTTAATAATGAAAAGTAATAAGAAGAATTGAATCAGTCTGATTGTCAATATCATCCAAAATATTATGATACCCAGTTTCATCAAAATCCATTCATACTTGGACAAGTTGTCGTGTTCGCAAGGTCTAAAGGTAAATAATAATAGTGCGAAGGGCAATAACTCTTGTTACAGTTAAATCGGTCCCATTGTCCAACTGTTGAACTCATCCGAGATGTTATTGATATCAGGCAGCATACCAAGTTTCATCAAAATCTATTAATATTTACTTAAGCTATTGTGTTCACATGGTCTAAAGGTAAATAGTAATGGTGCAAAGGGCAATAACTCTAGTTAAAGTTCAAGAATTGGTTCCATTTTAAACTCGCCCCATATCTTACTGATATAAGGCTGTTTCATCAAAATCTATTCATATTTATTCAAGTTATCCTGTTCACAAGAAAAAGTAAACGCATGAAAAATGACAGTTGACAACGGACTATCAATATAGGCCACCATGAGTGTTCGGCTCAGGTGCCAACAAAAATTATCAAATTACAGACGAAGTCAGCTGATCAACAGTTCGTCCTTCGTTGTTTCAAAAGAGGAATTGCTCTTTCTAATAATGACTAATGCATTGGTTCCTATAACATGAAGAATCTCCACTTGAAGATTCTTGTGTATTAAAAGGAAACTGAACTCGTCAATCTATAACTATCTACAGACAAGATAACAATGGTTCAAGGTCATTAAACTATCAACAGACAAGATAACAATGGTTCAAGGTCATTAAGTTGTCACCTTTATTTTCTTATATAACAATAGTAAACAAGAAATGATGAAGCTTAACAAAAAATCTTATATATATGCAACAAAAGAGAGAAAATTCCAACATTTGAACTCAGAAGTATAATACAATATAGCAACACAATACGGTATACATTGTATTTGTGAATGGACAATACATGAGACTTAATCTAGATTATCACATCCTAGAACAGGTGTGTCAAACTCAAAACTATCCTGATCATTTGGCTTCTTTATATCACCCTGAACTAGTATCTCTGTGTCCTTAATGCCAAAACCCTGGTGTTACTCATTTATAATTAAGCTGCGATAATGTAGCTCTTGAAAACGGACGGACAATTTCTGACCGATGGTCATACGTCCCCCCCAGAAAGTGCGGTGTAGGCAGAGTGTGCATATTCGTTCTTATGTATGACACACCTGTGTGTGACATTCAAACATTCTAGTGACCCTGCTTTGCTATATATAGAAACATTTAACGGTTAAGTTGATTATAAATAAAAACATTAATTTTCTAACAGGTTATTAACTAGATGGGATTATTACCCATACTGGCATGACGTAATAAGTAAAAATATTAACATTCCTGGAATAATAATTCACAGCATATTTTGAAACATAGAAAAACAAAGATTAATATTCTGAAGAAGTGTATGCTAATATAGTGAGGCAAGACCTAAATTAATTGATTGACATTTGATAATACTTGGCAACTGAAAAAGTAAAAAAAAAAGTTTAAGTAGTTCAGGCTTGGGATAAAGCTTTACCATGACAAATAATTGGTACAATTTAGAGTCATCAAAAGCAAATAGCAACTATTCTTAATTATTTTGTTCTAGCCAAAGGCCTGCCGTGTGCATTGACCCTCCTACATTGTGGTTAACTGATAGCTATTGTAAATATCTACCTAGAGGACCTCCTAGACAGCAGGTACATTTGTCAAACATGAACAGAAAAAAGTGATCTAATTCTATCAGTACCATATGATAAGCTGTGATCTCTAAAGCAACCACCGTGCATGAAATTTCCTTTTTTTTGGGTCCTCCCATAGCATATAGATTTTACAGGAATATTTTCAAAATCTTACAACAAACCCCTGACTTATGCGACACCTACTTCATCGATACCATCACCACAGTTGCAGTCAACAGTGGACAAATACAGGAGACAATTTATATTTAATTCTTATGTCTTTTTCATGTTCTACCAGGGTAAACATGGACACACATTCTGACTACCTTCTCAATTCAGCCTCATCCTTGGTCCACAATGTGGATTATTGAATACATAATATTGATATGTAATAAATTAATATTTGAACAGCATCTATAAACGCCAACAGAATGAAATTAGATACAAAATTGTACAGTGGATATTGTATAACTGGTGTGAGATGAAGCTACAGGAAAAACATGCTTTTCAGCTCCATACTGAATGAAACATACATTTTTTTTTTTAGCTTTCAAACATTTAAATTTTCGAAGTTTATGTAAAATTTAGGGCAAACAGGATGCATATTTTAACCAGAAATTATTATACAGACCGGTATATCCCCTTCCGGTAAACTTTTAAGTTACAATGGAAAAAATAATTTTACAGTAACATTACACAGGATGTAAAAATCATCATAATAGTTTGTTAATGCAATTCATGATTACCCGGATAATTTGACTAATTAAAAAAAAATATATATATATATATAAAAACTTTTAAACAATTCAGAACCTTTAAATGCAATTTATAAAGACTGGTGAGCTTCTAGTACAAAATCAATATAGCCATATGAATATCTCCATAACTGAATGGAGATTTAAACATTCTAATGTTATGCCATATAACCTGAACATAAAAACATAAAACCATGAATCATTTAAACTATGCATTATGAATGTTGTAATTGTTTAGGATTGTTTAAGACATTAACTCCAACCTGAGGGTCCATATGTGTACTGTACTATACAATAAACACACAGTCATACATATAGGTGTTGTGTGTGGAATTTGTCCTAGTGTTTCCAAGATGGTTGAAAATGATATTTCATCATATTTGCTTACATACCCATTGTTTACACCATTATACATGTAACATTCTTCGTTTCATACATCATGCTATAACACACTCCAACATTCTGTACCACGGTACTAAATCTACTTGATTGTACTGACTGACCAACTGAAATTTGAAGATTTGATGTCATATGAAACCATGGTAACATGACATCATTTCACACCATGGCAACAAGGTCAATTGTCACCATAGTAACAATGAGCTACACTGGTAACAAGGTCATTTGTCATCATGGTAAGTGTCATATGTGACCATGGTCACAAGGTCATTTTTCTCCAAAGTAACAAGGCCATTTGTCACCATGGTAACAAGACCATTTGACATTATGGTAACTAGGATATATGTTACTATGGGAACAACTTAAGGTCATTTAAAACTATGGTTACCTATATGTCTCTTTATTTTGATTATGATTATTTTGCTTTGGTCAACATAATTGTTAAAACTTGTTACTGATATTTGTGTAAAGTAAGCTTGAATGGTTATGAGAATGGTAAACACTTTTCTCTGTTATTTTTACAGCTTTGTTTAAGTAATGTACAGTCGTTAAATTTCAAAGGGCTAATATTTCACAGATGTTTCAGTCATTCCTAGTTTGCAGGTACAATGTATTAAATTTTGCGCAACTAAGCCTTGTAAACCTTATGCAGTCAATACTTATGCAAATATTTGCTGGGTGTTTATTTTCACACTATATTAAATGATTGTGGATATAGCGAAATTAAATCCCCCACAAATATTACCAACAATACAGTATACAAAGCATACAGAGGGTATTCATCAGAGCATGAACAACAAATTTATCTTTAACCTTGCATTACCAATACTATATGTATACTGATACACAGACTACCAGCTTCAATACTGACTATGTATTGGAGCAATTGTTTAACGAAACAAGAATCTTTGAGAGAGAAAAAATAATTAAAAAACTTGATTTATCAAATAATGCATCATAAAGCCATATGTCATACTTAAAGTAAAGAATTAATTAAAACTAGAACATTATAAATTGTAAACATTAATTTACCAAATATATAAGCATGCATCATAACTAAAGATTATTAAGATATTAGGATATTAATAGTATATTTATATAGGTATATTTATACATATATATAACAATCTATATTTCTATTCATTATTCAAATAAAATTACTGTGTATTTCTGATATAAATGCAACTGCTGTTAAAGTTTAAAAAGTGAGGATTGTTCTCTGCAACTGTAGTTTGTTAAAACACTTTGATTCTAAATCTTTTCAGTGGTTTCTTATTAATGAAGTAACCGACTATTATATAATTAATCATATATAATATAGTTAAAGTCTAGATCTGGCTGAACATATCTAACAGCACATGACAGCCAATACTTTGGTTTGGTTTGTTTAACGTCCTATTAACAGCCAGGGTCATTTAAGGACGTGGAGGAAAGCCGGAGTACCCGGAGATAAACCACCGGTCTACGGTCAGTACCAGGCAACTGCCCCACATAGGTTTAGAATTCGCAACCCAGAGGTGGAGGGCTAGTGATAAAGTGTCAGGACACCTTAACCACTCGGCCACTGCGGCCCCTGGCACCCAGTACTGAAAAAATGTTAATAAGGGTCATATTAGGGATTTTCAGACGGTTAAAAGATATGGAAAATCAATTTCAACCCCGATTAAAAAGCCTTATTAGAATTTAATCTCAGTATTATCTGTTACATGCACTTGTCATCGATGTCCAGGCCAATCCTGTTACAATGCCCCCATGATTACAGCCAAAAATATATATTATGCAGGGATTTTACAATACATTCAATTAGATGTATACAGAAATTGAAAAAAAATGATCATGGAAATATATTGACAATAAGCAAAGTGACATAGTATCAAGGTTTTGTCACTTTTGTTTTAAAATAAATCCCCTCACTAAAAGCCTTAGTGAGAGCTAAATAAATTCCCCCACTAACAGCCTCAGTGAGAGCTTGATAAATTCCCCCACTAACAGCCTTAGTGAGAGCTTAATAAACTCCCCCACTTACAGCCTCAGTGAGAGCTTGATAAATTCCCCCACTAACAGCCTCAGTGAGAGCTTAATAAATCCCCCACTAACAGCCTCAGTGAGAGCTAAATAAATTCACCCACTAACAGCCTCAGTGAGAGCTAAATAAATCCCCCCCACTAACAGCCTCAGTGAGAGCTAAATAAATCCCCCCACTAACAGCCTCAGTGAGAGCTTAATAAATTCCCCCACTAACACCCTCAGTGAGAGCTTCGATTGGCTAGTGTATTTTTATTGATATGTCTGTAATCTCATATGTCAAAATTTTACAGATATGTCATTTTCTCCTTCATCAAGAATGTATTTTGAGACAATTAACTTCATAACGTATATACAAGTACATCACTTCTAAAAGTAAAGATGCATTGTTTTGAGATAAAAAAAAACCATTTGGTATAGAGCGGCCATTTTGTGCAACTTTGTTGGTAAAGCCATACCTGGCTAGTCTATGATATTGTGACACGAAAAATATCAATCAATCAAATCAGTGTTTTGTGACGGCCACATCCTCGCAAATTTTACCGGATGATGATGGAGATAGTTACCCTTGTTATTGTCGGGTTATAATACAATTACAGGTTTCTCAACATTACACACAATTAGACTAATTTTCTTAATTTCTCTTTGTGCTAATATATATACCAACAGACAAAATGTCACTTAAAGTATGACACAGACGATATATCTTACTATACATCAGACTAAATTTTGTATAAATTTAACCAGAAAGAATAAATCCATTTCAAATAGAGCCAGTCAGAATTTGTTTTGTCATTAAAATACAAACAATACTGGGATGGTATTCTGGAAGGAAGAGGATGTCATTCACAAATTCAATAATTCATCGACAAGACTGATTTGATTTTACGCAGTAAAACAACTTTACAATATAAAATGATTGAGTTTATAACACAATCCGGTTGTATTACTTGACTAGATATGTTAGCTCTCATGTGGAAATTACTTTCACATGAATATCTGGGAAATAACATTACAGCGAAAATATTCCTGTATGTCTACACATTCTTTGTTCAATTTACAATGTATGTTGTAATACTTTTTTCTAAAAAAAAAAAAAACCCTAATGTTTAAGAAAATTTTGTTAGATTCTCTACAATTCTATAAAAATAACTTCTTAAGTCCTTTAATTTCCTGAGGGCTTCTGATATCTGTTCAACATATGACTTAGAGATAATTTGGTTGTCAATATACTTACAATATACAAATATACATAACTGTATAAACATCCATTATCAACGGGCTCTTAATGTTTTATATATAAGAAAGCATGCACAGACATATGTACTATATCACAAACACTTTACAACAATCATGCATCAATTAAAATACACAAATAATGGATTTCATCTCCAATGTCTCAATCTTTTTTACCAATTAAAATATACTCCCATGAACTTACTTCAACAGCGAATAACTCACAAAACATCTAATTAAAATCATTTCAAACATTTATATAATTCACATGTCGAGAATGAAATAGATCAAATAATCATTAGCTAGTGTCTAAAGTTGGAGCAAACACACTTTGGTGACATGTAATTCACATGTTTAAAGAAACAAAAAGTTAGGATGCATATGTCTATTTGACTTAAGTTCAACCTCCAACTTAAATTTGGTTTCGACCACAGAAACTAGACGTTGACGTATGTCTTCCTTAGAAGCATGTTAGTGATTGGTCATTTATTCATATATGTAATCAAATAAGGTGGAATATCCTGACTATAGTAAATAGCTGATGATTTAACTCGTCCCTTGTATGTGGTGGTACAGCACCTCCTATTATTACTTGGTAAAGCGGAGTTATTCCCCCTGAGTATGACATCACAAGTTTACAGACAATCAATAAATCTACTGATTCAGCAATACTACTCTTTCTCCAAAAACAAAATAAATGCATAATGTCATTGTGCATATCGACTTGAAAACTTCATAATTTATAGGAATTGAGACTCTCGAGTTTCACATTTTAGTAACTATATTCAGAGAAAAATAATTTAAACGTATATTCATATTTATAATATACAATACAATTAAGTCAGATTTGTATTAAAAAGATGTACAGTAACATCCAAAATTTACAAGTTCATATTTATTTGAAACTTATAAAATTAAACTGAAGAACAAAAACAATATACAATAAAGTATAACAAAACATACAATTTCAATATACAAATGTATTAGTCAACATGCAGTGACAAAATAAATGAGACATGCAAATTTGTTTACATTTAGTAGAGACATACATGTATATATATATATATATATAATAAATACAAAATACATTTAACCACAAGGGTCTGGCAGCATTAGCTTGATGATTGCTACACTAGTTTTGTGATTATATCTTTATTACTTTTGAAAAATTTGTGGTGTTGGGGTAATTATAATGTAAATGCAAGAATTCAGACATTAAAACCAACTGGCTTGAAGAAGGGGTCAAAGGTCAGAGTTTCAGAATTTCCCCTGAATCTATCAGACAGTTTAATAATATAGTCCCCCGAGACCCTTTAGTATATAACACTTATTTACTGGTATATATGGTGACATTTTCTCTCATAACACTATTTCCTATTATCCTATATCCTGACCCCTGTAATTATTGTTGCAGTCTTCAGAGTTAGCTCCCCTTAAAATACCATACAGCTATTGATTAACATTAGTCTGTCAGAGTTAGCTCCCCTTAAAATACTATACCGCTATTGATTTACATTAGTCTGTCAGAGATAGCTCCCCTTAAAATACCATACAGCTATTGATTAACATTAGTCTGTCAAAGTTAGCTCCCCTTAAAATACCATACAGCTATTGATTAACATTAGTCTGTCAGAGTTAGCTCCCCTTAAAATACCATACTGCTATTGATTAACATTAGTCTGTCAGAGTTAGCTCCCCTTAAAATACCATACTGCTATTGATTAACATTAGTCCGTCAGAGTTAGCTCCCCTTAAAATACCATACTGCTATTGATTAACATTCGTCTATCCCCCTGATGCAGTTTAACTGAATTGTTGCATTAACATAATTAATACATACCAATAAAACTGAACAGTTTGGATTTTACATGTAGTATAGACATGAAGAATGGGGAATAAATAGTCATTGCTGTTTCCTACAAGCAGAAATATTAGTTCAACAATAATGATTATTAAAAAAAAAAAATCATAGAAAATCCTGAACAAAATTCACAAAAAAAGATGTGTACTTTGTACACCAAATTAACACCAGACATCAACTTAAAACAACATCACAGATATTTTTGCTGTTTTCAGAATGCATGACAGTATCAAAAGAAGTTCATCACATCGAACTTGCAGAAATGCAATACATGTACTGTGTAGATAACTTTCGCACTACCCTGCAAAGAGAAATATACTGTTCTTGATAATTAAATAAGAAATATAAAAGTTGTCTTAGACAACCATACTGTAGCACTACCCTGTACGACAGAAAAGTATAACACTATTTTTTATTCAATTAGAATTTAGACCTATTTGACAAGTTGGCCAAGCCAATCCGGTGAATAATACTATAAGTATTGTGTATACATGTACATAAAACATATATAGAGAGAAAAGAACATTTGTAGCACCAATTCTGCTAGGCAACTATGAATACATAAATAATGTATTACTATTGGAGGCGAGTAATACTGCTTTATGAGTGTACTGTGAACTATTACCCATCACATTATAGGTGTAATATCATTAGTAAGCTATGAAACATACAGCTCACTACAGCAGGGGAATTTTCACTAGTACACCATGAAACAGAAAGTAGAGAAATATCACTATTACTGAATTCACTACAGCAAATAATGAGTTTTATTTCTCAACACTGGTAGTTCACTAGTGAACTGGAATACTAGTGAAAAGCTCCCTACAACAAGTAGTGAAATCCACCTTTACACTGTAAACCAGCTCACTACAGCAAGTAGTGAAATTTTGCAAGTACATTGTGGAACAGGTAGCTTATTACAGTAAAAATACAGCTCACTATAGCAAGTAGTGAAATCTCACAAGTACACTGTGAAAAAGGAAGCTTATTACAGTAAAGAAATACAGCACACTACAGCAAGTAGTGAAATCTCACAAGTACTCTGTTAAACAGGTAGTTCTTTACAATAAAGAAATACAGCTCACTATAGCAAGTAGTGAAATCTCACAAGTACACTGTGAAAAAGGAAGCTTATTACAGTAAAGAAATACAGCTCACTACAGCAAGTAGTGAAATCTCACAAGTACACTCTTAACAGGTAGCTCGTTATAATAAAGAAATACAGCTCACTATAGCAAGTAGTGAAATCTCACAAGTACACTATTAACAGGTAGCTCTTTGTAATAAAGAAATACAGCTCACTACAGCAAGAAGTATAATCTCATCAGTAAACCATGAAATAGATAGCTCACTATCACAATTAAAAAATTATAAAACAGATTTCAGCAAAGTAACCTTGATCTCATTTTGTGACCTTGACATCACTTGAACTTGGTATGACAGATAGCCACACGAACACATGTGAAAGTGACCACACACCAGTTGCCTTACAAGCCTTCATCATGCTGTCAATTCTGTGTACGCTTGTAGAATATTTTTCTCCAGTTGGTTGTATTTGGTTAACTTGTCGAACGGCTTAGGATCAAGGTCGATTATGCTGACTGAGCAGTGGAACCTGCGTCCATGGTTGTCGGTGAGAAAGGGAGGAACACCAGCAGACTTGCTCCTAGTAATCAGCAAAAATCCAAATTTAGAAAAATCCTTTGATTATACAGTATCTTTTTATAGATAAAGAATGATATATTGTTAGCAAAAAAAAGAAAACATTTTTGACAGTCTGCAAAGCCAAATCCTGTCCTATAATTAATGAATGCTTTATTGATTCTAACTTTCTAGGTAACTTAAATACCCCCAGCTGCTACACTGCATCAAAGGGTTTGCTGTGTATTTTTTTCACAATCATATGTTAAGCCACAACGTAATGGTTGAGAATTGCACTCTGAATTAGGCAAGGAGTTTCCATCTTTCACTGTTGAAGAAGATATCATTAAGCTCCAATAGAAAACTCTTCCCCGTTACATTCCCATGGAAAGCATATCAAAATCCCATGAATTAAAAGTGCTTAAAATCAATGGGGGTACATTTAATAGTATTCACTATTCAGAGCATTACCATTGGTTTTTACAAAACATGACACATGTAAAAACATTTCAAACAAGCCATATTCAAGGATTCATGGCATTTTTTTTTTTATTTAATTTTTTTTTTTTTTTTTGAGATTTTCAAAGGAAATTAATTACTTCGGAATTCTGCACTGATTGATTCTATAAATAGAAGTGGTGACCTATAGTGATTAATTTAACAACCTTGATTTGTAAGCTGGCTTGAGGTATCATGCATCATGTTATTTGCATAGTTTGGTGACAAAGGAAAATTACACTTGATATAAGGACAATGAATTTTCCAAGAAGACTTACAGAAAGCAGCATTTTTTTTCCAGCGTTTGAGAAAAAATTTGTGAATTATCAAACTTACTGTGAACAAGATGGACATCTCTGCATGGCCACCATGATTGAACAGTCTTGCATGGTTTTTGAAACAATGAACCTCTTTACCTGATAATAAATATTGTAACTCCTACATTCAAGATTCGATAATTTCATTAATTACTTATAATATGTTTATTCCATTTATTAGCATTCAATTAAAACACTATATATGTGTTGTTAATTAAAATCAAAGTCAGTACTGATTTTTTTAATATGCTTACTGAATATCATACATCAAAACCATGTCTATTATACACAGGCCACTAGGTGTAATTTTATGTACATGCTACACTACCTCTTGAAGAGTTAACTCCCTTGAAAAAAATTTGTCATTATTTAATTGACTAAGACAAGACTATCATTGGTAAGTTGTTTTTAAAATATTGAGCTCAAGACATGTATAACAAAGTACATAGGCTTATCTCCTAATCCTTCTTCAATTGGGTGACCCTGGACTTTTTCTTAAACCTGCCAAAATGCAGTGAGATATGTTACCTTGTATACAGCATACTCTAGACTGTCTTTATCCTCCGTATCTAAACTTTGTATACAAGGCTCCAACCATAACTCTTTGGTGAATGGACCATAAACTCCAAATTTACACCTGTCATGGGTAAAAATCATACTTCAGATCAAGCTGACAAATGTCAAGTTTGAATATGTAAAACGTGTCATAGGTAAAACTCAGACTCCTGGTAATGTCACAGGTAAAAATCATACTTCTGGTAAAGATAACAAAAGTTGCCATATACACACAGGTAAATCTCTCATAACAGGTAAATCTGGTGGTATATGGTAAATAACATCAAAATTCAGGTAAATCTGACAAAACATTTTCTTTGCGTATTCATGTACATTTGCTAACTTCCTGAGATTTTCTAGCGTAAGAAAAGTATGTCTGTAGATCTCCTTCTAGCCTAAGAAAAGTATGACTGTAGATCTCCTTCAGACAAACTAACCTTACAACAATGTTAATAGAATTTTCATATTTTTAAATGAAGAACAATAATCAATTTTTACAACTTTATGTCTGAATCTATGGTTCGAAATTCCACACATTAAACAGCCAATATTGTTCTACAAATGATAACATAGCATACAGGTGTAACTCGTTATCTCACCTGTCCTCAGGGTGGGCTTTAAGGTGGTCTTTGACTCGCTGATAGAGAGGGAATACCCCATCAATGTCGGACATGTCATCCAACTTTTGGGTACATAGAATCCGTCCCAGTACAGAATCTGGGGCAGACAACATCACAGACGCTAGGAAAAATGAAATTGTAATATAGAAAGACAGCATAGGAGAAATACTGTTCATACGTAACATGTGCAATTCAAGAGAATTTTACAACATTATCACATGTCTCTTTAATTCTAAAAATAAAATGAAATATCATATTTATATGTTGTTTAATGATTAAAAAAATTGAATTTGTTTAAGAATGAAATTTTTACTTATGACTTACCATCATTTTGAGAATTTTCAATATTTGGATAACTGCTCTTTGAACAGAAGTTTGAAGAGCACAGCTTGGTCCCATTAATGATTTTGACCTCACTACTGTCATGACCTTTACCCTCTGACCCTCCATTAGTTTGAACACAGCTACTGGGGATGACTTGGTTTGATTCAGTGTGGCAGATTAGTGGAGGTTTTTTCCCCTCCGGGGCGGACAACAGGGCATCAACTATCAGATCTAGGAACGCGTGCAACTCACTGGAAACAAATTCAAAGTACACAGAAAATTTAAGATGATATTAAAAGATAAGATGTTACTTGTACTTAACTAATTGAGTAATTAAAGGATTTACACTTAAAATGTAAAATACACTGAACAAAATAAGAATTGCAAGGATATCACATACAGTCAAACCTTCTGTCAAAGACATTGGGCCATGAAAACCTTCGAGATATCCACGAGGTAACAAAGTATATTTTACACAGAATTTTTACGGGACTGAATGTTTACTTTGAGTTAAACAGGGTCTTTAAGTAATCAGAGTTTAAGATAACAAGGTTTGACTCTACACGTACGCACACCTAATTGGGAATGAAACAATATTCAAAAGTATGACAATAGGTGAGAGTCGACTATCTGTTGGTGACTGTAAGTGAGGTTAGTACTTACTGCTGTTTCTGAAGTCCATTTTTCAGGCCGTTTACAGAATCTCCGAAGAATGAATGTAAAATTCCTGTTAAATCTTCCTTAACTGTATCGCTGAACACTTCTCTTCCGTCCTGGAATTATCAAAATCAAACAATCAGCATAGACATTAAAATATCAACGAAGTATACATATATTGATAAGAGAAACAGTATTTATAACTATTCAAATGTAATTATCAATCAACACAATTTCTCTAATCATACTTGATAATTGATAAATGATTTGTATGTTTGTGGCTGGGTCTCCTTGTAGTAGTTGATGAATACCTCGCTGAACAACATGCCATCCAGAGCAATTAGGGTAAAATGTCTTGCCCAAGGACACCAGCATGACAGCACAGACCGGTCCGTTTCTCAGCTTCCCAAGAAACACAAACTACCACAGGTTGGGAGTGTCGAACCACACACCTCAGACCTTCACCTAAGGTTATATGGCCAGCACTCAATGCGATTGAGCTATCACTGCCCCTAATGGACTTGTAACTAATGTCTTATCATTATTTGACAATAAGAGATATGTTGTATACTTACTTGAAATACTTTGAAGTTATTTTGTGGTATACCGTACAGTGACAGTAAAGCGTGCTTCATTCGCTGTCTATCTCTGTAACACATACAAATAAAAAATATTCTACAAAAATATAACCAGTTTCTTACTCTTGAAATTAATGTACGTTTCAGGCCAACACCTTTGACTATGAATCCTTCAACTCTAAATCTTTAACTAAAAATATAACATTGTATAATGGAAAATGTTTATGTCTTCAAGTTATCTTTAACAAAATCTAATGCAAAGTAAAGGTAAAATAGTATTTGTCCATCAGATACGTATACTATTTATTCTGAGTAACCTCCCTTATATGTACAATAAGATAAAATAGTACCTACACTGCTACAGAAAATGTGATAATGCTACCTCAAATTTCAGGTAGGCCATCAACAAGTTTTAAATAGGATTACACACAGCTACACATGTATGTACAATTAAGATGCCAACATCTTGTAGAAAAAGATGCGATTGTCAAGGAAATTATGAACAACACCATAATTCTTGTCTAAAATTGTGTTCTTCATCACACAACTACGATTTGATTTACACCAGAAGACAATTTAATGTAGAATTAAATTTTTCATCGCCTCCAGAATTGGACCACCACTGCACTCACCCTGAAAATAGGTCTAGAGGACAGTAATGACTGCTATTGTTCCAGCGACCTTCCTTCACCTGAAATAAATTTTTGCTTGATCATAAAATTATCTACAACATAGATTTTACTCCTAAGCCTAGTGAATTGTTAAAAGTTAAACATTTCTTGTGTTGAAATATGTGTTTTAATTTTCATTATTCTGTGGTCCATTTATAATTACTAAAACATTTTTCTTTATTTAATCACCGGTACATTGCCTTGAAATTATTGCCAACCAAATATTATATCTCTCCATGAAGATCAACGAGCCAAACATTTTTTTCAAATTGGCTCAATAAATGCAAAGTTGGCAGGAAAATAATTATGAAGCTATGTCAAGAAATCAAGCAAGTAAAATTTCTGAGACCTAATTGTGCTTCAAAGCAAGATTTTTGAGACCTGATCATGCTTCAAAGCTTTTGTTTTGTTGGTTTTTTTCTTCTTCTGTTTTGCCAGAAAACTTACCTTTAACTTCTTATGCATACAGAACTTGCAGACCTTTCCCTTGATGGAGTCTTCTTTTACCAGGCATTCTGGGGCTGGCATGAAGCCCTTCTTGGGCTGTAATGAATAGTCGTGTCATTGTATACTGCCTTACATAAATATTGAGAAATAAGGTAACACGGCAAACCAACGCCTCTCAAACAGTGGTACGAAAAAACGTATGATGTACTTGGATGGGACATGTTACAGTATTCAGTAGAGATCCTCAATATATAGCAGACATAATATCAAGATCAGGTTTTATATTCAAATCCTTATATGTTACAATTAAATTTCAACATAGGTTAGATATTCTATACGATGTACTACAAAAATCACCACACTTTCACAGTACCTTCTGATAGTTGAAAGTCGATATATAACTGAAAATAATGCGTTTGTGAAGATCATATTCTGAATTTATAACATACCTTGATTTCAACACTTATGGTGGGAGTATAATGCTGTTTTGGATGGGCTGATGATGTAGAATCTCCAACAAAACATAGATCTGGTAAAACAAGGGCCGAACAGGTGGCAGGGTCTATCGTCTTGAAGTCTTCATCATGGATTTTTCTATAAACTGAATGATTGAAAAAACAAATCAACAAAACTTCCACAGAATTACATGCCTCGTCCTACAGACTACCCTAAAGTGACAAAATCCCAAAACAAATGCAAATTCAGAAAGGAAATCAGATTTCATGAGCCAAAAAAATGTTTTGTAAGTTCAGGTACAATTTGAAGTTAATCTAGAGTTTATCATTTGGTTTATATTGTTTAACATCTTATTAACAGCCGAGGTCAATTAAGGACGTGCCTGGTTTTGGAGGTGGAGGAAAGTCGAAGAACCTGGAGAAAAACCACGGACCTATGGTCAGTACTAAGCAACTGCCCTACTTGGGTTTGGAACTCGCAACCAAGAGGTGGAGGGCTATAGTGATAAAGTGTCAGGACACCTTAACCACTCAACCACCGCAGCCCCCTGAAGTTTATCATAAGAGCTATGTTTTAACATTGTTTCTCCACCAAAGTTGTATGTTTTACACTAATGCCAATATAGAAACTTATATACACCAAATTTGACTGCTTTGCATATTAAGTATAAGATTCTCTTTCTCTTACTTAAATTCATATGATAAGATTATCGGTCTACCAACTAACCTGGTCTTAAATGCTCTATCTCTGATTCCACTTTTTCCACAAATCCTTTTGGTATCTGTGTCAGCCTCTGTAACAGAAGAGACAGAGCATTAACAACAACAACTCCAGATGCTTAGAAATAAACAAATTGCTGACGAGACTGGTATCGATGACCTTCATAATCTACCGTGAACAATTTCTCTGAACTTATGTAAAAAGTAAATAAAACAAACCTTTATCAAATTTGTAAGCTTTAATTAATTAAACCACTGCAGACTGGGTACAAAATTTGACATTAGGCTTCCTGATTTGTTAGAGGAAGCCTTGAGTATGTTCAACTAGCCATACATTGTGTTCATTACTAGGTAAAACAATAAGAAACTTACCGGTACATAGACAAAGTCGGACTTGTGTTCATTACTAGGTAAAACAATAAGAAACTTACCGGTACATAGACAAAGTCGGAGGACAGTAGGGGTTGCATGACATTATGGATGTAGTTAACAACTCCCTGGAGGTTCTGGTGGATATGTAATGACCGCTCCTGAAAAACACACAGAATAAATTTAAGCACCCCCTTATTTATACAGATTAATAACAAGAGGCCCAATGGGCCAGCATCACTCACTTTCTTCTAATTCAACTTTGAAGTTGATATAGGTCATTTAGCAGATGGTAAGCTAATTATCACTTTATTCAAATATAGTAGATTAGGTTTATTCTTCTAGATAAATTCGGTAGCCTTATATATGTATAAATACTGCTCCAATATTACTTGATAGGTCTCTGGCTTTCTTAAGCTTGGTTTTAATAGTTGTTTAACAATTTTAACACATTTGACCCCTGTGACTTTGAAAGCCAGTCGAAGTCATTCATTAGAACTAATTTTTCTTCATAACATCATGCAACAGACCATATATCAGGTCTCTGGGCCTCTTTGTTCCTAACATGAGGTCGTTTAAAGATATTTGCATATTTGACCCCTGTAACCTTGTAAGTCATTCGTCTGACTGTACAGGCAATTTAGTAGCCCTTCACCACTGCCAGCTACAGGCCCAATAGGTGACTGGTCCCTGGGCTTCTTGGTTATTTTTGCAGCTGAGAAATTGTCTTAGTTAAATGTAATATGTGTTTTATTGATAAAATGCATTTTTACTCAAATAATGTTAAAGGGTAGGGGCAGCAGGGGTGGGGTATGAAAGAGTGGGGGCAGCAGGGGTGGGGTATGAAAGAGTGGGGGCAGTAGTGGTGGTATATCAAAGAGTGGGGGCAGCAGGGGTGGGGTATGAAAGAGTGGGGGCAGCAGGGGTGGGGTATGAAAGAGTGGGGGCAGCAGTGGTGGTATATTAAAGAGTGGGGGCAGCAGGGGTGGGGTATTAAAGGGTGGGGGCAGCAGGGGTGGGGTATTGAAGGGTGGGGGCAGCAGGGGTGGGGTATTAAAGAGTGGGGGCAGCAGTGGTGGTATATTAAAGAGTGGGGGCAGCAGGGGTGGGGTATTAAAGGGTGGGGGCAGCAGGGGTGGGGTATTAAAGAGTGGGGGCAGCAGGGGTGGGGTATGAAAGAGTGGGGGCAGCAGTGGTGGTATATTAAAGTGTGGGGGCAGCAGGGGTGGGGTATGAAAGAGTGGGGGCAGCAGGGGTGGGGTATTAAAGGGTGGGGGCAGCAGGGGTGGGGTATTAAAAAGTGGGGGCAGCAGGGGTGGGGTATGAAAGGATGGGGGCAGCAGGGGTGGGGTATTAAAGAGTTGGGGCAGCAGGGGTGGGGTATGAAAGAGTGGGGGCAGCAGGGGTGGGGTATGAAAGAGTGGGGGCAGCAGTTGTGGTATATTAAAGTGTGGGGGCAGCAGGGGTGGGGTATGAAAGAGTCGGGGCAGCAGGGGTGGGGTATGAAAGAGTGGGGACAACAGGGGTGGGGTATTAAAGAGTGGGGGCAGCAGGGGTGGGGTATGAAAGTGTGGGGACAGCAGGGGTGGGGTGTTTACGTGTGTGGCAGCAAGGATGAGTGTGTAAGTGTGAAGACAAAAAGAGATAGGGAGTTACAGTGTGATGGCAGAAAGGATAGGATATTAAAGTGTGGGGGCATAAAGGGGTGGGATATTAAAGTGTGGTGGCAGAAGGGGTGGGATATTAAAGTGTGGGGGCAGAAAGGATAGGATATTAAAGTGTGGGGGCAGAAGGGGTGGGATATTAAAGTGTGGTGGCAGAAGGGGTGGGATATTAAAGTGTGGGGGCAGAAGAGGTGGGATATTAAAGTGTGGGGGCAGCAGGGGACGGGATATTGAAGTATGCATGGGGGTAGCAGGGGGATATGGGGGCAGCCAGGGATGGGATATTAAAGTATTGGGGCAGCAGGGGATGGGATATTATAGTATTGGGGCAGCAGGGGATGGGATGTGACAGTGTGTGGGCAGCAGGAAATGGGATGTGACAGTGTGGGGGCAGCAGGAGATGGGATGTGACAGTGTGTGGGCATCAGGAGATGGGATGTGACAGTGTGTGGGCAGAGGGATGGGATGTTAAAGTATTGGGGCAGCAGGAGATGGGATGTGACAGTGTGTGGGCAGAGGGGGACAGAATGTATAAGTGTAAGAGCAGTATAGGGGAGAGAATGTTTAAGTGTTGTGTTCAATGTGACAGATTCTTGTAAATCCAAAATACATACCAAATATATTTTGTACAAGATATATTGGTGAATGTTATTTATAAGATCATATTTTAAAACATTTTTTAAACATTAAGTTGACAGTACAGTCAACCATTAGATTGTGTTCTAATTTAAACGAAAAGGATACATGAATTCTAAAACTGGCTTTTCATGGAAATTCTGGAGATTTAAAACATTGGTTTCCATATTACTGTTACTAATCTACTCTACCCTGTGACCTAGATTTTAGTTCAATGAGACAATAACGGGAACAGCTGTAGGTATCATGGTATACAGTATACATATATTATATACAACAAGAACAGCAGCTCATGGGAAATGGAACAGCCATTAATTAATCATCCTAGATCATTTTCAATGTACTTGACAAAAACTAACAACCTAATACCATGACAGTCGATATACCAGGAAAAGATACAACAAATGAACAACAATGGATTTGTCCAGCAACAACAATGGATTTGTTCAACAACAATGGATTTGTCCAGCAACAACAATGGATTTGTTCAACAACAATGGATTTGTTCAACAACAAAGGATTTGTCCACGTAACCATAAACAGCATATAAACAGTATTCTACAACAACGGGAGGTGGATGATGTTCACATAGAGAAAAAAAAGGACAACAAAAGAATTATCTGTACTATTTTTTTCTATACAAATGTCATACATTTAGCTGCACAACTAATAATTTTTCACTGATTTTTTTCCCTCACATTAATTCCAGACACTGCCAATGCTAGGAATAACCTTTAAACCTCCAAGTTTAAATACATGAAATGTATCACCCCTTTCCTGGAATATTCACTGACATTTTTAAAAAAACATTTAATTCTATTTACTAGCTCTGATGCATTGTCTTACCTGTACAAAAGATATCTCACATACTTAGGTTTGTTACAGTTACGCTTCAGGAAAAATATCAAATAGCATTTCTATTTAAAGTGTAATTTTATCATTCACTGATAAATTGGTGATATAACGTATATTCATTCAAATAATGTTTGTAACTTTTTTTGTGGGGCAGGATTTGATAGGGTGTTGATTAAAACAAGTGTATGGGATGGGGGTGTTCTAAATTGATGGAACTGGATGGGGTGGGGTGTTCAAGCATATAGAGACAGGAGGGAATGGGGTTTTAATGTGTGGGAGCAGGAAGGGAAGGGGTGATAAAGTATGGAAAAGGAGGGTGTTAACGTGCTGGGGCAGGAAGGGAAGGGGATGTTAAATTGTGGGGACAGGAAATTAAGGGGTGATAAAGTATGGGTCAAGAGATGATGGGTGTTAACATGTGGGGACAGGAAGGGAAGGAGTAATATTATTATTGGGACAGGAGTGGGATGGGGTGTTAAAATTTGGGGACAGCAGGGAATGAGGTGTTGGTGTGTGGGGGGGGGGGGGGGGGGGCAGCAAAGGGGTGTTGATGTGTAGAGGCAGCAGGGGATGGGGTGTTCAACTGCGGGGGCAGGAAGGGATAGGGTAATATAGTATGTGGCAGGAGTGGGATGTGTTCAATTTTGGGGACAGCAGGGAATTAGGTGTTGAAGTGAAGAGGGGGGGGGGGGGGGGGGGGGCAGGGGGGTGTTGATCTGTAGAGGCAGCGGGGGGGGGGGGGGGGGTGTTGATGTGTGTGTAGGGGCAGCAGGGGATGAGGTGTTAAAGAGTGGGAGCAAGAAGTGAAGGTTGTCAAAGTGTTGGGACATATTAAAGGGAGAGGCTTTAAGTGGGACAGAACGGGAAAGGGTGTTGAAGAGTGGGGGCAAGAGACGAGGTGTTAAAGTGTGGGGGCAGGAAATGAGGGTAGGGGTTGTTTAAAGCCTCTCAGTTTTCCTAACATATAGATTACGACAAAATTGCAGAAATATGTTAACTGGTAAAATATATACCCTACTGATGATACAAGGTAAGAATCAATGCCATTGTTATTCATAATTGCAACTAAAACGGGGAAACTACCCACTAAGGGAATCTCTAAAGCAGTGCTCCTTTCTATATGTAAATGAGCTATGAAAAATATATCAGACATATATATACACAAACTGGTTAGCCTGGGAGAAGGAAACTGGGCATTAACTTTGGGGGTGGAGTTGGGGACAGCAGAAAAAGGTTACGTCGGATCTGCATGTTTATGTAACAGTTCAATGTGTAATGCAGGTTTTTCCCACATAATTAATTGAGTTTTCTATTTCAGGAAAATTCAAATCTTAGTTTAATTGAATGTCATTGAGGTGTTAAGATTTTTACAGCAGTAAATATGTGTATATTAAAAATCATACAAGTTATTACAATTTACTTGTAAGTTATGGATGGAGAACACTCTGCAACCAATTCCCTAGTCCAAAAAAAATGATATATAAAAGTAAGGGGCCATAACTCTGTATCTATTGAGCAAGATTTGATAAGCAACAATGGCAAGTCCAAGAATAGGGATATATCTTAGGTGTATATATGCTCTTGGAAGAGTGCAAACCTATAGTCCAAATTATGAAATACTATGTGTATGTCCTATCCAGTAGCGTTAAGGGATGGTTCAGGATCGTAAATACAATCACTGTACAAATCTTAGGAGCCCTCTCTATATTCAGACGTCACGAATTGTTTAAATATGTCTTTAAAGATGGAATTTCTACTCCACCTTGCTAGCGATGATAATATTTTAAAATTCAAATCCTAGATTGTAAATAACAGAATTAATTTTAAGTAAAAGTATAATGTAAATAATCATATCACCTCTTCTGTTTCACTTTGGTTCCCATCAAGGATTTCATCAGTTTTGTACCTCTGGACAATTTTCTGCAATCTGTACACTTGTTTATCCTGAAAAATAAATCATCATGATACTAAATAGTAAACAGCATTATTTTTATTGGATATGAAATCTGCCATACGAGATGCGGTACATCTCTTCTGTGGGACTAATTTTTTAAGAGAATGTTCACGCTATATACATTTTCTTTATACCCACAGTAGATATGTGCACCTTTTCAATAAATCCCATATATGCAGGCTTTAAAACAGCTCAAAGACACATTAAAACTAAATCATTCTGTAATTCATAAGAAAGAGCTAGTTGAACTAATTGATTTGGCATTCAATAAGGTAATTACCTAGCTAGCTATAGGTCAAACATATAAATTAGACAAACGAAAAGATATGAATAAGTAACACCATTGTTGTATATCATTTCTACACTTAATTACTTCCTTGGAATGAAACTGACACAATTTAGGGTAGGCACAAAATCTTGGCCAGGTTAGTCAATAACACCACAAGGGGAACAGGAAACAAATGGTTTGGGTCATTTTGAAAGCAATAACTATTAGCTTGGTGTTCAAACAATCAGAAATCAATTTATAAGTTATATTACAATCCCATCAACATTGAAAGAATTACTTATTGCAAAAATAAGTGATTTATCATTAGTTTTTGCAACATTTTGTTATTTCATATTTTGTTGAAATGATTTTTCCAAGAAGTTAAATTTCTACTTGTAATTGTAACTGATTTTTAATCATCAGTGTACATGTTAGTGTAATTATTTATAGCATTATGGATAAATATTTTGATTTTGAAATCATAAATTAGTGAACACATATAACTACAGACAAAAATATCACATGAGACGAGGCTTTTTTGTCTTCAAATTAAAACAATTTCTAAAGCCAAATCAATTCGAGAAATCTACAGGTTTGAAATGTATATGTCTCTTCAAACCCAAGAGTCGCTCAAATCCTGACACCACACTACAAGCACTGTTACTGTGAGGATAAGAATCTGTGACATTTACTTTTAATTTGATCAATATCATATGTTCTTTCGTGGTCACTAGCTATATAGCAACTATGTGAAAGACCGATCTGTAATGACAAAGTGACATATTAGGCTACAATACTGCTATACTACTACCATGACATTTTTGTACTTTTCCGCTACAATAGTATATATATGTAGCATGTACAATCAACAGATTCCTAACGCTTTCTAAATAGGCTATAGTCATAGCTACATATCTAGGAAGTAGGCCTAATATATGTGTATATACCTAATATATTACATACACAACTACCACTAACAATATACACACGTGTTTTGACACCAAATCGAGTGTCACTGTGTGGGTGGTAAAATGATACTCCTCATACACATAATCAATGATCAACAGTATTTGTATATCAGATCGACTGCCCCCTGTTTGTAGATGTAAAATGTTACTGTATACCTTGATATTTGACAGAACAAGGTTCCTAATGCCCTCTCCTCGATACAAAACATTTTCTTCTTCCGAGGCCATGGTTTGATGTAATACTGATTTATTTACCTCCCTGTTGAAGAGTTCGAATATGAGGTCAGTGTGTGGAAATAGTGAGTATGAGAGAGGGTGTCGATGGGGGAACCCGCGAAATTTTCAGAGCGGAAGGAAAACGCAAACTGGGAAGGTCCCAACGTACTCATTTAAAGTTATATTTAGTAAGCGTGTAACATGTGGAAATAAAGCGTGCTACTGTTTTTATTAATGAAATATCTCTGACCCCTACTTTTAACTTCAAACTTTCAAATTATTCATTCCAACAATTGTCTAGTTGTAGTGAATGAGATGATGATCGGCTTTCAACAGATGCATATGGAAATGTATATGAGAAATTAAATTAAGATTACAATTGTTGTTGTTTTTTTAATATTCCCTCATAAATCAAATGTGTGTGCACATTTTGGGCCCTCCAATCAACCCCTGGTTGTCTGTCAGAAGGCCAATATGTGCATACCATCAAACTACATACATGAACTACATCAGACTTACATAATTCTAATCAGAGACGTCTCTGTTCTAATCAAGTGTGAATTATTCCCAATGACAATTAAAGACATACTGTTAAAATTATGATTTCCCTATATAAAATTAAGTCAATTTTACCCCTCCCCGGGGAAACATATGGTATCCGAAGGCCATGGAATTCTTAGTTTCGATGAGGCACCTTTCCATTCTTCTATCTACAGTATATGAGTATTTGATTCTACCATATCTGGGTATTGAGAAGGTAGTCAATTAGTCAATTGGACCCATATTTGCCCTGCCCCTCAGACCTCAGGTGGACGGGGACCATATAATTCACAATTTTAGTTGACATTTCGCCATAGAAGCTTTAAATTTGGGTTTCTACTCAGAGAAGTCGAAAATGTAAATTGTTTACGGACGCACGACGGACGATGACGGACAAAAGACGACATGAAACAAACAATGCAATATTTTTTTTAACCTTAAATTTTACGCACTATACAAATCGTATGCCATCTCCGCAAAGTTAGCTTACGCAAATTAAGATATATTATTTAAAGTAAAACATGAATCACCAGGCGCGGATCCAGGATTTTCGAAAGAGGGGGGGGGGGGGGGGGGGGGGGGGTCCATGCAGTAATTTAATGATAATGCGAGCGCCATAGGCGCGAGCCGAATTTTTTTTCCATTTTTAAGGCTATAAAAAAATTTTCCTCCGAAGAAAAAGGGAAAATTTACCTAGAATAGGTATTCACTTGAAAACTTATTATTTTTCCTTAATAATTGACAGGTTTTTAACTTTTCAAATCTGATGTGTATCTAAAGCAAACCCTTTATGCTGCTAATTTGTCGACAACAGATACCAGTGCCGTTTCATGTTATACGGTGTTTATTTCTCTATTCACGTTAAAACCGCGCATTCTTATCCTTGTTGTGTTTCTTTTGAGTTTAAACGTATTTTATTGTACTGTAACAAATTTACAACAGGATTGGGCACAAGTTATTACAATTTATAAACGCCCTCTCCTAACACAATGACATATAAATAATTACAAAATGCTATAAAATACATATTTAGTATTGAATAATAGATATATATTTTTATAGAAAGATGGAGAGAGAGAGAGAGAGTGAGGGGAAGAGATAGGGGGAGAGGGAGAGAGAGATAATTAATGGATGGGCAATAAAAAAGAAAGTACCAGGTTACTTTCGGAACGTCTTTTGGTGTTTCGGGTCATGGCCACGATATATCCCCTGTATGGGTTCGGATAACCCCTTTGTATGCGTTGACCTTTGATCCCATAGATGAGTTTTTTTATTTTTTTATTTACCCTCTTGAAAGTTCAAACCGGTTATCCAAGTATTCAACGCGGCATAGATTTACGGTTTTCTCTGATAATCACATGTAACGAAATCATGAAGTACGCCATACTTCTGTTGATGTAAAAACTACGAGGCGACGGTTTACTGTTTTTCTTGTTCTGTTAATGATATCAAATATTCAATAAGTGACATCACCAATTCAGACACTGTAAGGTAATATCACAGGTGATTGACACCAATAAATGGGAATGGATATATATTAAAACGACACTCCACAATGGACGAAAACAACAGAGAATACCGACATAATAACGACACCGTAACTTTCACTCAAAAATATCGATAAAACGAGGGGAACAAAAATAAAGGTATGTATGGAGACATCTAAAAATAAAAAGGACAAGGGGAATAAGACCAGGTATTCCGGAAGAGTAAGTGTCTTCTGTGTCATCGACGACACCCGCCATAAAATTCTACGTCAAAATCTGGATGAAGTCATATTCTCAAAATGAGTTCAACAAGGAATTCCCGGCCTTACAGCAAACAAACAAACCCGAGGGAAACTATTCATCATGTTTGATGATGGGTAACATAAAAAAAAAACACTGTCGTTAATTAAACGCATGGTAAATATCCAACAAATGTTACACATGTCAATAATAGCATAATTGCAGCGAAGCACGTCTTTTTCAGACGTTCAAAGTGTCGAAGCGAATGGCCTTAGGCCACAATGATAACGTTGGCGACCATATTGCCGTCAATACCAAGGTCAACATATATGGATTGAATAGATTTTTTAAATTTTCATTGCGGCTACGAATACCAGTAGCTAGCTACATATCCCGTGGAATGTAAATATATATACGTGACGTCAATTATCCAATGGAATGCGCAGATTTTATTCCGGGGAGGAATGGACTCCTAATATCCTGTCACTTATAATGCCATGTTCCGTTTCACCATATCCCGTCCTCTATATCGCTTTACGTATCCTGTTACTTTCATGATAACATATCCGTACTTACTGAAAACACTCCTCCAAAACTACAACTTTTTAAATCTAAATCACACACTTGCATATTTTCTTTTTATAATTTGATACACATACCTTTATGCTTGCGAGAACGAGGCTTGCATTTCCTTCCCCTCGATAGGGAAGGTATCTCATCATATCACAAAGGGCTGTTTCTATAGTTCTTGTATCTGGTCAAATATCATCACAAATATTTATACATTCTGGGTGAATGTCTTTGAGCCCTTCAGCGACGTCCAGTCAGTCGTCGTGGTTCCCCATATATATCATGCCTTCTTCAAAGACGAATCAGGCAGCCACTTTTAATGTACACGATCCGAAATGGCGGTGGATCCGGAATGCAGACTATCCATTTGAGTCATTCTTTTATCATGGTCGCTCATTAGTTTGAATGAATTTCATTGCAGATAAAAGCAAATAGATTGGACAAAAGTTATACAACTTACTCCGGATATGTGTGCTGAGAGCTCTCCAATCACCACAGGGGCAGATGCATCCGGATATGATGTGATGAGTTCAATCGTCACAAGTGCCGGATATGTCCTTAAGTTGATATCTATTGTAAAATGTACTGTATTTATCTACGAAAATCAGCATAAACTCTATCACCGTCACTTGGGCTAGATGTACTAATGTGATCAGCTTGCATCAATATATGGCATTGTTACTACGAATAAAATACCTATAGCAACTGTTCCTAGGCTCTATCTCTCCCTATACACATTTCCGGCTAGCGTTTCCGCTTCGGATATCATTCTCTCCAACTGGTGACCATATATCAAGGATTGTCGTGGGTTTCATGTCTACTGTATAGATATGTATATTCAGACAATATATTTTGTCAATTCACTTCTAATACTATTGTTGTAAAAAATATTCACGGTTTATAAAACCTCATTTGAATTAAAGAGAAATTGTTCTCAAAGAATTCGATCTTCAAATATCGAATGGAAACTATTTATGAACAGGTGTCATATATATTTACACGTTTTTAACTTATTTTACCAAATCGGTGTATACGGTATATCAAAAACCTGTAAGAAGCAGAACATGTACAGTGCAAAACATGACTGAATCGGATATGGATTAAATTCAATTTGATGATTATAGAATGTATACACATATAGTGTTTTGACAGCATAGTTGGGTTTGAGCGCAAACCCGATATACCGCCAAACTCGTTATATCACCAAAATAGCGAAGAACAGAAGGTGGCGATATAGCGAGGTTTTACTACACCTGTATAAGTATTTTTTTAGAATAGATTTCTGGTATACATAACAAAAGGAGACATAAACTTACATATTGATAGCAATTAACACGTTATAATGACCACAATACAATGTAATAATACTCAAATTTAAACACCCTTCGATACAAACACTTGCTCCCTTGCATTTGATACAATTAACTAGGCAAAGAAGAAAAATAAATTGTTACCATATATATTTGTATATATATACTGTTTTCTAATGAAGGTGTGATAACACGTCCTTTGTACGTTTAGTTGCTTATGTTAAATACTTTCCTAAAGTGTTAAGGGTTTTTTTCAAATTTTGAGCTTTGAGTAAATGTGTACATCTCTGTATCACCCGCATTCAATTGTTAGATCATGCGCAGATGAACGGATTTAAGAATTACGTTTTTGACACTTTTAGTTAACTGTTTTATGTACGTATTGTCGAAGTTTAATACTATGGATCTCAATTTAAGACCTTGAGAGCATATGCCATTCCCATTTTATTCTACACATCACGGATAAGACCATTTAAAATAATACATTTGCAATACTAGAATAAAGAAAGCATAATAGACAAATGTGTTTTTGTTCCACCGAGTATGACCCCTGGATGTTGCGAGTACACCAAACTCCGAAAAACAAACACAATTTGCTCAAAAGATCGTCAAAGCCACACCAGTGGATGACTATCATGACACCATCAAATATGAGTTTGGTAAAAGATCGTAAATACTGAATTAACAATGGAAATGTTGTCATACAACAGTAAAGTCATTCTAGGACTCGTCCGTGACGCAAGGAGGTGAAGCGTAGAAATCCAGAGGGGAAGTCACGACAATCAAAATGGCCAGAATAAACGTCATATTTCAAAGCCCCATGATCTAACCCATATTTGAAAAAAAATACCAAACACGTATCAAATCAGGAAAAAAACTTTCCAAATGAGTTTATAATGTCGACTATTGAACTGTCTCATGGTCTCCAGCAACATACATCGCTCGAAACCAGGTGTTGTTAGTAGTGGACACCTCTAACGGAAATAAGGAGAACAACCCCATGAATATCGAACACCTGCGACATGTAAACAATGCAGGTACGTTTACCATACAGCCTCATTGTAAGCTGACCCTGTTGGTTATGTTGTAAGTAAAAATGGAGATAAGCGTCTGATGTTGAAATATTTTCATGGCCATTGATTTCAAGTTCTACAGGGTATACCCGATCGAAATGGTCAATACTTTTTTTTTTAAGATAATACATCGTCGACTTTGCAAGGTCTTTGTTACCTGTTCTGATAAACCCCTTAATATAATCCGTTTCGTATGTAAACAAAAACAAGTCCGCCGCTAGAGGGACACAGTTTGTTCCCATGAGTATGCCAGCAGTAGGCTACAAGATATGGTCACCAAACTCAACAGATGTTGTCGATCGACAATCATTCTCACGATTTTGTCCACGGTGGTGTTTTCTACAAGCCCTATGAAAGGTGTTCCTTTGTAATGTACTTTGTAACTGAATCGCCGTATCGCTGAATTGGCATCGTTGAAAGCTTATTGAGATGCATTTATCGTTTTTTCAATACTTCGCGACTGACTTTTCCGGTTGCGCACAGTATTTCATTAAAGGGTTACGCCATGCGCATTTCTTGTAAAACAAGGCTTTCGTTACATGAGAACTAAGGCGATCTTTCAGTTTGGAAAGGGGAAAGGTGTTGTGAAAAGTAGAAAATATCAAACGTTTTTGATCGTAGGAAAATTCTTTCTGAATTGCCGTTCAGGATTAGTCAAAAGATCTTTGACGTTTTTCAAAATCTACAATCAATTAATTCCGCTTCTGGAGTGAACAGTGTATTAAGAATGATAGTAAGAAGTTAATATAAAGGTTTAGTTGAACAACTATTCGAGCAGGCAATAAAACGTTGGATTTTTACGTCCTCGCAACAGCCAGTACTATAGGGAAACCAGACATTTTTTTCATTTTTTTTTTCATTTTATTTACTGGTATTACAACGTGTCTGTAAAAAAGTACATGCTCATTATTTGACATTTTGCTGAGTTTAGTTACTCATATTTGCTTCATATTTAAAGGTAAAACATCTTTTCGTAAGGGATAACATGCTACTCCCACTACATGATTATTCGAGGCGATTGATTCCTACAATGGACGATGAATAGTCTAAGGGATTGTGAAAAAGTGAATATCGGCCCAGTAATAACTTTATAAAACATTTATGGACAGTCTGATCGGATGACATAAGAGATACATACGTCTTGGTATCCGTTATCTTAAAATATTAACTTTTGTTTTTGTTATTTTGTTTTCCCTCTCCATCGTTGAAAAGGTCGAGATATCATTCAGCTGTACTTACTTTTTGCCCTTGTTAGGCTAGAGTTGTGAAAAGGAGTTAAACAAACTTTAAACTATTGATTAAGATATTGTAAACCTGAATGGTGATATACAACTGCATTATACACCTGTTTCGTCCTTCTCGGACTTGTAACGGATGCAATAGTCAAAATTTAAAAGAAATAGTTGTTAAGAATAAAGGAGGGGTCTACAATGACCTGCAAATTTGATAAGGATGTTAAATTGGGATATTGACAACTTTCAAAAATAACAACATTTGCTACCAACATGAAAAAACGAAAGGAAGGGGAGATTACGACTAGACGTTCCGGAAGGGGAAACGTCTTCTGCTTCATCGACGGCATCCAGCATTACATATATACAATGGGACTAGGTCATATCCTCAGAATGAGAACTAGGGTGTCGGCAACGAAACCACTAGCAATATTCATCAATTATCGAGCATGTCTGAATTCATGTCATCAATTATCGAACATGTCTGAATTCATATCTAGGTGTCGAACATGTCTGAATTCATATCTAGGTATCGAACATGTCTGAATTCATATCATCAGGTATCGAACATGTCTGAATTCATATCATCAGGTATCGAACATGTCTGAATTCATATCAACAGGTATCGAGCATGTCTGAATTCATATCATCAGGTATCGAACATGTCTGAATTCATATCATCAGGTATCGAACATGTCTGAATTCATATCATCAGGTATCGAACATGTCTGAATTCATATCATCAGGTATCGAACATGTCTGAATTCATATCATCAGGTATCGAACATGTCTGAATTCATATCATCAGGTATCGAACATATTTGAATTCATATCAAGTTATCGAGCATGTCTGAATTCATATCTACAGATATCGAACATGTCTGAATTCATATCATCAGGTATCGAGCATATATGAATTCATATCAACAGGTATCGAGCATATTTGAATTCATATTTACAGGTATCGAGCATGTCTGAATTCATATCAACAGGTATCGAGCATGTCTTAATTCATATCTACAGTTGTCGAGCATGTCTTAATTCATGTCATCAGTTATCGAACATGTCTGAATTCATATCAAGTTATCGAGCATGTCTGAATTCATATCTACAGGTATCGAGCATGTCTGAATTCATATCTACAGATATCGAGCATATATGAATTCATATCTACAGGTATCGAGCGTGTCTGAATTCATATCTACAGATATCGAGCATATTTGAATTCATATCTACAGGTATCGAGCATGTCTGAATTCATGTCAACATGAAGTAAACGAGCATGTCTGATTTCATATCAACAGATATCAAGTATGTCTGGTTTTATATCAACAGATATCAAGTATGTCTGATTTTATATCAACAGATATCAAGTATGTCTGATTTTATATCAACAGATATCAAGTATGTCTGATTTTATATCAACAGATATCAAGTATGTCTGATTTCATATCAACATATATCAAGTATGTCTGAATTCTTATCAACATGAAGTAAACGAGCCTGTCTGATTTCATATCAACAGATATCAAGTATGTCTGAATTCATGTCAACATGAAGTAAACGAGCCTGTCTGATTTCATATCATATTTCATTTCATATATGATAATAGATATCAAGTATGTCTGAATTTATATCTACAGGTATCTGTTATATCTGATATAATTCGTGTGTATGTAAGTATTGACCGAAAATTAGCTGTACCCTCAGTTGGAATCTTATCTCCAATTTACCACTTCACTGTGTTATTTTGTCTTCTTATCACGTATGGGTATTCTGAATTACACCATTTTGCTTTATGTATGATTATCATGGCTTCTTTAATGTGTAATGCTCCTATCATTTCAATGGGTTAATACTATCATCTCAATCCTGCTTTAAAAATTAAAATTCAGCTTAAACTCTTCAGTGCGAAGGACTGTGATTGACATCTCTTCATAAAATACGATGTTATATAACAGTCTATATAGGTTTGGATAATGTTTCAATAGATAGCATTGACACATGCATACAAAATGAAAAAAATATCATTTCACTTTTCATATAAATTAGTTGTTTTCAAAGAAATTAATCGATAACGATATACTTTCTGTATTTTATTTTTGTGCGATAATCGAATAACTTGGAACATACTTAAATATCTTTTAGATAATTTACAAGTGAAAGGTATACAACTGATTGGTTACATTAAGCAAAAAAAACGTTTCCAGTAGTTTATATAAATCTAATTATGTAATCAAAGCATGTTCACACTTACGAGATAAAGATGCTAAACAGTATCAATGATAGCTTACCTGTGGGTGAGCCAGAACGAGACTGCCTTGGCCTTCTCCGCGATATCCCATACTTCTATAAAGAACCTGCCCTGTTTTCATGCTCTGGACATGTCTCGAGATAGATGTTTTTACAGGCCAATAAGAGAATGGTGTTACAGTTTCATCATAACTTCACACCCGCCTCTTTTATAGCACGTCGGAGACACGCCAGTGGTGCTCACTCAAGCGTAAACTGCTTAGAGTTTTCCCTTAACATTTCCGCCTCAGATTTCCATTTGAGACACCAGATGATGGACATGCATCAAAGAATTCTGCCAATTTTGTTTGTACGAACATAATTCCGTGCTATTTTAGGTTTGAAGGCATGCAGATTTAGCCATTAATGCCTCCTAGGTTTCCTCCTTCTCAAATATCATCCCGGCGTTCTCGCCTTTTACCAGTGCTTGGCAGGATCAGACACAGTTTGTGATAAATATTTGATATCACAGTTTTACGATAGTTCGATGACATCTACGAGCTATTCATGATTGTTGCTTTAATATTATTTATATCAGTACTTGTTTCTCGTATAATGAATGATAATAATTTTGTTCGAAAGATAAATTAATTTCATGTCAAATAGGCCTTAGACATGAAACTTACTCGAAACAACATGCATCGCTTTTGTAATTACTCAGAAATAATTTAGAAGCATTATCAAATACTGCATCAATCATACCTAAATGCATATCTGTTTAAACTGCTTACTTCCCTAATGTAAATTTAGAATAATGATATGATTGGTATGTAATACTCCCACTTCATACGCTTTGTTTATTACGCCTGGTGTTATAAGAGCGAGTTACAACGCGAGATTAGCATGGATTAATAGGTAGACCCTCTAAAGGTTTGTAATGCATACCACACTGATTATGATTCACAAAACCAATTGGGAAATTATGACGCATAACCATATAAGGTAATAATCTGCTGATTGTCGTCACGGGAATAATAAGTTATATGTTAAAACTAGAGTTAATCATTATGATGACTAATGAACAATAGGTAATTAAAGGTGAAATAATTAACAATGTGTTAACTAGAGATAAACTATTTCTAACAAGAGATAAACTATTTCTAACAAAAGATAAACTATTTCTAACAAGAGATAAACTACTTGATTATTTACAACTAGATTTAAACTCTTTAATTATTTCTAACAAGAGACAAGATATTTATCTATTTCTACCTACAGATAAACAATCAAATTATTTCTAACAGATATAAACTATCTATAACAAGAGGTAAAAACGTTTTTTTTACCACAGTCAAACTGTTTATCCTTTTCTACCTACGGATGAACCATTCAATAATTTTTAACTAGCGATGAATTAATGAACTATTTCTAACCAGAGACAAGCTATTTAACTATTTCTAACCAGAGGCAAGCTATATAAATATTTCTAACCAGAGACAAGCTATTTAACTATTTCTAACCAGAGACAAGCTATTTAACTATTTCTAACCAGAGACAAGCTATTTAACTATTTCTAACCAGAGACAAGCTATTTAACTATTTCTAACCAGAGACAAGCTATTTAACTATTTCTAACCAGAGACAAGCTATTTAACTATTTCTAACCAGAGACAAGCTATTCATCAATTTTTAAAAAATCTATAGGTTAAGCAATTAACTTTTTAACTATTTCTAACAAGAGATGTCACTATATCTATTTAAAGAAAGACTATTAATAACCTAACATTAGGTATTTAACTATCTCTTACTGGACACAAACTATCTAACTACATATAACAGAGTTAATAATATCACATTTTGATTCAAAGTAATTAATGATTGCTACTAAATGTAACTTCTTGATTATTCGAAACATTCTTTAACAATCAACAATTTTATTAAATGAAAAACAATAAACAATGAACACAATCTAAAATTCAAACAATTAACAATTGGAAGTTAAAAAAATGAAAGATTAATAATATGTAAATCAATGAAAATATTTATCAATATAACTTGGAATAAAAGTATATATATATATAATAAAGACCCGATAATTTCAGGAGGTATTAATGAACAGAATCATAAACATATCACAATACACATGAAAATTGATATTAGTTGTTTATGAGCATATTCACGTAAGCTGCACAATACCGTTCTTTATTACATTTCTATGGGTGAAATATCGAAATGTGTTCATTCTATAAAAGTGATATTTTCACAAGTGAAAAATATCACTTTTTTAAATATTTTTCACGAGTGAAAAATATCCCTGTTTTATATTTTTCATTAGTAAAAAACATCACTTTTATTCTGATTTGACCAATCAAAACATTGCTTACAAACGACAATGGGGAAATTAAAAGAAGGCCCGGTATATTTTGCTATAAAATGTATTAAACAGAATATCTAACAGTGTCTACAGTTATACCAAATACATTCCCAGAGTGGGGCTAATATTTTGATATTTTTCATTCGAAAAATATCAAAATATTAACCCCACTCGTAAAATATATTTGGTATTACTGAAGACAATGTTAAATACCCTCTATATGTCTTGCTTCATATCATCCTTTTATGCCAATTGTCCAATAATTCCTTAGTATCTATGTGGGGTTTTTATTTCTAACTAGACTATGTTTCGTCAAACACATATTTGTGATTTTTTGGCATTTGTTCAGAAGACTATTCATTTTACGTTCAAGGAGTCGTCGACTTCAATTGATATAAAGCAATTACAGTCATTAGAGTTTTACCAGATTTTAATTTTTTATTAATAGTGGTATCATGCGTGATCAAATACACACGTTCGAAGAAAACAATGGCCTTATATTGATTACTCTGCAAACCTAGAAAATGTGGAAGCGGTGTTTCTGCTAAGATAAATACACGGCTAATTGCACCTCAATAGGAACATATCAGTACAACACACTAGATAGTTATGGATATGCTGTGACAAGTCTATTTTTCAGCTTGTTAGTAACCTAATAGTGTTTAATGGTAATTTTGTTTAATGTGTATTTTAAGTTAAGTACATATTATCACAAAATAAGCATGGAAGGTATACAACTTGTCGTAAGGTATTCGGCTCTCTCCATAACTGCCGTATGTTACACCATTCGATTATTTTTTTTATTGTGTCCTGTTTGTTTTAGTATTTCTTAACTGTGAACCATTACTGTTATGTAGTAAGTATTTTGACCAGATCTACCATTACATAAATAAGACATTAGAAAGATAGGACGGGCAAAGTTGGTATCAAATCCGGCACCTCTTGAATACTAGTTTTATACTCAAGTTCTGTCTAGCCGAGAGGTATATTTCGGTTAGTATTTACAAGGGTTACATGAATAACAGAGAATGAAAAAGAGATTTAAGTATGTGAGTTGATACTTTTATTTTATTTGTTTATTTATTTATCTATTTTTTCATACGTAGTTTTTCAAATATTTCATTTTGCTAACACCTTGATCATGTGGGATTGAATAAACAAACTCTTCACAAAAATGTCAAGACATGTATTCCTTGATTAAATACAATGCACATAATGTGTAAACATGCCGGTATACGGATAGCACTTTCAAAATGTCATTCGACGGTAATGATGCAATAATTATGGGTTATAGAAATAATCTTTCACATATACGTTTTTAAATTATTGATTATTGAGTTCAGAATGTGCAATAGATTGAAATAGATTAATCACTAGTGTGGAGGTCCATGTAACTACAAAAATGGAGCTACTTACATCAAGCAAGATTTAAAAGCGACGTGTTTACCTTTAATTGAAAACAAAACACACAACATAATTATAAGTACAGTGAACTAGACAGTTTTGCATTGTCCTTACATTGATAAGTAAAACAGATCATAGGTACAATGAACTATTGTGTATTGACCTTACACTGATAAGTAAAACAGATAATTTTTGCCATGTATCAATATTTGTGTTATTTTGTTTATTCCTTAAATGTTTTATTGCTATTCTAATAATTCAGATGTAAAAAACGAATGTTCTTTACCATTGACTGGTTTCCAGAAGTAGCTATTTGTATTCCATAGGGCCGAAAGCTTATAGTAATAATTTCTCGGTAAAGAACATTCCCTTTTTTACATCTGAATTATAGCTACTTCTGAACACCATAGAAAAACTCAACATTCCAGAACAAGGCTTTATCTAACTCATTTAGAAAGAGTAATGCACATGATGTTTCAAATTGGAAAGCTAGATTTATATCCAGAATGAGGTATTTTGAGCTTTTCGGTTAGAAATTCAGATGTCGACTACTGACGGAGAAATTAACAACACAAAGTTTCGAGAGATACAGGTTGATGAAGATCATGGGGAAAATGTTATGGTCAATAAAATGATCTCATCTGGAAATATTCTGTTTCCTTATGCGATATGACGTCATACGTGTTCGAGACTTGTTGATATGCCTGGCGGTTCCATTGTCACAACCTTAACTGTTTGAGATAATGACAACTCGGATTTGACCTGGACTATGGCGTGTGTCGTCAATGAAGCAGAAGACGTTTACCCTTCCAGAACACCAAGTCTTATTATCCTTATACTTTTTTATGAGTATCCATGTAAATCTAAATTTTTGTTCATATTTTGCCTCCGTTTAGTTGATCTTTAGTTTAAATTGTGCTTTCGTTATTATGTCCATATTCTTTGTCGTTTTTCTCCATATTTCCAATCTTAAATTAAATCATTGAATGGAGAAGACTTATTGACATAATCACATCCTTTTCAGTGTATAGTCTACCAGTTTTATAAATTAAAGATATACGGACTAAAACATAGACTGAATGTTAAGTATTACGATACAGAATTTTGATGGATTTGATTTAATTAACACAACAGACTATCAACGATGACAGCCCACATTTCTGCTGGGTGCTATTTTTTTCTTCTGTGTTATTTGTCATTTCGTTTGTGTTATTTGTCATTTCCTTTGTGATATTCGTCATTTCTTTTGTGTTATTCGTCAATTCTTTTGTGTTATTCGTCATTTCCTTTGTGATATTCGTCAATTCCTTTGTGATATTTGTCATATCCTTTGTGATATTTGTCAATTCCTTTGTGTTATTCCTCATTTTTTAGTGTTGTTCGTCAATTCTTTTATTATTCGTCATTTTTTTTGTGTTGTAGCTTTCTGCGTTGATGATCTCGATTCAACAATGTATCATGAATTTTTTCTTATGTTGCAGTTATGTCCCCTCAATAGAGCTTGCTTTTTATGGCACGGAATCTGTTTATTTGTACACGTATCTCGATTTGATTATTTAGTACATTCCCATCCCAATCTTATGTTACACAAAAAAATAGTAGATATTTAGGTCTTATCATTCATAATAATATAAGGTACCGATGTTAGTTTATTTGATATACCTTCGATATATATTTTAGTTTTTTTGAAATATCTTAATTTTCTTACTTCAATAAAAATATTCTTTTAGTATTATACTCAATCATATATCTATTTGATATTTGCTTGCACCTACTTTACTTTAATCTTTTAGTTGTGTCGATTTTTAATGTTGCTGTGTCTTTACAATCGAATCAATTTGCCCCTACTGTAAAAGTTACGTTCAAAGAGGAATGACTAAAATCCTCATCACAGAATCACAGTCTTGGTGTCGTTGAGAGCTTGGTTTAAACTTATTGATGACACTTTATCGTCATTTCTTTAATGAGTAATGTTAACATTTCCATGCATGGTAACATACCGGTTGCGACTTGATTAATTTGTATTTCCAATAATTATTTCGCAATCATGATATCACACCTCCTGGGTGTGGACATATACATGTTGATTCTATGTACACACACAAATACATGTAATTCTTGTGTTGCTCATGATTTAGGATACTTCTGTAAACTTCTGTAAAAAGATTAACCTATTTTTTTCAATACTTTTTTTTTTGCCCAGCCATACAATTTTCCATAAAGGTATAAAAATAGAGGCATTTACAAAACTCTTTAAGCTGTAAAGCTGTCTAAATCTTATTGTTTTCCAAACATAAACGTCCGAAGGAAACTTCATTTTCATAATTCTCTGAAAACGGCATGATCTTTTAACCTAGATTTCGAATACTGTAATACTTCAATCTTATTCATAAATAGATTGTGATATAGTGCTGGTGCTGTTCAGTAAAACTGTATATCTGCGCAGTTAACAACAGCGTGATTCTTTTGGATTCGTACTCATAAAATCGTTTTAGAGAAACGGACAATGTCGCAAGTTTATCAAAAAACTGACGAGTTATTAGTAGTTATCCAGTACATATTTTCCTTTGAATATAATTAACTTGTGCAACTTTTCATAATACAACATGTACAATATTAAGATTTTTGTCTTTATATTAACGCTTAATGTGATTTGCTTTATATATCAATGTCGTAAATTTCGTAAAGGATCTGATTTATATTTTTTTGAATGCCATATACATTGTAGTATAAATTTTGTAAAGGATCTAATGAGGTAATGAGTCCAGCTTTTCTGACGATAGTTATCTCCCTTACGTTTAAATGCTACCATAGTGTAGAATTACACTTCGAGTTTCCTCCCTTCCTACAACGTGAGTATTAATCTAGCATTAGTTAACAGATTAAATCCCAGCATGATTATGGTTTGATTTTAACATAGTTCATTTGCAAATACATTTATTGAAATGAGATCAGACACATATTTAAAAACAAATGATCCGTCTTCTCATCCATCAATGATGGTTTCAGAAATGTAAAACATTTGTATTTGCACTATTTTTTATTCGTTTAATTTGTGTGTAGCAGTAGTTAGAATCTCTATTTGTTTCCTTCATCTTTTGTATTAGCCTAGATGTCAATCACTGAACCATGTCTATTGTTTTAATATACTTTAGTTAGGATCGTATACTTGCGATGGTTTTTTAGGCATATACCCAATAAAACCGGGCACAATTACAAGAGTATCTTCTAAATTATTGTTACAAACACAATTAATGGGCACATCTAAGTATTGTTAGAAACACAATTGCCCGGCACATCTTCTAAAGTATTGATACAAACACAATTGCCGGGCACATCTCATAAGTATTGTTAGAAGCACAAATGCTGGGCAATCTCTCATAAGTATTGTTACAAATACAATTGCCGGGGACATCTTCTAACATATTGTTATCAACAAAATTATCAGTGACATCTTTTGAATTATTGTTATAAATTGCCTGCCTGCCTGCCTGCCTGTCTGCCTGCCTGTATGTATGTATGTAATGTCTTCTTAGAGTCGAAGAAGGACGAAACAGGTGTAGGATGCATATTAACATGATGATATGGTGTTAGTTATATGTGCTGTTTGTACAATTGCATATTGTCATCAAATGAACTGATAACAATCACAGTCATTATAACAGCGAGCCATGTAATCTTCTTGAAGGATTGCACAAAGACACATTAGGTATTAGCAACTTTCTTAAAAATTGAGAGTTAGACACAAATGGGCCAAAATAAATCAAACTATACCGTACATTTGTTTTGTCCTTCTTGGACTCGTCGGTGATATTAAGGGAGGCGATCAACACCGTAAAACATGTCAAAAGAAATGCCAAAATCTGGACGGGATGGTCAATAGACCACAATTCAATAAATTCCAAAATTTACAATATTGGATGTGCACCATTTACAATGGAGGAGGCTGTGTATGAGTGGTAATTTAAAACGTAATGTAGCGTATTTTCCCCCGCAAAATCTAATCTCATTGTTTGTAACGGTGAATGCATATACTAGAGACACAAGGCGTGACAGTGTGTTGAAATGAAGTTGTATAACCCTGACTGATGTATGTATATATATTCTGATACTAACAACATACCTCGGTCTAAATTATCAATGAATTTTTCACTCTCCACCTTGCTCTGATAATTTTGAATGCATCATAGCTTTTTTTTGGCAAGAACGAGTGTAAAAGGCCAGTAACACTTAACGAAGAGATCAGATCTCGTACCACGACGGGCTTCGGTTGATAACATCCCCGATATACCTCATTAAATTTTAACATCTAAATTTCATCTGTTAAATGTCAAAACTAGCTTCTCATTTTCCTATGAATACACACAGTTATACCTCTACGCCCCGTGAATGAGAGTTAAAGTGTCTAAGTTATTTTAAATTCGTAGTCCGACATCCTTTTAAACAAGCATGTCAGAAGCTAATTTATTGATAAAATTCTGTATACTTTTTCCTGTAAACGCAACAAAAATTTAGGGCAGCGAGAATATAACCAGTGAAAACCTTGACTCTCCCAATCTGGATTACGTCACCCGTACGATTTTTTTTATGTTATTTTATAGTGTCTGTATATTCTTCACGAAAGAGTTTCTCACTTGCTAACCTGTAAGATGTATCAAGAATGGTCAAAATATATGGGTTTTTTTTTCATCAACGATAAAATAATGCCTGCTAGATGACAATCGTGTTATTCTGAATTATAAGATAGTGTTAACGAACAATAGATGAAGGGAGATAACTCTTTATCCAATCACAGATAAAGATAGTTATGATGTGTAGTGCAACATGGTTCTTTTAAATGATTTTCAAATGAAGGAATTACAAATAAAGTGTTGATAGTTAACAATACACGTATTACTTAACTTATCTGTAGGATATGAATTATTTAGATAATTGATACTACTCATAGCGATATATTACCGGTTAATAATCCTTCAAACTCTTTATTGTCTTTGACAAATTGAAAATATCTAACACAGATTCTAAATAGCGGTCGATATCTGGGGGCAACCTGATAAATATTGCCCTATGAAAGGTCATCACATGTGAGTTTGATTAAATTAGAATGATTTTATTTTTGACTTCCAGAAGCATTTTCAGATTTCAGAAATGAAAATGAGCCACATAATTGGTTAAACGAGTTTCAAGTTTGACAGCAGACATCACTAGATTCGTGATATATGTAGGTATTTATATCGGTTTAAAGTCAATAGAGGGTTACCATTGTGCTTGACTTATTGAAATTTGGAAAACGTTTGCGATGGCGATAAAAAGATCAAATTTGATGCGGACATAAATCAAATCGTAATTATAAGTATTGCTTTTCTTAGCCTGCCTACTTGTCCGTGTCAGAAAGGGTCTGACGACATGTGACATTACGGCTGACTTACCTCTCAGGTAAGCTAATTAATATGTCACATTAATGCTAATTGGTGTCAAGGTTGAATGAAGCGGTCTGATATACATACCAGTTATTGATGATATACAGACCTAGTGGATGTCTCTCTCGACCTACTTACGACAATGAAGCTAATAGCTGTTATTGTTCCTTATACATTTCTGTTGTAATTCTTGTGTCTGTTTTTGAGGCCGTTTTTTCGTGGCATTTGCTAATCACACGCGAATTAAAATAAATTCGGAACATTGTTATTCACATTCAAACGAATGAACATGCTGTAGTATATATTATTGTTATCGAAATCTTTGTAAATGGGTCGTACGGCGGATGACGTTGATAAGTTAAGAGAAAAACAAACAAACAAACAAACAAAAGCAAACGAAAAAAACCCGGAAACTCGAACTACAGAACACAATAGGAAGCGTCACAGATATGTAGATATTCATATCTTATCCAATGAAACCATAATGATGAACCATATAGCATCTTAAAAATCAGTCTCCGCGATCCGACATTTCTCGAATACAAAAATATGCTGACATTCAAACGAAATTATTTTATAATTCGTATTCAGAATCAGTAAGAAGAGTGTAAAACTCGAACAAAATATATACACATAGACCACAGACAAACGAGAATAGGACCAGGTGTTCCCAGGGGAAAGCGTCCTCGTGTTAACCATTCCAGTGATCGCTGTTGTGATACATAACCATGGTAATAGCACTACGGAGAAAGGTTTACAGTATGTATGTTTATCGTTCACGTAATATGGAGAATGTTTGTCAGTACATATTCTATGATGCCACTTCTTTAGAGATATATTTGAAATGTATTACTGATTCCGACATGAATATAATGATTGTCTTTGTGAATAATGATTATCATTATTTATTTTAAAATGGTGATCAACTGTTGATTTAAGATCACTGTGTATTTATATTAAGTTATACCTGTAAACAAAAGGAATGTTTCCAATTTGTAAAATGTAAATCATATATGATGTTTAACTGTTTCACAACGCACGGTATTATCATTTCTTTAAAAACGTATCTCTTTCATAATTGCACAAGAGTACGTCGTTTTATCTACGATTTTTACCGTATGAGAACTCGCTTCCTAGTGGTATATATTTGTATTTTAATGTTTATCTGTGTATGCTGTTACTGTAGTTTTCATTAATATGAACTTGATTTTATTATCAGGAAAATGAAGTGGTAGAATTCAGAAGATTCAAAGACAAGTACTTTGTACTTGTAATAACACTCGGCCTCTTGTTACAGGCGCATACGTGTTGAATGAGTGGAAATAAAAATCTTAAATCTTGTAAGAAAAAACAAACAAGTAGACATGTTTATAGCGTGTAAGTGTGATTAGAGATCGGTAAGGTATATATGACCCTCTAGCTGGTGATACAGACACGTGGCAACGTACATATAAATGTACATATATACAAACGCCGGGAGAAATACCTTAACATTATCACGCCGTTATACTGCAGTAAATTAATATGTCTGCCAATAAAAAGATCAACTGTTTGTCTCTTGGCTATGGTGAATGGTGTCCTCGAATCGCCGTTTATGATAAGTATGACGGATTTCACCACCTAGACACTGTGCAGTGGTCTAAACACGTGACAACGTTCGATTTCTCGGGACGTGATCTACTATAATCGGTAGCATTATTAATTAACCACAGATATTTTTACCGCCCAAATCAGTTGTCGTCTGCTCGGCGATTTATCAATTTCACATGCGAATATAAATATTTCGATAGGTGATTTGTCATCATTTTTATATTACAGTTCAATAATAATAAACGTTCCTTGAGCTTGACGTTGGTACTTATCCGGGATCGTCAAGGATATTTTGTTAACAAATCACCGCTGATAATATTTTTTGATAATATATCTTTCTTTTTTCATTCAAAGTTTCGATCAATTATATTTGTTGATGTAATACGTACCTGTCTGACAATTACTGAAAAAACATAATGTGTCTAGGCGCGACTTTTCCCTAATGATATGACACATTATATAAATCATAATTGATACATAAATTTATGTACATAAACATCGTATCACCACAAAAATCTTGTACTTTCCATATTATCATAGTGGTTTGATTTTCATCGATTGACGAGAAATCATTAATAACTTCAGACTGTTTTTTCTATTTTAGTTTGTCATTACAAAATGAGTCATTTCTAGTGGAGACATTTCGATTTTAGTATTTCCATTCCAATTTCGATATTTTTTTGCTATTTTTGTTTTACATTTTTTCAATTTTATACAGAAAAAAAAACTTATAACGGAGTATTAATCTACAGATTAGCACAGACGTAAATACAGAAAAAATGTCCGCCCTGCCTGAAGCAGACGATGCTGTTCAATGATGCACGTTTGATCTCGCCAGACGGTTCTGATTCCGCGTAGATTAAGCCTCCTTAAAGAAATCAAAGCGTTTGTACAATATATGAGGTATAGATACAGTCTTTTATATCATTGGCATTTCGCGGATAAAAATGGCGACCCTTTGACACTTAACAGAAGCACATACTATACAGTATTCTTATGCACGATTCAGAATTGCTACGCATCGCAGAGCCATCTCTTTCAACTTTCTTATTTACCGCTTAATTACCTTCAAATCCCGGTATACTTTGGACTGTGCAATCAATCTAGTTACCTCCCTTCTAATTCAAGTACATTTACAGGCGGTGCAATCAATCCAACGCCCTCCCTCTAATTCGAAGCGACATAAAGACATTATTTTGGAAGAACATAACATAAACTCTATCACAATAGGCATAAAGCTTTGGCAATTACTCCGGGATAATTCTAGTTTGGAGTAAAGTCAATCTTTTGATATCATTTAATGTTTCTGATTTTATGGCCGATTCTAACGCTTTTCTCCGTGACGAGACTGCAGTGAAGAGGCTATCCCGACTGGTAAAACTACACACGCCTTTCAACAAATTACTCACAGTTTGTTGACTTAGTGATTTATGTGGTCCTGACATTCTTTTCCGATGACCTTGATTGACGTTTACAATGCTATTAATTTTATGTTGTAATTATCGTCACAGTAGTGTTATTTTCATCCTAATTTAACAGTTCAAAAATAAACAAATTCCCACAAAATTGTGAAAAAAATAGCAACGTGCGAGGTCAAATTGTACGAAGTATTTACTAAAATAGTTGATTCTGGTAAATTAAGTGGTTGGTTTTACAACGTATCTACCTGCTTTTTCAATGAGTCATAATGCGGATTTATAACGAAATCTGATCAAGTTTGCGACCATAACAAGGGAATACTTGATACTAACTTTAAATCGATAAAACCAGAGAGGACAAACAAATATGAACGAAAAGGTTAACTTCAATTTGAATATAAAAAAAGAGAATACCGGCATTATCACGAAACCGTACTTTAATAAAACGACAAAATGAAAACGGAAAAAAATATAGATTTGCATGAAGAACCAGGAGTTTAACTATATGTTCCGGAAGGCTAAGCGTCCTCTTCTGCATTGATGACACCCATCATACCAATCTTAAGAGAGCTTAAGTGATTGCAGCTATTAGGTATATCAATAAGCATCGAACATGTTTGACTTTATATCTCATAAGGAAATATAATATTTTCAGATGAGATCATAAACCTTCCTTGTGGTCTTCATCAACATGTTTCTCTCGAAACCTTCAGTTGTTAATTCTTGCGTCAGTGGTCGATGTATGTCACGGAAATCCTGATAATGAGCACGTATGGAATCAACGAGGGCATAGTAGGTATTGAAAGCAGGGATGTTACTATCAAGAAACACAAAATTCACTTTTTGGAATTGGCATTATCAGATAATACAGCTTAGTTGTTAACTTCCCTGCCAGTAGTGTTGTAAATAAAGATCGAGGTAAGCGGCTGATTTTGAGTTTGTTCTGTCCCCGATTTTAAGTTCTACAAGGTATATCCTATCGGCATACAGTTTTGTTATTGAAAGATGATAATATAAGTGAAATTGAAGGTCTCTGTTACCTTTTCTGATTAGTCCTTTAATATAATCAGCATTGCATGGACAATAAGTAATGGAAAATAAAAAAAAAGTCAGCCAACAGCAGGGTACTGTATGTTACCATGGGTATGCCAATAGTCTGTTAAAAGGTCTGATCACCAAGCTCAACAAAGGTGTTGTCGATCAGATTTAACTCTCCCAATTTCATATTCAGTATATGAACGAAATGTGCTACGCATAGTTCACAACTATGATAGATTGTACAAAAGAAACACAAACTATAGGCACCTTTCATTACAAGCAGAGAGTGAGATACAGTTCAGAGTGAGATACAGGTCAGAGTGAGATACAGGTCAGAGTGAGATAAAGTAGAGAGGGAGACACAGTAGAGAGTGAGATACAGTAGAAAGTGAGGTACAGTTCAGAGTGAGATACAGGTCAGAGTGAGATACAGTAGAGAGTGAGATACAGTAGAGAGGGAGACACAGTAGAGAGTGAGAAACAGTAGAGAGTGAGATACAGTAGAGAGTGAGATACAGTTCAGAGAGAGATACAGGTCAGAGTGAGATATAGTAGAGAGTGAGATACTGTAGAGAGTGGGATACAGTAGAGAGTGAGATACAGTAGAGTGAGACACAGCAAACAGTGAGAAACAGTAGAGAGTGAGATACAGTAGAGTGAGACACAGCAAACAGTGAGAAACAGTAGAGAGTGAGATACAGTAGAGAGTGAGACACAGTAGAGAGTGAGATACAGTAGAGAGTGAGATACAGTAGAGAGTGAGATACAGTAGAGAGTTAGATACAGTAGAGAGTGAGATACAGTAGAGAGTGAGATATTCTAGGGAGTCAGATAAAGTAGAGAGTGAGATACAGTAGAAAGTGAGACACAGTAGAGAGTGAGATACAGGTCAGAGTGAGATACAGTAGAGAGTGAGAAACAGTAGAGAGTGAGATACAGTAGAGAGTGAGATACAGTAGAGAGTGAGACACAGTAGAGAGTGAGATACAGTAGAGAGTGAGATACAGTAGAGAATGAGACACAGTAGAGAATGAGACACAGTAGAGAGTGAGATACAGTAGAGAGTGAGATACAGTAGAGAATGAGACACAGTAGAGAGTGAGATACAGTAGAGAGTTAGACACAGCAGAGAGTGAGATACAGTAGAGAGTGAGATACAGTAGAGAATGGGATACAGTAGAGAGTTAGACACAGCAGAGAGTGGGATACAGTCGAGAATAAGATAAAGTAAAGAGAGATACAGTCGAGAGTGGGATACCGTAGAGAGTGAGACGAAGCAAATACTGAGTACAAGTAGAGAGTGTGATACAGTAGAGAGTGTTTCTCACTCTCTACTGTTTCTCACTCTTTGCTGTTTTTTACTCTCTATTGTATCTCACTCTATACTTTATCTCACTCTCTGCTGTGTGTGTCTCTCTCTACTATTTCTCAGTCTTTGCTTTGTCTAACTCTCTACTGTTTCTCACTCTCTACTGTATCTCACTCTCTACTGTATATCTCACTGTTTGCTTTGTCTAACTCTCTACTGTATCTCACTCTCTACTGTATCTCACTCTCTACTGTGTCTCACTCTCTACTGTATCTCACTCTCTGCTGTGTCTCACTCTCTACTGTATCTCATTCTCTACTGTATCTCACTCTCTACTGTATCTCACTCTCAAGTGTCTCACTCTCTACATTATCTCACTCTCTACTGTATCTCACTCTCTACTGTATCTCAATGTCTACTCTCTCTCTCTCTCTTTAGAGGCACCTTTCATTACAAGCAGAGAGTGATATACAATTCAGAGTGAGATACAGTTCAGAGTGAGATACAGGTCAGAGTGAGATAAAGTAGAGAGGGAGACACAGCAGAGAGTGAGATACAGTATAGAGTCAGATACAGTAGAAAGTGAGATACAGTAGAGAGTGAGATACAGTAGAGAGTGAGATATTGTAGAGAGTGAGATACTGTAGAGAGTGAGACACAGTAGAGAGTGAGACACAGTAGAGAGTGAGCTAAAGGTAAGTAATTTGTCTATCCCTTCTTATAATCATGAAAATAACGCTTTACTATTGGAAAAACATTCCCAATAATACGAAGATACATTATTATATTAATATATTTAAATCAAATTTTCCCTTCAGTTTTATTTCCTCTTTCCTCGTTAAAAAGTCAAGCCTAGGCACATTATATCTAGCAAAAACTTAAATAAACTTATAAAGCTGACCAGAAAGGTTAATGAAGAGAAATATCAAAGTCTACTGGACTGAAATGATTTTCCAAAACATGCTACTTTGCCAGTTGTTTTTAACCTGTATATTAATCGATTTATATAAATAACTGACGTATGCTAGATACACATGTACCGGGGAAATCATTCTTGCATAGTTTTCAGAGTTATGCTAATTTTTATTAAATTGATCGAGATATGTTAATTTTAGTTAATTTATAGAGGTATATTAAGCTTCAAAATCAAGTCTTATTTTAAGACTTAATAAGATGAATGTGCAATTTTGTCAAAATAAAAATTTGTGAGATAAGAAAATATTTTAACACTTTCATTATGAAATTTTCTGTAAGTAGCGTTTTGTCAGTAGATAAAGAAGCAAGCGGACACATAAACTTTAGGCAGAAACATCTTAACAGGGTTTTGAATTAATGTAAATATATTGCTTTCAGTTTTCCCGTTTTGGATTTGTACGTGAAAAGGATCAACTAAAAGTGTCCTTGCAAATTCATAAATATTTTATATATCGATACTTTCAAGAAACTACCACTTTGCCATCAAATAGATTTCTTCATCAACTTACCATAGATAATTTCAAGAAGTCACCACTTTTCTATTAATAGATTCCTCAAAGTATCACTGTTGCAAAGATACCACTGTCCTTAAAATAGATATCCATCAGGATATCACCATTAACCTATAAATAAATATCCATCAGGATATCACCATTAACCTATAAATAGATATCCATCAGGATATCACCATTAACCTATAAATAGATACCCATCAGGATATCACCATTAACCTATAAATAGATACCCATCAGGATATCACCATTAACCTATAAATAGATACCCATCAGGATTTCACCATTAACCTATAAATAAATATCCATCAGGGTATCACCATTAACCTATAAATAGATACCCACCAGAAATTACCATAAACATATTCATTAAAATATGAATACATTGAGCAAATTTCACGTTTCACATTCTATGAAAACAAAAACAAATATTATGGCTACAGTTTGTCAAACAACTATCATCATTGGAGAATGGTGTAACATGATCATGCGGTTGATACCAACTGTGATATGAAAACGTCAAAAGCATGGGAGGTAGATAGAAAGGTAAATCAATTTACGTGAGACTTACGTCACATTTATCCTTAAAACTATTGGACCGTTAAGCTTGTGTGTGACATGCTAATCAATGTCTAAGTCAAGGATTGAATATAACACGAGTTTGATGCTAAGTAGATAGAAACGAGCCATAACGCCGTATGATAATTGAATAGGCTTTAAAACCTAGGGCGGCAACTGGTTTTCTTAAATAATATCTGAATTTGGATTTGATTAATGTTTGAACAAATGCGCCTTATTGGAAAATAAACGGACCTTCTTTGATGATATCACTGAGTTTGATAACAGGAGAGAGAAATATCGCACTGGTTTTAACAAATCCATCCCAGAGGGAAACAACTGTAATGCAAAACTTGTACCAAATTGGAAACCATTGTCAGGAAGAGAAAATATTAATTGCTAGACCATCAGCTGTTTGATTTATGGAGATTGTGTAGAGCTATTGTGTTACGTGCTTATAGCATTCTATTTGTCCCATGTCCTCGTACATCAAACTTAAATCAAATGTACCTGATGTATCATATCTGTATGGATTTTTACACGGTGTTAGTAGTGAGAACTTTGATACTTCAAAAGGTATGAAGCGTGTCCATGTAGGGTTGAAAATGTCCAATGGATTAACGTATCCTTTTGGTGGTTATATGGTTCTCAAGGATTGGTAGTACGTACGGAGGTCCTTAAGGTCCGAGTTATCAGATGGTCCGTCTTTGCTTCAGTAAGGTATGGTAGGGGAAATATTTTCAGTCTATTATTCATGGCTTCCGTCTGTGTAGTGTAGTATTCAGTCTTGCATGACCTTTGAGCATTTCTACCCTTTTTGAACATAACCAAAACATAAACAGTCGTTAGTATAGTATCATATATGTGTCTTTTAGTTGAGCACGAGCTAAAATAAAGATGAAATTAACAGACATTAAGCCAGATCTAGTGTCCAAGGAGTTCCTGGTTCAATCACACCTGACGAATGTTGTTACCTCACTCCGGTATACGTATGTAACAGTAAAGATTTATCCCTGTAAACGTGATTCATGTAAAGTGCTTTTGAACGTCTGATCAGTGTTGCACATTTTTTAATTGATGACTTTACCGTATAGTTAATTGTTTTAGTGTTTACGCCGATCGTGAAACTGACGTCGTTATTGTCTTTTGTCAAATGAACATAGTATTTTGAAATACGTTGACAGTTGCCTCTTCGATAGCTATCCATATTTGTAGCATTGCATCCGTGGTTGCTGTTGTACTTGTTCAGGAAAATGGTCATTTTTTATGTGGTGTCTCGTCAGCTCTCGTGTTTGTGAGTGTTGATTTCGTATGGACTAGTCTCTCTTTCGCCGTGCTCGTGTCTGTGTCTGTGTTTTTTAACATTGAACGAGATTACCAGGTTATCTGTATCATGTATTGATATATCTATTGAAATAACACTGAATTATGATTCACTTCTTGTGGTCAAATATTTTAATAGTTCGCCTACAATTAGTATTGCAACGTCAGCACGTTTTGTAAACAATGCTCCACATAACCATAACAATTTAAATACCGCCAGTTTACACTATGCTTTTTTCATAATCGTCTACTTTAATCCATATCGACTTGTTTTTTAATATCGTCGTATTTACTTTGATATATACTATGAATTCCATGTTGACAACTCTTGATTTATCATTTACTTATATTCTGACATATTTGTCTACTTATCCTTTTATAAGTTTGTCATGCTCACCTTTGGAGAATCATTAATAACATTTGTCTAACTTTTTGTGGAACTTGTTTCTGACTTTTTATTTTCCGTAATAGAGATATCAAAATATCCATTAGTTGAATGTCAGTCCTCTGTTAATTCTTTTGTATGTATTATCCATTTATCGTCAGAAAAACAAGAGACATAGATGTGTGCACGAGAGATTGTAAAGCAACATATGTATATAATGTAGATTGTTACCATAGCAACACAACATGTAAACCATAACACTGACACTTTTTTGATATAAATTATATTTTGACATTCATTTACAAATACAACACGTACAATAGATTCTTTTTAGATAGTATTGCAAGTATAAATATACAACTAGTCGTGAAACGTACATACACATACTGTTAATATCGAAATGATGACAACAAAATAATGAAAAAAATACTTTCTGTACATCTACATTTAACTTGTGTATATATTTACAATGTAAGATGAAAAGTTCATAACATTAAAATTCAATGAATAAAATTACAACCTAATTTTACAACGGGACAACACAGTATAGGCTATAGTAGCAAATTTGTGATTAAGGGCACATGAACGGGAGTTTAAGAAGAATTCTTAACAATAGAAATGTACAATGCGTATTATGTTTTATTGTAAAATAATAAATTTCGTGGGGGTATTAATATTCGTCGATTTCATGGGTAGTCTTCATCAGCAAACTCTCCACAAACTGTAGAAATTTCAAAATGAATTTTTAATATTAAATGATTTCCAATCTGATAATAATCATCTGCCCATGACTTGGTCACCATGCTGCTATGTTCAGCATAAAATAGTAACGAAGCCCTGATCAGATGGTTTAAATCATATTTCGGTGGTTTTATCTATCCATACTGTCCATGAAAACCCACGAAATTTTAGCCTCACCAAAATGTGCTTTTTGAAGTATTTAATTCAAATTACGGGATTACAACCGATTTTATTGGCGTTGGTGATATATGATTTCCAGAGCATTACAAATAAACCATTTAAATGTGCTTTTTAATAAGTTTGTCGAACGAATCGGTTGGGGTATAACATACATGGATACTAGATAATATGGTGAGTTGAATAGATATATGCGTTTTCTGACCAATAACATTTAAAGGATTTCGTGGTAGTGAAGTAAATTACATACTTTGATCATGATTTTCTTAAATCTATACTTTTCAAAAACTTTTTTTCTTTAAATTTTCCTCTGGTTTTATTTTTATATTAAACCTTTGACATAAGATTTGTTTACACATCGTGATGTGCTAATATATGTATTTTTAAGTTTTTTTCTAGATATCTTTAGTTTTTATATTTACAAGAACTATCAATTAAATCCATAAACATCTGTTTATATCTTTTTTACATAATCAACTTATGTATAAACATTCTCCATTGGATAAAAGTAACATAAACGTCATTAATATATCTTATTTACCATTACTCAAATCTCATGTATCTCTTCTTTATAGCACCACGCGTAATCTTGGTAATTTCCTGAAACTTCTGAATAATCTGTAGGACTGACTGGGACCTCGATTTACAGAGATAACAGTGTCGTTGGCTTTCCTCTGGGATTAATACAAGTGGTGTGAATTTGCTTGCGCGAGAAGTTCCGTTATTAACGACTGGTGTCCGTTAGCTGTCGCTAGGGAATATGCTGCCGGTTAGTCGGACGCCCATCCACTCCAATTCGAATGCATAATTGGTACATTGCAACAAGAAAAAAAGGTAATTTTTTCTCAGTCTGTTTGTATACATTATATAGATATATAATTTCAAAAGTAAAACTTTACAACTGGAAAAATGCAATTCAGCTAAGTTCGTTTTCTCGCCCGTCGGTTTTCCAATTGACTAGAACGGATAATACAGAAAGATTCTCCGAAGACATAAACCATGTAGGTTTACTAGGGCTAAACGCGTTTCAAAGGCAGTGTCTAAACAACTGTTGTGAGCCGGAGAGAGATTCCCCGGCTTTATGTTATAATAACTGGAGAAGTCATTACTCGCTGTCTTTGATCACAACTTGCTATGTGTAATGCCGATGCCAAATAAAACTGGTAGCGTTACACATGTTAATTGCTCTCCGCTTGCAGAGCGTAGATTCCAAGTCAATTACAGGGGTATAATATCCTTTATCTGTATGATAAAAACAGTTGTTTGAGATGAAAATGAAGTGGATCTCGTAAAGACTATTTGTGGTTTAGTTTGATTTGATCAGACAAGTATCTCCCTGGACACAAACAAACTCCTGAAGGATAGACATGAGTCTGTTACACCCGATACCCAGTCCTTTCAATAAGGTCTCAGCTTGACATAGATACAGCAGTAAAACGCGATAATTGTTTCTCCAAAGTAATAAAGCAAACGCTTGTTTGTTTAGAGCTTTCATGACTACACCACAATCAACAACATATTTCAAATTGAATAAACATTAATTAGATTTACTTTGATAATTGCAATGCTCGGCATATAATTAATTAAATTGGAGGATCGACTTAATCTAAATTGGAAGAAGCTCGTATAAAACGTCTCTTTCTTTTTTTTTCAAAAGTGAATTATAAGAACTTGTATTGACATTTTGCCGCAGAAGGACAAAATAGGTTTCGTTCAAAGATGTTTTCTACTTACAGAATTAACATTAATTCCAATCAGCAAAGTCTTGAACAATCTTACTTTTTTCATTTTTTTTTTCATCAAATAAATGTAAACAAATAACTGATGACAACATTCTAACTTAGAAATGTATCCATGGATGTTGAAACAATTTATACAAATGAATCCTACGAAATATTAGTGAATGATAATCTTCGTTAAATTGATGACAGGTGCAAAACAAACCAATGTTTATTATTGATTATACCACTCGTAATTATGCATTATACGTTAATGCTTACAAATGTTTTAAAATAAGGGAGATAACTTCTGCAAAAATCACGAGAGTATAGATTTGCAACGGTGGCATGCATCCTTAATGAGAATGTCGCGTCATCAGTAGAGATAAAACACAATATATTCCCTTGATCTCCTGACAGATTGCGTGCAGTCACGAGCTCACGTGCACAGTGCCTATGTACTGATGGTTCCATGTGATATTTCGATAGTGGTCATTGAGAAAAAATACAAACTATATAAATTGTAAATAACCAACGAATAAAAAAACCTTCATGATCAACACAATCATTGCCCTAATTGAGACGCTACATTCTAGATTAAATTACAAAGTAAAACAAATTTTTACATTTTTCTCAATATATCAAATTATCCATCGACGGCAACAAGTTGGTGAGCATGTTATTTTAATCTTCATGGCATTAAATCCGCTGAAACATATCCGGTTGACGTTGGTTGTTGCTGTTTTCACTACACGTATATTACTGAATATGTCCGCGTGTTTTGTCGTTTTCACAAATGACAGCAAATCCTTTGTGGTGTCGTAAAAGACATGGTAAGTACTTATTGGGCCCTGAATCACATTTTTAACAAGTGTCCCTCACCTTCACATGTCAATATCATTTACATGTGTATTTGTCAATGAGCGTTTCACATTTTTTACACTGTACGTCACAACACCATATAAATTTACAGTGACAGCGCTCCACGTGCCTCAGCACTTGAGTATTATAGCCCCTCCCACAACAAAGTAGGTCACAGCTTTCTGGACCACTCACTGTCTTGTTGCACAAACGACCCCGTGTTCCCAGAATGCCCTTTTTAGGGTTCGGTCGACAGTAGTTCGGGGACCGGTGGACGTATACTAGATTGTCAGCCTCGACTGGAACGTTTCCGTTTGGTCTTGTCCCGACGTCGAAGTCTGTTTCGTGCTCTTCTTGCAATTCTTACTGACCATTCATATTTCGTTTTCAGTTTTTCGCCAATCTGCTGGAAGTCCGGTAGACTTTTCCAACATGTCTGCACTGCGCATGATCCAGACACACCGTGACAACGACACCGAAGTTTCATTGACCCCTGTATGACCTGGAATATATAAATAATGATATATGGTTATATATCGTTCATCAAAACTTTAACATCAATTTACATCCATGTCCCTACCATACGTCTTTACACCAAATCAGATGTAAGATAAGGCGTGCTTATGCAGACCTTACGAAATAGAATATTTCCCGGAACGAGGAATTCAACAATATCTTCTTTTTTATGTAAACAGGCTGAAATATTACAAAGATAACATTTGGACCAAGAACTTCATAGAAAACGGTTTTATTCAACTTTAGAGGAAACACAGTTTTAACAATTGAAAAAAAAAAACCAATAGCACAAATCATTGATACTCTTCTGAAAACGGTAACGACAAAAACAAAACCTTATACCGTATATAATACAAGTTCATTTAAAATATTATCTGCAAACTGTATTTAACTTATCTAGAGTGGATAGGTTTAAATGAAGTGACGAAAGATTTAATTTCAGACAATTAATCCCGAATTTCCTGAAGATCCCAAGAGATTCCCAAAGCCATCAGCACAAAAAGATTGCGTGTTACAAGTTAGCAAGCAATCCTTTCACGGAGAGTTACGGAAGATAATGCATCGTACAGCGGAAACCGTAATACTATGACAGCCTTAGATTGATTATAGATAAGTAAGTAAATTAAGGCAGAACTAACGATATAAGCTCAAGAATAAGGTCATTACCACCTCGACCAGCTGATAGAATCTTGCTAATGTCGTTAGGGAAATAGTTTTAAATAAACCGCATTTTAGTTGTTTTTATTTAATCTCGAACTATAAGTACTCTTTCTATGCATTTATATAATAGACTTACACGCTTTCATGAAAAGTATGAAATTGCTATTAAAGGTTTCATGTTAGGAAGTTTTTGTCTAAAACATGAAAGCGGTTTTTTGTTGTTGTTTTTTTTTTGTTAATATCAATAAATCGACAGAAGGTAGATATACAACACTTTGTCAATTCAAGATTCTTCAGTGGTTCAAACTGTCACAACATTTAAAATTCATTTTAAGGCTAATTTCGGATTTCGGGGACCGAAATTTCTCAAGCTACAAAGTCCCTAGGGAAATTATAGTTTTCCAGTAACAAGATTAATGTCAACCTTGGGGACCTATATACCTCAGTTATAAGGTCATGGTTAACCTTGGGGATAAGTTGTCCCCAGTTATAAGGTTACGGTTTACTTTGGGGACCAATCGTCCTCAGGTACAAAGTAACAGCCAACCTGGGGGACCAATAGTCCTCAGGTTACATGGTTACGGTCACCCTGGGGGACCGATAGTTCTCTACCTACAAGGTTACGGTTAACCTGGGGACCGATATTCCTCTAGTAACAAGGTTGCGATCAACCTTGGGAACCAATAGTCTTCTCGTTACAAGGTAACAATTAACCTTGGTGACCAATAGTCAACTACCTTCAAAGGTTATGGTCAACCTTTGGGACCGATAGTCCAGAAGTTTCAAAATGCGGTCATCCTTGGGGACTAATATTTTTCGGTTACATAGTTACGGTCAACCTTGGGGACAAATAGTCCTCTAATTACAATGTTACTGTTAACCTTGGGGACCAATAGTCCTCTAACTATAATGTTACTGTTAACCTTGGGGACCAATAGTCCTCTAATTACAATGTTACTGTTAACCTTGGGGACCAATAGTCCTCTAATTACAATGTTACTGTTAACCTTGGGGACAAATAGTCCTCTAATTACAATGTTACTGTTAACCTTGGGGACCAATAGTCTTCTAACTATAATGGTACTGTTAACCTTGGGGACAAATAGTCCTCTAATTACAATGTTACTGTTAACCTTGGGGACAAATAGTCCTCTAATTACAATGTTACTGTTAACCTTGGGACCAATAGTCCTCTAATTACAATGTTACTGTTAACCTTGGGGACTGATAGTCCTCTAATTACAATGTTACTGTTAACCTTGGGACCAATAGTCCTCTAATTACAATGTTACTGTTAACCTTGGGGACTGATAGTCCTCTAATTACAATGTTACTGTTAACCTTGGGACCAATAGTCCTCTAATTACAATGTTACTGTTAACCTTGGGGACTGATAGTCCTCTAGTTACAATGTTACTGTTAACCTTGGGGACTGATAGTCCTCTAATTACAATGTTACTGTTAACCTTGGGACCAATAGTCCTCTAATTACAATGTTACTGTTAACCTTGGGGAACAATATCCCCCTACCTACAAGATTATATTTAACCTTGGGGACTGATAGTGCTCTAGTTACAATGTTACTGTTAACCTTGGGGACTGATAGTGCCCTAGTTACAATGTTACTGTTAACCTTGGGACCAATAGTCCTCTAGTTACAATGTTACTGTTAACCTTGGGGACTGATAGTGCTCTGGTTACAATTTTACTGTTAACCTTGGGGACTGATAGTCCTCTAGTTACAAGCTCACGATTACTTCTTCACTAGGATTTGCAGTTACTATCAATCTTTTCATTTACGCGAATCATTATTCTCTTCGATTTACAAAAGGGTTTTAACGGATAACAGTTGCATGCCCCTTAATTGTGCTTGAAGAACAAAACTCACAAATGTTCTAACGTGAATGAGCTCTCATATTCTTTTAAATTCCCAAACAGTTTAATTTGCCATCGACATTCTTCACAAAATCAAAGCCTATTTCTTACCGTTGCTTTTGATTCTAATCACAAAACGATAGACGCTGCTTTATTAGTCCATATCTTCCATTTTTGCTAGCGCAGATACTTTTTGAGTAATATATGTCTTCATTAAGTCGTTGTTTTCTGCCGTTACGTTATCCTGTATTAGATCTCCTGCTGACAATAATTACCTCATGGTACACAAATACGTGACCGTATCAAACCACCTGCAGAAACAGGGCCTTTGTCATTTAAGAGCTCGAAATTGATGTTTAAACCATCATGCTATTGTCACGTTCGCTGCACCATGTGGTAACAAAATTCGGCCATTTATTTGTCTATAGTTATTCCATATTGCAAATATTTTCAGCAAGAGTCATTAGCCGATGAGGAATCTATTTAGATGTAAACAGTTCCAACTCACGTTGTCCCGAGATGTAGCAGTTAATCCTGTATCTAACATCTCATCTCTACGGACCAGGTGCCGTGCAGGGGAGGCTTCTTAATTTAATGTGCATTGCTGCTCGCATTTATTTAATTCATAGTAAAACCAATTGCATTTTATAATCATCAGCATAAACCAAATTGTTCTTTTTTACCTACAAATGATTTACTCCCTTCGGTTTCAGTAATAATAAGGTTCATCCTGAAGCTATTAAGATGCCACATACTCATTGCAAAGAAAACACACCTTGTGTTTCATTTGCAATTATATTTATGCAGCAGACGAAAGCCTCTAACAGTTGGTGCCAGGCCAGCAGGAAGGTCATCCGTTTGGGGGAAGAGGTTACACAAATATACAAAACAGTGTGCACTTTAAGCTGAACATTCATACCGCTATTGCTCTTGGTTGTGCCTACGCCATATCGCAAATAAAAAATGAGCCAAAATCAGCCTGTTTTTATCGTTGCTTTTAATTACCATAATGATTATTTCAAAACAAATATTAATGGGGATATGTATATTCGCATCTAAGCTTAAACGAATATATCACAAATATGTCCACTTTTCACTATTGATAATGAGTGCATTTCATTTACAGGATATTTAATAGTACTATGATATAATTATGTAACAAAAAAAAAAAAAAAAAAGATTTTCTTTCTTACATAAAAAAAATCCACCGAACGGTCCATGTGTCACGAATACGTCGCAGAGAGATCCCGAAATACAGAATCTTGGCATTACGCCAAATGATTTTCATTACGTAATCACCGAATGACGGTAATGCACATTAATTACATGAAAAAAACGTATCAAACACAAGATAATTGCGATTATACAGCTAATGTGGTTCATACTTTCCTTTTTTTTTTAATGTGGAAATATTTTAGAATACTCATAACGACATCAGATTCAGACTGGTTGATTCTCTCCACACTGTTCGCTATTGTTATGTACACTGGATATCCATGTACATGTACTGTGTGTCCGTTAACTGGTAAAGGCAAATATAATATCTGTATAATATACCCATGAATCATTGAATTTAAGGTATACAAGTCCATATTTGATTGTTTCTATTTTATGGATATTCCAGACTAAAATATCTATTATAAATGATTGTTGTAATAATAAAATCAATTCAGTAATCCTAAATAATCCTATTGTTTTGACTGCGGTATTTGTTACTTGTATGGTACGCCTCATTATATTACATATCATTCTCGATAAGAAATGACTGTTGTTCCTAATGTTATAAATCGCTATGTCGGAAAATAAAACTTATCTTGTATCTGAAATGAACATACCTTGTGGATGATTTGTTCATTAGGAAAAATAGAGTGCTATACCAGAAATAGATTCCAGGAGTTGATGATGAAAATGATAAAAAAAAAAAAGATTGTGCAGAATCTAATTAAGATGCAGATCTAAATTCGGAATGGGCAGTTACTCGCTCCATGATATAATTTCACGTACTTTCCTGTCGATGATCAGTTATAACATGACGCGTTAAACTTGCCTACATTTCGTTAAATACCGAATGCACATGATCCAGTATGTGCCAGAAATAATTCAAACTGCCTCGTTTATTCCAGAAACTCAAATTAAATCATGATATGGTAATTCTAGTGTTTAACACATGAAATCTGCCAAACAGTGAATGATAAAAGATCGCTCGTGATAAAAACAATTATTAAATAAATAGGAAACCTGAATAGTAACATTTACATTTATTCGGGATACGGCACAATTTGTCCGGATATATTTCTATATTAAAACGAGCTTAGACTAATAGATTACCCGTCATCAAATATCTTACAATAATACTACACTTCAGAAAAATACATTAAGATCTAATTTTATCAAATTTTTTGCGTGACATGCATAACATGCTTGATTGACTTGATGAAAACTGACAAGATCGGTTCCGGTCCGGATATCGTTTCCGTCTGTAACTATACTACGTGTCCTGTCAATTTCTTGACAAATGTTCTTTAGAGAAAGATGAGTACACGGCGCACTTTAAGATCTATCTTATTGTTAGTGTATAGAGGATAAGACAATCTCTCTAACAATTATCGTTAAAATGTATTAAATTCTGCAAGGCAATTTTATGTTTCCGTTATATAGGTAAATGGATAATTCCTGGGTTTTGGTTAATAGTCTTACAACAGTAATCTGCAGGATGTTATGCTGAATTAAGCTATAAACTCGCAGGGGTATAGAAAATTAATGTACTCCCAAGCATCTTAATATCTAAAAGGTTCCATTCATAATTTGATATAAACGGTTGATAACATTACTTTTCTGATATGCAAGCGGATTCTGGACACAATTTCTCAAACTTTAAAAAAAAAAAGAAGTAGAGCTAGTGCATCGCATACACTGATCTTTTTAATGCCCTGCCTCAACTTGATGGCTATAGGTTTGCAGTGTATAATAAATAAATTTGTACATAAAACGGTATTGCTATCAGATGTGCAGTTGCATCGCGAAGCTGTCGACACTGTGTATTCGTATACCCTTTAAAGCCTATTGCATTCACATAACATCTGTCAGGAGTTGTCTAAGCATGCATTTAAGATGATTTAGGTACTTTAACGATAAGAATAAATCTTTTTAACAGAAATAGGGAAATGATGAAAAAATAAATGGTATTTGATTAATTCCTCGTCCAATTTGTTCTTGTGTTTGTTGTTGCTTCTTTCTCTTCATGATATTTAGTAACCGTTTCAATTTTCAAACAAACATCAAATTAATACATTTCGTATATATAAAATCATTACGTACGTAGCAGATAACCCGCGGCCAATATACCGGAGCGGGCTAACTGTAGAATTTAATTACTGAAACAATTTTTTTTTTGCGCGCGGGTAATCTAAAGGAGCGGGAAAAAGGTAATGACTTACGGTAAAGATTTAAGTCCGCTTTTACAAAAAGGCTTATACATCTTTTTTCTGAAGTCAGTATTTTGTATTTTTGTAAAGGGACCGTTTATCAATCATTCCTTGTTTAATGAAAACATGACGAACAATAAAACCTGGATATAGTTATTCATAAGTGATTAATCAATTCAATTTAAATATTAATTAAATCATAGATTTTAATTATGCATAAATATCTAGGCTAATGAGCCAACAGAATACATATATATCTATCAATAATTAAAAGCTACCACGTAGGTAAATTCAAATTTTAATTACACGTGTATATTCATATTAAAGCAATAAAATATATATCTAAAATTGAATCGACTTTCGTTCGTCAATTTACCTCGAAAATATTATTGAAATGCTACATATAAGTTGAAGTTTTCTTTTTGAGAACATCATATATCGATTGGACATGATTATATAAATATTTGAGTTGCTCCGGTTGTAAATGCACTAGACAATAGTTTGTTAATTTTTTGTACACTATCAAAGATATGCTATATAAATACCGAGTCATGCATTTCTATTTCAATTCTAAATATTATGAAAATATCCCCGACTCAAAATAGACATAAACACATGCTTTTTAAATCAATGTAATATATGATAGGACGTCCTCATTTAAAAAGTTTAGGGTTCATTTTTGTCACTCCTTTTTTAATTTCGGTCACTTGATTCTCAGTTTGATCTATAATGTATAATGCTGGCTACATTACCTTTAATCTATTCTAAATCACAAATAATCCAGTATCGACATCTATACTAAATAATACCACGATTCGATATTCTATATAAGAATATGGACACAACTAATGAAGTTTTGTTTTTTGACATATCAGATAGGAACGACGGATAAATAGACGTAGAAACACACCTACAAGCAAGGATATAGATGAAGCTCACAAGAAAAAAAGCAACAACATTCAAGGTTTTTAGAAATTCGGGTTTTGTAATTTACGATAAAAATGTACTTTTGAATAATGGTTTAGGAGATATTTGATCGTGAAGATACAAGTTCCCGCTCCCGCTGTTAAGACCCCAATAAATCCCCCATTTTCACCATTGGTCGCCATATTAAACCTACCCAAAGGCACAGGAGCACTCACCCTAAATAAAAACCCCTTTTGTGGTGACAAGAGTAAGCTATTTTAATGCACGACGGTAGTGTCGGGAAGGCGTAAAGGCCTTTCAAAGGTTTAATTTGTAAAGATCGTCTTAACTCGTATGTTTTTTTTTTATAAATATCATACTTTTATTTATCTTATGTCCATCAAATTGTGGTTCGGATAGCAGAATATCAAATAATGAATTTGGGAGGTCCAAATGAAAGTTAATAGTATGGTACAGCTTTGGTTCTTGTCTTTCTGACAGGATTCAATCTAAGAATCCAAATGAAAGTAACGATTGAATCATACAATGAGAACAGGTGACAGTGTTCGATCTTAAATAAGACTTCAGCTGAATTATACAATTTTCAATCACTGGTGTGTATTTTTAGCCAACTGGAATAAGTTAAGCCATTATGAATGATTAAAATATTTGACGTTCATCAAGCCAACACATTTCAGGACATGAAATGAAGTTTTTCTTTTTATCGCCAAAAACGTGTTGTCATCGTTTGAATTTGTGAATGCTTGGATTTTGCGGTGCACATCCTACACTTACATACCATTTATGACGTATCAAGATGATTGATCAAAATACCTGTTAATTACACAGTACATCAACACTGACATGGGAATTAATATCAGGTAGGTAATTTCAATCAAAATAACAGCTTTTTAAATTTTAACTTACATATGAAAAGTCCAATGTCATGATCGATGACGTCATTATATGAATAACATTACCGCATTCCTGTGCGTCGGTTACGTGACGTGAATGGGACAGGGAGAATCAATATGGAGCCATCGATCACCAACAGACAGGTACGGTTTATAACAATTCCGATGGCCGAAGCTAACACACCCCCGCCCCCCACAATGCCATGATCCTGTCAGGAACTTCTTCCACTGACCCCCGGGGACGTAAATCATTCTTTCCCGCCCCCTACAAATCTATCCGAATGACATTTATGGTCACATAAAGTATTGTCAGTACATATTTTACTGATATATCCTCATGAATACCTTACTTTAATCATCATTAAAGGTATTTTAACATATTCTTGACTATTCAATACCACAAACATTTTTGGCTTGAATTATACATTTACCTTCCATTAGTGGGACTTCCATTTTCTCGTAATGGCATTTGTTAATGAATATTAGTAAATAGCTGAATTAAATCTATTTCAGCGTGACAATAAATAAGTAAATCTCATATTTAAAATCAAATAGGAAAACACTATATCACTGATAAAATAACCCTGACACAAAATCGACATTAAATGAGATCTTGAGAGATAGCAAAAATGAATAAACATGAGTTTGATGGAGATATAGATGTATGATGTACTGTAACATAGTGAACTTTCACGCGGGGCTAATATTTCTTGATTGTCAAAGTAGGAACTAGTTTGCGGGTATTAAATATCCCGAAACACCGCCTTGAAATATACAATTGTGGGTATATAACTATTCGATGGGTATTTATTTTCGCGATGCATTAAATGAACGCAAATTTAGCGAAATATTACAAGCCATTAAGTAATCTAAGCATCCATACGAGTAAAAACAAGGCTGTAATTAGAATATATTCTGGAGCAGAGAACAGCGCTTTACTAAGTCAAATCTTACACCGCATTACAATGTGTATCTCTTTTCGTCGTTTTTATTTGTGAAACTTCTTAATAGATCAATATTTATTATATTAATTAAATTTCTATTAGTTATGCACGGATTAATCCAATATTCATCCAATCTAAAACGTTTCATCCTTTGAAAATTATACTTTCAAATAAAGTATTTGTATTCAATTAATTGAAATTTCCATTCATTATGCTAAATCTATAAATATCAAGAGCATTATAATTTATGTACAATTAAGATTTACTAGCTAATTACAATGGTAAGACACATTTTAAGTTACGGATGATACATACAACCTATGTCTGTGTCATAAGATTAGAATCTGTTGTTGTGACGACTTATTTGAATAATGTGAATCTATCACAAATTACACTAAAGAATACATGATATTTATCCCGTCAATCAATTATCTTGTAAACAATGCGATATCAGTTTCAAAATCGTTGAGCAAATAATCCCTGCGACCCCATATCTTGCCCCCAGCCTATGATTGAAAAATATGTCAAAATAGAAATAAAGAATGCCATTTTCCTTGGGAAATATTCGATGAATGAGACTACTAACTTGAATTCAGCCTCGAAGTGGTTAAACAAACGAAATAGGTCAATAATGTCAACTGGAATCATGTAGCGTGCCTCGTAGGGGTCTTCCATACAATGTACAACTATACTAATGGGTCAATATCATTATTGTTCGGTGGGATCTCGATACAAGTAAAAACAAATACAACCATACTATCTTATGTAAAAGTTTAATGTTAATGTCAATGAAATTTACTTTTGAAATTCGGTAATTGATATCAGATATTTAATATCAAATTACTTATTAGGTATGAATAACAACTAAAACAAGTATCAATGTTACAATAATGATATGTTGCTAAGGTTTGTATCCTCGTAGTTTAACCGGACAGAACACAATTCGCAAATCGAAAAACAATCAATTTACAAACAGCATTCCACTAAAGGGAAACAAGAGAGATTACTCGAAATTCAGGCACTGTTAATTATATTTCCATATTAGATTTGCGAAATTTTGACCCAGTTAAATTACTTCCCTTTGAAGATTGTCTGATTATCATTACAATGCCCAGAGTTAGCTGTTTGGAAACCCCCAACTTTATAGAAAGAATGCATCCCGATTAAATTGTCTTTAAGTTAAGTTATTATCATATATTTGCCACAGTTGAAGTTACTAAGTAAGACTTTTTTCGCAGTAAACGTAGAGTGAAGTTTTACAGAGTGAACTATGAATGAACATAACAAACATACTCCGTGAACTGTTTAAATGATAGATATGTCATATACAAAGGAAATTTGAGATTTTTAAATATTCTTTAAACACTGATCGATAAAGCGCCCTGGTTATCAATGAATACACATATCATCCCGATAAGGGATCTAGCTTGAAATTGTCTGTCATATTTTGTCTTTGCTTTGCCGCGATGTACTGGTATAAGTTCAAATGATCAATACATTATAGCTTCACAACTCCGAAACACCTAGAAACACAATACGAGTTTAACTTAACCCACAGCACCCTGGTAATTATGCACCAATAGTAAACCCACAACATTTGCTAATTTGTTAGCTTTACAAAAATAGACTCAAATCACTCTAACACTTTCAGTATCAAAATTTCCATAAAAAAATGTTACAACGCTTTGTTACATATCAATTTGATTGTTCTTCTAAATCATTATATCTTCTTTAAACAAAAATCAATATTTCAGATATCATTTTTGTTATTTTGTTTAAAGTTGTCAATGCATGCAGTATATCACCATTTGAAGTGTTGTTAGCAAAATCAAGATTTGCGTAATATGCAGTTTCCTTTGATTTATGATCGCTATTGAGTAATTGCTCCTTATAAACCTTCACGCTATCGGTTGCAAATTTGTCAAAAAATATTTAAAGAATGACATATGACCTGTCAATGAAGAGGATAAAGGTGATGATAGCTGTCTTTTGATATGTTTTTTTCATTTGGATAAGATTGGATTACAGAAATGTTCTCTGTAAAGTTCAAAGTTGCAAAATTGACGTCCAATCATTTCTGATTGACATGTAATTATCCCTCGCTGTGTAAATACATAGGGTTAGACCAGAGTTAAATATCACAAAACTACCAAAGCAGACAGAATCAGAACTTAAAATCGACGAAAGACGACAGCAAGTATTGATGATACATCAATTAAAACAGAAATAGATCATAAACCAGGTTGTTAATAATGGTAAACATTTAATGCACCTCTAATCCGAATATCATATCATAGATGTACCCCCTCATTTATTTAGTCCGGGATGATTAATATCATTTTACTCGGCAATTTTTTTGTTGGTTGGTTGGGAGTTTAGATTCCCCACAACAACAATGGTTACGTATGAGCACTTTGGAGTCAACAGGAGAGGAAAATAAATTTAAAACAGAAAATCACAGCCAGGAACGAAAAAAAAAATGTTAGGATCCTAAATTATAGCAACAGCTCATATTTGGTATCGTCAATTTCCCTTCGTCTAAAACACAAAAGAAAAACATTGATTTTTCAGTGGGACTCATTTTTAGTCGCCTCCTGCAATCAATGCAATGTATCAATGCCGGTCTTATCCTTGTGGTCGATAGAGGACAAAAAGTTCTCAGGTAAACCAGATATTACACCATTTAATGGGACTAACTCCTTGTTCTCATGGAAACCAGATATTACACCATTTATAAGGACTAACTCCATGTTCTCAGGTAAACCAGATATTACACCATTTATTAGGACTAACTCCTCGTTATCAGGTAAACCAGATATTACACAATTTAATAGGACTAACTTAATATATATTCTCTTCTCCTCATTGTGCACAAGGTTCTGATGTTAAATATAGGAAGTATTTATTACTTTAGGGGTAATATGTTTTTCTTAGAGCCCGCTGACAAATGTATAAAATCTGACTGGCATGAGAACAGATAGCCGAGTATTCTGCCTAGGTTCTTAGGGATCTACATATATATAATTCTATGCAAGTCTAACACTCCTACCCTTCAACACCACATGGTTTCGTATCCGGAGTTAGGCAGGACTAACCTTACATCTGTCTGTATAACGTCGCGATATATTTTGTCATTTGATTTTGACGCCGTTGCGCTTTGTCCTGGTGTATGGACGTGGTAACGTATCTTGTCTTTGTGTTTTGACGCTGTTGTGTGCTTTTGTGATGGCGCCTTGGTTTATTTTGTTTTTGTGTTTTGACGCAGTTCTATATTTTGTTCTAGCACGTTGACGATGTGGTCTGCATTGTTCTTGCACGTTGACGCTGTGCTATGTCTTGTTCCACGTTGACGCTGTGGTATGCATTGTTCTTGCACGTTGACGCTGTGGTATATTTTGTTCTTGCACGTTGACGCTGTGGTATATTTTGTTCTTGCACGTTGACGCTGTGGTATGCATTGTTCTTGCACGTTGACGCTGTGGTGTGCATTGTTCTTGCACGTTGAGGCTGTGGTATATTTTGTTCTTGCACGTTGACGCTGTGGTATGCATTGTTCTTGCACGTTGACGCTGTGGTATGCATTGTTCTTGCACGTTGACGCTGTGGTATATTTTGTTCTTGCACGTTGACGCTGTGGTATATTTTGTTCTTGCACGTTGACGCTGTGGTATGCATCGTTCTTGCACGTTCACGCTGTGGTGTGCATTGTTCTTGCACGTTCACGCTGTGGTAGAGTCAATGACTGTGTATTGTCGCTATTGTGTTTGTTCCCCTTGTGTTCTAACTCCAGTATAAATTGTCTTAACACATTGACATATGTCATCTAAATTGTGGTATGTGAAATAGTTTGTCATTGTGGTTTTTACCTTGACCTTTGTTTACTAGATCCAGTGGTATACTTTCACCGTGTGCGTTGACCTTGTATGTTTCATGTTTTAATACATTTGTTCTATTCCGTGATTGATACATAGTATCTGCACTAAAGACAAACAAGAAACCTATACAATAGTTAAACTAATGAGGTTCCTTCGAAACGTCCGATGATATCCGAGTATGCTGTGGAGCAACTTGTATAACTCAGTACTAAGGTTAATATAGATCTATTTGTCCTTTATTTTCTTTAGTTGTTTTATAAACCATGACCATCTGATAACGTGTTTCATAAGGATGAACACCACTAGCTGATAAATTGTTCAAATCAACTACCAAACACAAGGAAAACAAAATCCGAATATCCAAAATCTGACACTCTTACGGGTTGATATAACTACCGTCCTCGTGTCAGACATCACCACTACATCTCAAACTGGAAGTATTTACAACAAATCACACTTCCTGTGTGTGATTACACAAGTAATCAGTTGAAGCCTAAACGTCTATCACATAAATCGATAGTTCTTAGCTAACACATCAACACCATGGTATCCTGAGCATGACAATAGAACCTGCTTGGCCGTTGATTATTGGTTGTAAGTAAACAGGTAGATGTCGATTACAGTAACTCGCACAGGTAAAGAGAGAGAAGAATACAATGTATTGTCATAAACGTGGCAATTACGTTCATGTACAGCCAGTTCAATAGCCAAAGATTGATGGAAATTAGATCCAGGATTTTGCATGTTTTTTTCCTGCCAGATGCCAACATAATATTTATGTACGCATTTATGATATATAAACTCTTAGGATTAATTTTACGGAGAGAACTATAACTTTATATTAATAACGGGGAGGTCTGGACGGCGGGTGTACTTGGCTCGCCGACTCGGTAATCCTTCTCGGAGCGCGACGTCATTATAGTGGTCTTTGGTGCGAGACATGGTGGGTTATAGAAAATCCAATTAATTGATTTAGAGCTGTGAAATTGCGGCAGGTGGCTTTAATGGTTTAATAATTTCCGAATCATCAAGTTGTCGAAAATGGCAAGGACCATTTAAGTTGGGTGTTGTAACAGGGGAACGCCGTAAACATCCAGTCATTTCTTCGGTATTTTCACTAACATTCATTGCCAATGTGCTCACTATGTGGAATTCTGATTACCTTTACAAAGTGCACACCTGTATATTACATTATAAATGTAATTTCACCAAAACGTCTTTATTGCCGAATTATCGACTACGTCTACATAGCGCTTGGCCACAATTAGTACGTTAACTGTACGTTTTTCCCTGTGTGTTTAGCATGCGAAAGCTGAAATAACGCCTTTTCATTTCAGATGTCGGTTAGAATTTGACTGAATTCATGGATCCGTATGGTGATAGGAAACTAAACATTGCGATTTGGTTGACAGAAATTCATAAATCTAGTTCCTTTATACATCTGACATTTGGATTTAAAGAGCTTTCTTCCGCTGGGTAAAGTACCGTCGCGGTGAAGAAAACGAAAGAAACGCAAGGACAATTCAAAGTCATTCGACCGTTTTACCATTTCATGGTTAAACTAGTAAATGAAAGCATCTTCTCGGCCATGATTCCACTAACAGAGTTCGGCTAAGAAACGAGTTTGTGCCATTTCTCAGTTGATTGTTAGCGTGATAGATTCCCTCCATTAATGAATTTCACTATTAAGAATAAAAACATTACACATGGTGGAGGGATATAGAAGGGAGTGAGAAAACTCTCAAAGTTCTATCAACTTTATACACACGGTGTATAAGACACATATTTCCTGTTAAATGATGCGTGACTTTTATAGAGAAAATAAAAATGATGTACATACACTTAAGATCATATTATTCATGGACTGCTTGCACTTTATTAAAACGTTTTTTGACAATTTCTTCTCAAAGGTGTGGTGTAGCGTTAACTATGTGATGATTGACCGGATCAACCCCACAAGACAACCCCACAAGAGTCTAGCAATGATCACACCGCTGCCATCAAAACGAAATAGTTTCATAATTTTCTTGTCAAATGTTCGTCTTAATAGTGGCAATACATTAATTTTGGATCCTATATGTTTTCACTATAAACAGCAATCGCCTTTCTTTAATCACACGTGTATACATGAAGTCTAGATGGAGAAATTATTATCTGTAATATAGACGATATATTAGCGCTAATGGTGTGAAGCGGAGAATAGCGCGAGTCTACTTTTAATGGGCGGTAATATCGCCAGTCACTGATGGAAGGTCAAAAAGGTAATGGTCCTATATGAAAGACATTATAATGGCATGTTTTGACGTAGCGTTTGACAATAATAAAAACATTCAGTGAAAAATATATCTACAAAACAAATATCTGTCACAAATCGTTCTGGTAAGACTGTGTAAGCAGTAGTAAATATGTCGGGTTTGTGGTGATGTACTTGGTGTACCAATAACGGCATTCTCGACTAAATAAAATTACCAAGCAGTGTGTTTAACAAGTGTTATAATCAAGAAATAAAATTGAAAACTCTAGCAACGGAAATTTTGAAATGTTAATTGATTTAGATATCAAATAAATTCGAATGTTGATCTGGTTGTAAAAGTAATATCAGAAAGTTAACCGCAAGTCTTTCGAAATATAGACTTTCGACACGATACGGTATCTGTGGTCTTAAAATGGAAAAAATAGCCTGTTTTATCTGGACATATACGTTAGCGTGTACGGTTAAGAATGCAGTTTCGCTGGTATGATATCTACAATAACGAACGTGTTGTGTGGTTTTAAATCTCGAATTTTGTAGACAGTAATATTCAAGCAATTCGAAACATGAAATTCCCAGCCGTGGAATTTATAATAAAGTTAGACTAGGCACCGCTTGTCTACTATAAAACTCAAAAAATATCTCGCAAACATTCTGAAGAAAAAGGTAACCAAAGGCTCCGATCCAAATTTTGCCTGTGTAAGAGGGCAGATCGAACATACCACTTGTATATCGCTGAATCTATGCATAAAAGCTCTTTTAAAATAAAGTTTCTTCGGTGTTAATGTCCTCGTAACAATCAGTGTCATATCAGGATATCAAGGACAAGCCGACTGAGGAAAACAAAACATAGAAAGACAAGGAACGTAAAACAAATCACAATAGGACCAGAATGTTGGTCTCCCTTTAGAAGATGACACGAATGAAAACCCAGATTTGGTTGTAGGCTTCACAACTAGCTACCTCTTACGGCATGCAGCCTGACCAATTATCATGTCTGAAGCTATCACTATCAGAACTGTGTACCGAAACAACTCGGCTTTTAATGCAGATTAACAGCTGAAAATCTCACAAGCCTGACTAGTACATGTAAGTTTCATGGATTAGGTAGTCCTGCCCTAAAAGTTACTAGCCCCGGGGGTCGGGCTAGTTGAAAATTATATACCCCTTGCAGTGAGATAAAATATCAAGTATATTATTTCCCCGCTCCTACAATTGTAGCTTTGCTGCTAGTTTCGGAACAAACAAGAAAAAACTGTTCTCAATGTCCCACCAATACACCTTATAGAGCAATTAAATTTAAATTACTATTCCGGACATGACATTCGATATCATTTTCTTTCGTTTTGCCTAAACATAAATTTTGGCTGAAAATAATTACTAAATTTTCTGAACATCTCATTTTTCGAACACCTCTTGATGGAAAACAATTACAAATGCCGGCTGAGCGTCAAAAACACTAACTTCACAAAACATTCTATTGTGGTCCCTTTCAAGGTATTGCCATTCAAGTAAAGCTGAAGCGTTACGACCGTGAAGCAATCTTTGTTTTATTTAATGATTTTTACTCTCTTCGCAAGTACTTTTTTTGTGCAGTACTGTTATATGAATCACAACTAGGAATATGATTTATTTCTATCCGATATTACGTTATACAAACTCATTATATCACTAGGTCTGTCTGTGTACATTAACACGTGATATAGAGTCGATCAGTACCTACAAACATTCAGACAATGCCCGGTCTCTTTCTGGTATACTATAATAACAGCTCGCGATCCTTCATCACTGACAGTTGACCCTTTCACAGGACACCAGTCTCGAAACCATACCCCTTACCTGACACAGAGGTCATCTGATAATCCAATTAGACCGTTTTAGATGACATTCAATATGAGTTTCCAATTCACGAATGTCTTTGTATAAATGTCAAGCGTCTCTATTTACGAGTGTAACTATTTCATTTAAGTGTTCTTGTCTTCTCTAATCGGAATTTCAACTAGAATCAACAGCGTTTACAAACCACTTGTAAATTATTGTATGTCGAATTAAGTGCAATTGAAGCTATACCAACATTACAATAAACAATTTCAAATCAAACGGCTTGATGACGTCATGGAAATACAATAAAAATATCTCACTAGGCGCGTTGCTTCAATTCAATTTTCTTAATTTGGTGATTGTCGTAAGCGAACTCGTGCAAAAGCGAGGAAAGAATATCCATCCTTTGTCTCAAAGCATTGTCGTAAGCGACTAATTGTGTGACTGGCTGCATGCACGAGTGGGGGTGGATTATATAATGAATTCTGTTTAGAGGGACATTTCAGAGTGCAAGGGAAAACACATACTTTTTTCCCGGCCATTGTATGTCGAATAGGGTAGGCAGTTACAAGAGGAGGCCAAGAAAGAAAGATAGTTTACTTCTATGTAAGACACTGCTTCTCCCATTGTGATATGGAATATATTAATTTCTGTTCAATCATAGCTGCTCTTTCTTTCTGTGAGGCATAGACAGTTGTCCCCTTATAACCATTGGTTTTACGATGACGTTAAAACCCGTCCAAAACGAAGAAACGTAAATGGAGACCATAAAGCACAGTTGGTCATGCTTGGCTGGAAGTATTTAGTTGTCATGGATATTACAATATATACATGTATATACAACTGTATATATATATCTGTATGTAGGGTACCGACATGTTCGGTAAGTAAATTTGTGAATGACCGACTTCCTAGAGCAGAGAATAACCGACTTTCAGTTCAAAGCTGTACACACCAACAATAACACACAATGCATTTTTAAAAATCAACATTGTGCGAATTCCCAGTTGACGTCAATTATCAACGTTGAACGTTCGCGCTCCAAATAGTCGCCATTTAATGTTATCACCTAACTAACATTCCATTTTAGAATCTTGTTCTTAATCACAAAAAAGAAACAAAGCAGAGAATACCGGCATAATACTCCGTAACGAAACCATAGGTATATCTAGAAATCGATAAAACGAGGGAAAATATGAACAAAAATGTATAGGCTTGCTTAGAAACCGTCGAAAAGAAGATTAAGACCATGTGTTTCGAAAGAGTAAGCCAATTATGTTTCATCGGAAACATCAAGATCAAATACTCAAGTTACATTCTCGATAAGAGAACTAGGGTGGTAATAACGGAACCACTGGGCAGATCAACAAGTAAGGAGCATCTGACTTCATACCGCACAAGGAAACAGAATATTTCCAAATGAGATCATGATGTTTCCCATAGTGTTATCAACCTGCATCTCTCGAAACTTTGTGTTGTTAAAATATCCGCCAGTAGTCGAAATCTTGATCATGGGAACAAGTCCTTGAGAATCGAATCAGCTGGGAAATGTAAACACGGTTGGTTGAGGAAGCAGGGATGTTACTATCTAGAAACAGAAAATTAACATTTGGGGAATTGTTAATTATTAAATCAATCGGGAACAACAATACACTTGGTGTGTCAAACCAATATCATTGTATCCGTTTTTCGGAGACAAAACCTTCCTCCGACTCATTGCCAATTGTACTGCCAATCAAATATTTTCGTCCTTTGTATTATCTTTATGATTACACAATAATCAGAATCCCCGAATCGTTAACGTTATGGTACATTGAAATTAAGCGATTTTTTTCTAATTCTAAAAGCAACAAAACGAAAATAGTCTGTGCTTTACCCGCATAATAACTTTAAAAGATTGACTTAATGTGTTATTCTAAGTAAATCTGAATGTGAGAGACGGATATGAAGACGGATCCACTAGATGACCGAACTCGATAACAACACAATCTTCCCAAAGAATGATTGCCTACAGATTTATCAGCAGATGAAATACCACTTAAATCGCACACCCTCTTCCAAAGCAATGGGGACTTTTTCGCGCAATGTTCAAATCAAATGATCTAGAGCTAAGCCGCAAACTATCCCAAAAACCACAAACAAACGTAAATTCTTATGTAAAACAAATGCTTTTAACTTCAATGGCTAGGCCTATTCATTAAAAAGGAACAAATGTTTGAATATGAAATATATTAATTCTCTTAAAAATAATGTAACCGCCCAAAGCCATAAATTCTGAACATGAAAGCCATGAATGCCGGTTTGCGGTGCTTCGCGATGTACAGAAGAGTGGGTGTTTTCTTCTAAATCGAAAACCTCAGCGTATGTAGTATTTCTGACGATAATCACAAAACAAACAAATAAAGTTAAAAGACATTGCAGAATTTTTTATGTAGATGTTCTTTATCATTATCATCAGTGGAATAAGCTTAATTTGTGATATTTTTTAAGATAAAACAGTGTTTATAATCAAATGTTTCAAAGTATAATGTAAAATTGTTATAAATAGTGATTCATATCATCAACGCAATTTGACAGATGTGCTGTTTCCTATTAATCGACGATCTGTCTTCTGTTCCTTTTCTTTTTGAACTTAAAATCATAATTGACCATTCTCTTAGGAATTAACACGAGAGTTAGATACTGCTTTTAAATCAGAGTACAACCTTCTACATTTACATCAAGTATATCTTAAACTAGTTCTGGAACGTTCGATAAATTGAGTTAGTACTTCAAATACTAACACACTCTTTTCTTTCAGGGGAAATTAAGATAATGTTTTGTATAAATATTTCTATAGAGACCCAAAGTCCGTATCAACTTAAAAGATATTATAATGTTTTAAACAAAAGTCATCCTATACAATACAAGTGTATTTAATTTTGAAAATAAATTTTAAATCATGCGGAAATTATTACCGAAAATCTTATACTAGATTAACTCTTATTGCTAACACATAATGTATAGCAAAGGTCACAAATTAAAGACCCAATATGCATAGGAATTATTGAAACACAAATAAGGGTATCATTAAGGGCGATTTATTTCCCTACTTATAATTATAATAAGCGTAGAACCATTCATTCGTATTATCAGAATTTAGGCTGTGAATCCTTTAGGTTTTTTCTGTGGCCATTGATTATAGTCATCTTAATGGTCATAAAATTGGTTTCATTCAGAGAATAATCCCATTCTCTTCCTAAAAAAGCATTGTTGGCTTATCGCACTAAACTTTAAGATGTACAATCTGTATTTCTTTTATAAGAAGCATTTCCTTGTAAAATTTTCACACGAAATTGACAACCATGGAATATATATAATCGACAATATATATATATAAGTTTTATTTTTCAAATTAGCACTATTAAGGAAACATTTTTTTTGAAGTTTGATTATGTTAAGTTGTCGTGATTTGTGCTGACAGGTACGGAGCGGTATAGGGTGTCAGTAGTTTGTCGGGATAGGCCTTACACGGGAGAGTCGGTGTAGGTCTCTGGGACATATATCAGTTTTCTGTTATTTAAACTGTTAATTATACTACTACGATTATCATACTCGTAGCGACATTCTCTCGGGTACCAAGGTGTTTCTTTTAACTCTGCGATGAAGAGACACGCAAAATTACAACGGAACAGAATTTTTTAGAACCTGACTGATAAGGAATGTGTCGTAAATTGTAAAATTCGGTCAGGAAATGATTTGAAAAGGGTGTGGTTTATTTATGTTTTCTGCGATAACAGCATTCACATCTTGTAAATGTTTTCCTTTTATATTCAGTCTTCTCTGTGTCATCAAAAAGTTAATGTGTACATACCTTCAGTACGAAGGACACTCTAGCCTAGTTTGACCGCAAACACGGCAATTATATATACCAAGTACGTACAAACTTGGGTAAAATATTGGCTAATTTGAAACTCCGTAACCAGCCTCTTACATGTAACACACAAATAATCTTTACATGTAAGTAGTTTTCCCACAAACAATTGTATTAATTCAGAAGTGTTTCCTTGGAAAAAGTTTTACTCTCGATCTGTAACGATGGCCAAAAAGAAGCAATATCATTAAAATTATACTTATAATTCCGCTTCTCTCTATATATACGACACCAAAGAGTGTATTACATAGTTTTGACACGTAAAGAAGTGTAACTACAAGTTTGATTAAGAGAAGATTTAAAAAGGGATTCGAAACAAAATTGAGTTAAGATATTGAAAACGTTCCACAATTTCCATCATGTGGAGGTATTAGAACATTTGTACAGAAGAAATGCGTTTTATGAACACCAAATAAAGAAAGCATGCCCTCACGAAATGAATGTGATCTGCAGTATGCATGGGGATACAATGCAACAGTACACAGCGGAATGTTTGAAAGCTTTGTTTGTAGGATGGAGAAAGGATATTCTGTGATTTTATAGAGAGAAAATTAACACTATCGAGTTACTATAATGTGCACCCGTAGACTCGGACGGGAGCAACTAATTCCTCCCATCGTGCCTTGCAAGCTCGGCAGTGATTGCTGTGAAGAGCTATACAATTCAGCCTACATGCCACATAAGTCTGTCAAGTTTGGAGGAAGCAGTAAGCCAATACAAAATGCATGTGTACCGTGGCAGTTTAACAGTCGAGAAAAAAAAAACGATTATAAAAACTGCGTCTGTCTGAATTACTTTGATCAACTTAATGGTAATGAATTTGTTTTTCACGAGAATATTGAAATCAACAGGGCACATCCAGCAGAAATTTATAGCCGAGTTAAGCCTAGTTCCTGAAATTTGAATAAACTACGTGATAGCAATAAAACAAAAACAGATTTGCAAACAAATTGGTCTGAACCTTGTCGTACCCCCGGGGAATATCTCCCGGAGCCTCAATGCGTAAATATAGTCGCGCTAACGAGGACGTTCGGTGATCGATGATATCGGCAAACAACGACAAACTTTATAATTACAATCCGTGTTCTGAAATACGTTGGACAAATTAGATAGTTATTCTCGTATTTTACTTGCATTTTTGTTTAAAAAAACACATGAAAAACAATGATAAATTGCTGTGAGTAAGATACATAAATTATATTAATTTAAACACTTACAATAGTAAATGCTTAAACAGAATACTGTATTTATGAGTGTGTAAATTCGTCAATTAGTAAATTGAAAAACGTCAAAAAACGTATGTCCTACAGTGAAGTTAAGATTTTTTTTCTTGATATAGGTTTTTTTTTTTTTTTTTTTTACAAATGTAGCTTTAAATGATGAGGCTATCACCCCTAGTGTTTTTCTAACGATTTCTCGCGTAATAATTAACCAAGATATTAGTATTTACACCCGTGGAGAATTTCATCTGCCTTATTTTTGCCTCGGATAAGGCCTCGTTGTCGTACTCGACATTTTGTACATTTCAAAAAACAGGATGAAGAGTCACCTTCGAATTCCATTAACGTGCTGCTAATGACTGCTATTTTGCAAATTTATATCCAAAATGAAATAATAATTTAAAAAAAATATTGCCTGAATAATACTGAGCCTGTCCGTTACAGCAGTACATATTACTCAATTTGAAAATGCATTTATCATAATATGATGCATTTGTGGTATGAATAATTCATGAATCCTGAATAAGTCACTTTTCGTTATTAGCTACCTATTTAAGTCGCTGTATATATCTACAAGACGGATGGGCGCGTGCTGACAGGTGAACTATTCATTTCACGTCAATGGCGGATCCCAACCGAACTACAAATAACGGGTTATGTAAACATGCTCAACAATCTACATCCGTCCACAGTTTTTATATCTATAATGTATAGCCCTTCTGGAATCTAGCTGATCTTGATTGAAGGTAGTAACTTATTCCAAGACCTTATACAGTACAAACCTTTGAATTTGTTATATGTAAAAGGACTTGACAGAAATTTCCGACTCGACAGACCATGTAGTATGTATTACGTGTGCCTGTGGTCCATTTATTTGAGAATAATGGTAGAAAATAGGATAGTTTAAAGTGGGAGGAAGGGAGCTCAAACGGCCAATCCACCAAACGAGACTCGTACCGATAAACTTTGGACAACAGCTCTAGAATATACGACTTGTCGGGTCGTAATTTACCGATATATTTTCCCCTTGATTCTACCCAAAATCAAAAAAAGAAATATCCATTGGAATTGGAAGTCCGGAGATAGCTTTACGATACAATTATATATTGGACAAAATTTCAATCTGTTTTTGTAATACTACATCATATCTTTGTACAATTTTGTCCGCAAACAGGGCCAAATGATCGTTTCATTAGTTATGGTTTTGTCTCCGTGTATGCGATTACACTATTTTTGGTTTTCGTCGTGATTGGTGTTGAGGAGTAGGCTGACAAACGTCATTGCCCTTACAATACCATTACCCTTCTGGGTCCCAAATCCTCATCCTCTTTAGATATAGCACACCACGGACAAATCAAACCAGTTGGCTGGAACCAACCCAATTAGAAGTGTATATATAATTTTAACGCCTTGGTCGTCAAGTATATCACTGACCGATATGTACGAAAACTGACCGGACTCGGCCAACTGACCACAACTGACCACATAAACTCAGTAGACCGATAAATGAAGACATAAAAAGTCGCGATACTAATTAATAAAGCTAACGGATGTGTCACTCGTCTGACAGCTGGCTCGTAAATTCACACGGCGTAAAAATACAGGTCTTCTAACCATGCACCAAGTCACAGATAATGGGGAATTTCTACTGTGAATAAAACTGTATCACTTAAATAAGTGTGTAACTACCTATCTGCTTCATATTTTTCATTCCCACCTATGCGAACAATTCATCATTCAAAGTATAAAAGAAATGACTATATTTCTCAAATTCACACATACGTAATTCTAAGTAAAACTCGAGAAAAATATATGCAAAACTGGTTGATAGGGTGAGGCCCCTAACGCAATTCCCAGGTAGAATATGTGGATTTATTTTGTCGTCGGCTGAGACAGGGATGTCACAGACTTATAGGAACGTTAAGGAAACTCAGACGATATATGTTGTCCATATTTCGACAATTTGGGCCACCATTTTCTCTCTCGCGAACACTCTTTATTTTCAATGTTGTCTCAATTGGAACCTCTCCATGGTTACGTCTTTTTTCGGAATAGCGTGATTGGACGGAGCGTCGTGTTGTCATGCTATGGACAGTAAGTATCCTTATCATGTAGTCATTCTTTTGCGTATGCCATTGGCTTTTGCGATGACGCATTACCCAAAATAAATAAACAAACAAAATGAAAGTCTATTGTGGAAAAAAAACCTTATCAAACCAGATTCCGATACTCTTCAATGTTTGTTAGCGGTTACCGGCGTACTTTATTTCGGCCACTATATGACAAATCTGCGTCATGCCATCGGCAGTCGCTTGAGCGGGACGAGAATTAATGACGGACGTTAACAGACTCCGTTTAATCACAGCCGCGAACCTTGCGACCATCAAAGGCCAATAACTCCTTTTATATGTTTCGCGTTCTAGATCGAAATGAACAATAATGTGGAGTGATATTGGGCGTCCTTTGTTGAAGGACTTAATAGTACTTGTCATCCCACACAGCATAACAGCTAACATATTCATGTACCATTTCATATGGTTATCTTAATAGCAGTGTGGATGAAATAGCTTCGCTCTTTCTTATCTCATTGACACACGACTCGAGCCACATTTACAAATACGTCTTTCCTCTCTTAATAACTATGCCTTCCAGACATTTTATGTCAAGCTTTCACTCCCGTCTTTATGTTTGTTATTCATTCGCAAGAGAAATTATATTAATGTTATATATTGTTTTGCCTAATTCCTCAGTGCCTTCTATGAAGACACTAATTTGTTGGACCTTAATATTCGCTCTTGGTCTAAAGCTGCAAATTAATGTTTCCATATATCCAGTCCAATAATTAAACACGAGTGTTCATCGTTTTTAAAATTTAATTGTTTTTTAAAAGAAGGAATCAAAATAAAACTCAAATGTTATGGCTTCCAGTAGAATTATTATCCGATATAAATTAACTATACATATTGTAACAATTAAAGTCGTTTAGCATTCTTTTCTACATATATTAAATATCGTTTGTATATTTTCACACACTTATAGCCGAAACATTAAGGTCACTGCTGATAACCCTAAAATAGTTCAGTAGATCTTTACATTTATAAACTATTATCAAAGTAAAATATATACAAAAAGGAAAGTTGGCCTTTGAAAGTTATCGGTCATAGTGACATAATAGGACCGGTAGGGGTCGTTGTTTGATGTATTGCTTTTCTCATGTCCGCACCCTGTTTCGGTTTAGTAACACATTAAAATCGTTTCCGGGTCAATTATCCACCACTTGCGTCATCACTTTCTTCTTTGGAGTAGGATCAATTTTTTTCGCGTTAACTTTGATGTATGATATGGTAGTCATTTAGAGGACGTAAAATTGACCTTGACTGCTCTCAAAAGTTGGCTCAGGTTTATATTTGACCTAGTTTTCCACGTGGTCTTACCTGCTTTCACAACAATTGTTACGTTCAATTATGTTTACAATATGCTGCCTGCCACTACACTATTGTCTTACCAATCTCGTGCTATAAATAGTTGTGTACAGTCGCGTTAAACCACTTAGAAATTCATTGAAGATAATCGAGGCTTTACGATGGCAAATACCACCCACCTTCATGGGGAATATACAAGTACAACTGAATCTGTTTTATTCAGAAATTCGTTGATATAAGATAAGCTGCATTGCGGACTAACAGGTTCCACTGAATACTATTCGATTTTTTTTCAGAAATTTTTCACGACTTATAAAATTATAAAATTAGTACAAAACTATTGTCCGGATTGAAGATTTTTAATCCTGTACTGGAGCTGAAGAAATATTGTCATTATGTAAACATTGAAACCGAAACTCCGACATAAAGATATTATATATGAAATATATCCAGAATAAACAGATCAAATCTTAAATATCAAAATATATCAGGAATAACTGGAAATCATGTTATTCAAATTGGAGTATATCCGAAACAAGGCAACTTTATTGTGCACATCAAAAAATACAACCGGAAGTCGAGTTGACTACTGCAAAAGAAATTCAATATGGCGGCTTACCTGACGTCCAACTTCGTTGTTGTGTAGATTCATTTTATTTCGGAGATTCTGCGAACTTTGATGCATCAGCGTCTCCGGGGCATCGACGAAGCGTTTACTAAACGACACTCCATAGTGTATATTGTCACTACACCCTCCCCACTTCCACCCCTCCACTGTATGTTCACCGTACCGTGACGTATCACACGAACAGTCCGTCAAGTTGCCAAGACTACAAGCTGTTGTCACTGCGTGCACAACTCCAGCACTCAAAATGGCGTATATAAACGCTGTCTCCCTTGTACCTGAAACAGATAATAAATCAATCATCATAGACGTAATCAATATAGCATAGAGAGTAAAACAAACTTTGGATCAGTTTTGTTTTGATTTTAAAGAAGCATAATGCTACAGAGACTCGCACACCGAAATGTGTAGATTGATTCAGATGAGCATCTCTGAAGGCCAGGAATTGAGAAAAGCCAATACTTCCCACTACACCTTGAAATTTAATACTCGTTACTAGACGTTAAATTGGCTTGAGATAAGGATGGGTTAGCCGTCCGTTATCAGTTTAAAGTATAAGGATTTAGTGTTATGCTACCGTTTTTAAGTAAGAACATTTCAGTGTGATGACACTATAAAATGACATTTGATCGGCCCAACCATCCAAGGACACAGACATCATAGGACAATGTTGCGAGCTCGTAATACATTGTAGATTTTCATATACACATGATTTACTCAATAAGCTTTTCAACCGACATGTGATAAAAGAATTTTTGCCAAAACAAGTTTATTAGCATTGATTATCATTACCTTACTACATTATGATTGAATACACAGGTCCCTCCTTCACCTTTAAAATGAAACATCTTGCACTTGACCAAGGCTACGATTATTTTACCTGATACATATTAATAATATCATGTAGAATTAGTAGTAATATGTTTTTATACCACTAAACATTTTATTGAGGGAGCCTTCAGTTGGTTCCTAGTTCCGAGTTTCATTTTAGTTTTTACTTAAACGGAACTCGGAACCAACTTCAGACTCCCTTTTACTGAATATGGTTTTTTTTCTAATTCATTAGAGTAACAATTTAATTCTTCCTATAATTTTCCCTTGGTCATCACGAAATGAAGCGTAACAGTAATATCACTGATGGAGGCAAATTAAAAATATTTTGTACATGTGTAATTGAATTTGTCTGACAAATTACATCGAAGTGCATCACATTTAATTATCTTTGAGTGCATCATGTCTATATGACTAGGTGTGGAAGTTATCAATGCCCTGTTGCGAAACGTGTCAAATTGGACATGTGCTTTGTGTAATCAGTCAATGTCATCTCCATAATTAAAAACATCGTCGACCGTCAAACAGGCTGTGATAAAAGAACAAAAGGCAAGGACACTGTCGGATTTTTGTAAAACTAATGTCTAACAATTCGGATTTCAGAAAAAATAGTCATATCTAAATAAACTTGAATCAGCTGAATACTGTATAAGCATTCGCTCATTTTGCAAAATATACCAATGAGAAATTCCACATTTCGCCAGTACACACGATAACACATAGAAGTATTTTTGTTACACTCTTTGCATAAAAGTTTCGATTTACCCAGCTGTATAATAGGGTACCAATATTTGGGAAGTACATGTATACATATTACAGTTTGTTTTTGAAAATGTAAATATTTTGCCTGTGGGGTCATTTTGAAATCAAATAATGTATCTTTTGTTTAATTTTAAGATTCAAGCAGTTTTTCTTTTTCATATTTCAAAGTTGAAATGTGGCAACATACCATAGATAATACACAATTTTATATGTTAAAAAATGATCTGTCAATACCTAAATCCAGTATATTCTCGTGTAAACTTTCAGTTATAGGGAACCCGGAACACCTGCAAGAACACCCAAGGCAGGTCGGCATTTAGCTTGACAGCAAAGGCCACTTAAATGGCTGCACGTGTTTGAGTGACGTTCTGATGGGTAACGTGTGTGTCGCTATATACTTTGACATCTGCATGGATCTGTCATTCGTACTTATTGAACACCTTTCTTTGCGACACGATCTGGTACTATAAAAAAAAGCTTTGTCAGATTAACGGTTTATCAAATAACATTTTAATTTGTCCTTTAACCGAATAATATCATGTAAAACTCGAGCATGTTTATTTCAAATTTGCTGGCGTTGTTGTTTACATCAGTGAAATGTTTTATCTATCATATTGATATTCATCGTGAAGAGTATATCAATATGTGTTCAAATGTCGGTAAGCTGACACGGGAAGCGTACAAATCGACATAGGTGTTTTCTCATAAGATTCGTCAACAACCAGTGACAGTTAATATATTATCGTTATTATACAAAATAGCCACCAACAGTTTGCTACATATCTCATTAGTATTGTCTAGATACGTGTTTTAAATATCCATTATGTCCAAGACCATTGACTTAGGTCGATGTTTGAACTTATGTAACTTTAATTTGACAGATACTTTGTTTTTTTTCCGGTTACAAATAGAAAGCAAGTTATGTTATAGTACAGAACGAATCCGCCGTTCATAAACAGGTTTGTTGGTGGCAACAGTCAATTCTTCTTCACCGAAGCATAATCTCGAGTAGAGCTGGCACGGCAATCAAGTGATTTCTTAATTAAGATACAAACTCAAACTGAAGAAGAGTGCTACACATCGAAAACAATCTGGAACAAGTGAAGGAAAGCAAAACAAGAAAGAATACCTCTGCCTGGACAACAATGTTGGACTTTAAGACATACTTATATTTGTTATATCGTTGCAAAGCTTAAATTGTGAAGCTTGGTAGTTCGTTTGTCCAATATTTGCGGCGAAGCATGAAAGTTTGTGAGCCATTCGCCGTTAACATGAAAAGACAAGGCTGGGAAAGTAATACACCATCTCACGCTAGCTAGGAAACATAGCCGGGGACTACTTAACTATGCTCCCCGGGAAATATCGGTTATATTATGAGTACTCCTTTTATTACTTAAACGTTCCAGACTTTAGCAATGGTTTCTTTCTGAAGTACATAAAATCGTTTTCTTATTTCATACTGTTGAGTGTCAATAACGGGTCAAAAAGGCATTAGAAACATAAAAACCAATCAGTCTACTTTATGACCGTTCAAAATTGTTCAGATGCCGAAGGGTTTAACTGCAATTCACAGCGTGGACATATAGACTTATCTAAAAATGTATTGAAAGGTGTTTTACTCGGGATATTATAAGAGAAAAAAGGGCATGACTAACTAAGGACAAAAACACCCGGACCATAGATCTGAAATTTCATAGTGAGGGGAAAGTTTATTACAAATATCGTTGATGACTCATACTTTGATAAATAATTAGACAATTCTGTCAAACACATATGAAGCTTTTTCTAATATATCGGAACAGCTCCAATGGCTGCTCTCATAGGCTTTTATCAAGCCTGTACGCTGATGAGAGCGCAGTTTGGAACAACTTCATAAGTGTTTCAATGCTTTCTGAGTCTTTGGATCTTTCTTAATATTTCTATAATTTGCTATTACAGGGTCGACCTTTAAAAACCACCAAACGGATTTAGCTGTTTTATATGTAAAGGTATATTATAGCATACCATACTGTGTCCTGACTGAGATACTTTAATTAAAAGCATAAAAGAACGTACATCAATGCGGTTTTATAAAGAAACAAGAAAAATATAAAAGTTCGGGTAAGAAAAAAAAATCTTAAAAAAAGAACATTTGTATTCAGTGATAGAAAAAAAGCGATCCCTTTAAACAGATAAGATCGGTAAAATGTTCCCGGGCCTGTGAAGTAATTATTTTTGATTACTGAGACAATCGGAACGACTCAATGAAAAGATAGCGCTTTGTTCAAAGAGTTATTGATATTAGCATACTTTTGTATAGCTGCTGTCTCTGACATTTCAAGCCGTTTTATCTACATTTTCACCAAACAAAAAAACACACACAAACCCTAACTACAGCAGATTGAATATTTGGGCTACTAAGTCGGTCGTACAACCATTCCGTGCGCAGACGACAGAAACGCTTCCGTTCAGTTGCATTTGACATTTATGGCATTTTCCCGCCAATTGACAACTCTAAACGTTTCCTCGTACAGCTCTCTAGGTCGTTAAGATGTGACGTCACTGTAAAGTTATTCTTGCAATTGCGTGTATGACTGTATGGAAATCAAGAGGGACAGGACGCCGCTACTTTACAAACATGTGTAGAACAGAAAATGTAAATGTTTGAAGGGTTTTTCGTAATATCTATATTTTTAATTTATTCATTTAAGACTTCCATCTGTCGATGCTAAGATTCCTTTATATTGGGGTGTTTGCAAAAGGAGTAGTCGCCATCTTGCTTGTACAAACCGATTTGCCTCAGAAATAAGTATTCTGATAGGTAGGTGTCTATCGACTTGCCTGGGCCTAACGACAAAGGTCACTTCTTTTTCAAAGCCTGCTAAGGAACTACAGTGTACATGAATCTGTATCAGAATAAGTAGCATACCGAAATACATTAAGGTATTATTTGAAAGGCATAATGGGGTGGTAAAATGATGGAAGGCGCTTGAGTTGATTGCTTCTAACAAAGCAACAAACACAAACTTTCAGAGGTTCAAACTAATTTAATAATAGGAAGTCTGAGCTTAAGTTCTCAAGAAACTGGGGTCAAATTTACTCTGTGCTTTTACCACTGGGAGACAATGTACTGGCGGCGGGGACGCATGCTCGTGAATACAAATACCACTAGTGTGTCCCTAAGAAGGCTCCAGATATATAAAATATCCATACATATATGTTACTAATATAGCACGTACACATACTATCACGACCCCATGCATGAGGTTCAGAGTGTAAAACCGACAGATACAGCTTAATTAGCAGGTAGAATCCTTGTTTAACAGCACGGAAAGTTCATATTACCACACTCTCCTTCACGACCTGACACAGCTTACTTTGATATCATCTTTATCCATAACGGAACACCATTTTAATAGGAGCGAAGAACACAGACAACAAATACACGGATATACTCTTTCGAATATTGCCATCATACCCATCGAGTGTTCGATTTTAACTTAATAGTCATGGTGCACTTTAATAATATATCAGCACTCAAAACCAAAACACCTCTTGGTCAATGGATAATCAATTACGTTAGTCCACAATATTTGCATACATTTTAGTTGTCCTACAACGCTCCCGGGGGAAATGTTTCGGGACCAAAAAGGGCAATAACTCTACAAAACAATCACGAGATTTCTATGAGGTATGCCTGCGTACGTATGGCTGACCCTAAAGCAGATCTATGGACAGAAATCAAAACTTCATAATATTAGTGAAATCTGTTTTAGAACTTGTATAGACACTTACAAAAATAGTACATGAAGATTATTTGCTTAAGATCACAATTTATTTGATACATGAGATAGTCCCATCAAGAGTTCAATAATATTTCGGAAAAGATACACGTCTGACCATTATATAGTGACACCGATACATTTTATAGGGCACAACAGTATCATAGGCACTTCCCTGTCTCATTCAATAAAGCAGTCTAAGAAATGCCTGAAATGCGCCTATACATATATTTATATACTAGGCAGCCATTTTCGTATATTTGTGTTCGCCTATTGCACCAACAGGGATAGAATGCTCCATAAAACAACGATAGATAGAACAGCAATATAACTCTCTATTTCACAATGGACTGTGTTCCCAGTGTAATAAATAACCCCTCGCGGAGCATGTAGCCGATAACTTATCTCTGCCAGTCACCCTTTCTTTGATGAGGCACGGATTACACTAATCCCGGAATTCTATTTACCAAAACAACCCAGACACAGGTTTATCGGGTACTTTGAACTTAAAACGTTTGTTGATTGTTTTGCCGGGACGGTGTTTGCATTTGTAACTTGCCATCGTTTCGAGAGTATTAACCCCAGAACCTGGCAGTAAACGAACAGTACTCTCGCACAAACCTCACAACACGTGGAAATCATTATGGGGGTCTTATAATGTTCGGGAGTAATTTTATCTTGTCGCTGTAAATTAGTCCAGATATATGATTGATCTACTATGACAAAGCTAGGTGGCGCTCTGATCAATCATGTACGCGTATACAGTGTGCAGAAAATAAGCTAACCACTCTTGCGTCAGAAAGCATTAAGTCAGGTTGTAACCCATTTTTGGTCGAAGTTTTGAGGAATTAATATATTATAAATTACAATAAAATACTTTTTTGAAGCAGTCACTTACTTCACCAGAAATTCATTGTAACAAATGTTTTATTGTAGTGTTACCATGCTAATCTATCTAATTTCGAGACAAATCGAGCATTTAAGGTGTACAGACGATTAAGTGCTTTTAAACAATCATAATTTCTTAATGTAATCTTATGCAATTTCATAATATAGAAATGAATGGAAACAAATCATACTACTAGCACAGGTAAACTTGGTTCAATAATAATCTTAGATCGTTAATATTTGTTATATATATGTCGTTTTTATTACGTCATGTTTACCAAAGATTTGAATTATTTGTCGTTTGTTTTATTTGTCCATATTGATAATAAAGTGATTAAGGACATTGCATTAGCAAACTGAGTGACTGGATATATCAGTTTGTGTTTGTAGGTTTACAATACACTACAAAACATCAGCCATCTCCTCAATCACCGGCTTTCAACAAACTTTGATAACCGCTGAGGACACAATCACTGCGACAAGGCTGTGTAAATGTAGCATTATTAAGCGAGAAGGAGTTGATATTCTCAGTTTAATGTATCAAATCTGTCTAAGATAGTCGCACCCACTTATTACTACCCGTAAACAGTCATTGAATGAATCCCGAGACGGCAAAATACAAAATAATGCAATGCGAGCCTGTCATCGCTCACGAAGGTCAATTGAGGTCACGGATAAGGTGACGTCACAAGCATTTTCTGCGGGACTGTGATCCATGAGACGTCACGAAAGTGTGAACATGATTCTATGGTATCTAAGCAATTAACACAGATCGGAAAGAATGAGAGGTCTGTCCGGTATCTTATGTAACGGTCGTGTACATTTTCTTACTTAAACAATATCCTGTACAGAAATGAAACATAAAGGCGAATGCTATTGAAATATGAGAAGATATTCGCTGGTATAGCAATCTTTCATTTTGTAACTTAAACGAAAATTTACAATGACATTGTCGTAATTCAACCTTTAAATTATTTATCATGCTTTCGAACACTTGAGTATCATTTGACAAGAGAAAAGTGGAACGAACAGTATTTTTCGTAGATGGTAGGTGTTTATGTAAATCTCTCGACTTGTTGGGCTTAAATGGATGTGACAGTTGAAACAGATAGAATGCTAACCGACATTTTATCTGTCAACATGAAGGTTTGTCTTACGTATAAATGTTCGCTTCCCACAAGAAAAAAAAACTCAGGCTACATAAAACGTATATTGACAAAAGAATTATTTCTGAACGAAACATAATGTGAATTGGTAAATAATGTGGTATGTTGTATGTAATAAACCTTCACTACGACTAAAACATAATAAATTTTTGCAAAGTAGCGATTAAAATAGACATTATAATAGAGATGATTTAGATTTAATATAAACTTGATTTATTCGATTGCATGTACGTATATGATATCGTAAACGTTATAATACATCGATTGATTTGAACACTGGAACCATCTTTAATGGTTGAAATCAGTCTCAAGATTTGAAAATATGTGTAACTGTTGCTAAGAGTTCTTAAATGCTTCAGCCAATGATATTGCTGCATTTAAAAGCAATACCGTAAGATTACAAATTAATGTTCGACTAGCCCACTCTCGGCACTGTATCAGATAGAAAAACAAATAAACACAAAAATGGGTATGATATAGCCGGAATACCAATATGGTACAGCGACTTAATTGCCAAAAGCGATGAAATGAATTCACCCCTTACATATGCAAATTTACAAAATGTTTTGACTCAAGTCACATGCCATCAAAATATGATATATACAGAATAATACAACATACTATATTATTAGTTGAAATCGATAAAGGCCAACTCCGTATTCAGCTTTAGATAAAGGGGAAGTTTGGGAAACTATAGCATTTTGAAGATTTCATAGAACGTAGGTGATTTATTTGGACATTTTAATTTTCTGAAAAACATGTAGATCAACATCATATATCGTGTAATTCATACAGTATTTAGTTGTAGTGAACTTAATGACACGTGAAGTTAACTTGAATCAATACTTTAACCCAAATGCAGGGCTGATTTATTTCAATCCCAATGGAATCATACTCATTTTGTGTTTATTTATATTTCTATCATCAGTGATCATCAAACTGTTCCAGGTAAAAAATATTTCAACCCAAAGGGAGTGTCATTAATCATCGCAAAAATGTCCAGGTAAATTTTGGTCCAGTAGAAAGTAATTCTGTTTAGATAATTTGGAATTCTGAATTGCAGAGTTCCATCTTCAATATACTGCGTCTTTTTCTCAGTACATGTACCACCAAAATAAAACTGACCGAGATCAAATTTATGTACAAATGTACATTATCATTTTGAAAACCCCGACTACTATAATTTTGAATTTGTAATAATGTGTAATTACCTCAATGTCGTTGACTAATTGGATCCTTGAAGTTCATCAAAATAAGAAAATAATGAACATGAAAACTCATAAACTCATACATTAATCAGTTCCATATTTTCATACAAATGACATTTTTAGGCAAAATAACTCTTTCGACGAATAAAATATAAACATAAACGTTCAAGTAATATAGTTAGTGTCTTTGATGTTCTGTTAATTAGACGCTTAGATGTTAATTAACATGTTATAATGTGATCGTTATGTATATTAAGTATGAATGAAATATAAGCTGTACTACCATCCATAATTGGGTTGTTTAGAAAAGTGCAGACTCCAATGGTGTAACAGAATACCTTATCGTAATCAATACGTCAGACAACACAGGGGAAATCGATAAAAACACTTTACCAGTACATTCCAATTGTTGGATAATTAGATCATTTATATTCGACTTGGAGTATAGATATTACCATTGGTTTGAATGGTTAATGTATACGTTAGTCGTTAACCTGGATATTAATTACATTATACAGGTATGTAAGTAAAACGTTTACGGAAAATAAATTCGTAATTGCCATTCCTGACGTGTGCTCTAAGGAACAAAGACTGTGAAATCCTTGAAGAACCGGAGTCTTGTCTCTAGTATTTAGTAGTTACTGTCATAAAATAGAACCGAAATGTCCTTATTTCCCCCTGACAACCCGTCAGAAAGTACATCTTAACTGTCCTAATGTTGTGGTCTTTATTATATAACACAATTTCTTAAATACAGTTTGTCTCTTTTTTGTCACTATTGATGTTCATCATTGTTTAATCTTTGGAATGATTGTATGCTTAAATCATACGTAATACCCTTTTCATGTTTTCTTGTTCATGATCGATTCTACTTTGATATGATATCACTGCATCGACCAGACCTAGATACATTTGCTACCGGCGTAGGCGAGGTAAATGTTTTTCGACACACACAAAAATGATAAGCGGAATTCCTTTACCCTTTCCGGGTTTTATTATTGTAATTCTTTGTGTTCCGTATCCCCGCTACGGCCTCGTTTCTGTCAACTAGAGTGCTACTCCAATACCTAGCATTAGAACTCGACAGTAAATTAAACAGTCTATCTTCATAAGAATGCTCGTTCCTGCGCAGAAATTGCCCATGGATAAACTTCTGTCATTGGGACGAAGATTTACTGATCCAAAGACGTAAATTCACTGAAGGTTATTGTTGAAATTTTCTAATTCAGGTTATTTATATGGTATAAATGCACGGCAACGCTAAAGGCCTTTGGCAAGGTATTGATCAGACCTATAACGCTTGCCCTAGGAAGATCGGCGAAGTTGACAGTAAGTTACGCGATTTTACCTATTCATACGTTGTTTACAATTTATCGTATGTGATATTTGTCCTGTGTACCTATCTCTCCTTATTGACCCTTACTGCCCCGATAGGAAGGTATGAATACCGCCCTTAAGGATTTAAGTCACTCCGGTATCAATTCATTTGATAATTCGGTGTTACATTTAAGTATCACGATAAGACGAGATGTTAGACGAGATTTGAGTAGTTTCCGGTCATAATTAGGTCGTCTGGATGCTTTAGGAAATAGACAATGCGTCGGTGTTTCAACTTAACAATGAATGTACTGTTGATTTAATGTGTTTCAGTGACATTAAACCTTACCTCAAATGACCCATACAACATTAATATACAGCATATTGAGTTTGAAATTACATAAGTTGATTAAACAAGATAATTTAACAAGTTTAATGCTATTACAATGTACTTAAACGCACGTTTAGTCTGAGATTTATTTTTCAGTAACTAAAGTTAATTATCGTTCCGTCTTGAGTTTCCATACGATTTCTTTCAAAAAATAATTTTAAAAAATGTCTGCTGATCAAAAGCTATTTACGAGGGATGTAATTTTCAGTTAATTATCTTCTCCAAAGATATCCATGATAGTTCTAAACATTTATCGTGTGGCTGCTGTCGAACCTGATATTAACACTACTAAATACCACCCAAAAAATCGTACCTGTTCAGGTGTTTATCCGTCCTCCCCACCCCAACCCACCCCCACCAAATCTCTCCAACAAGCCAAAGTGAAAGGCTTGCAATAGACACCGAGATCCTGGTGCCAAATTTTCCTCCAATTTTCAACATCAAGCTCTATAATCATACTGTGCAAAAGTGCATGCATACCGTGGCAAGTGTGTTTTGCTACCTGGACCGTGTGCAGGCTGTTTTCGATCCAATCTAGTAATTATTTATTTATGAACATCTGAAGCAATTCGTTCCCTTAGAAAGATTACACATATAAACGGACAAAGCTGCAGCTATCTTGTAACATTTATAGAATATCTTAAGTCATTATAATTAACGTTATACCTAGACTATCTCGATAAATCAATAAAAGCGAAAATTCTATTTCCACTGCACGAGTTATCAATATCTCTTTAACCCTAAGTCATGCGCATAACCTTCATTAATGAAAAAACAACTTCAAGCCCTGCTATTAAATTGAACGAGTTTTTGTCACGTAGCGTTCTTCCCACAGTCGTTTGTGTATCATCGTTCCGAAATAAATACTGGCGTATTCTGTTATTACTTTCTGAGTCACAGATACTATTTAAAACAGCTCTGGGGTTTGTTTTTATGTTTAACTTTAATTCAGTGGGAAGGATTCACAGAAATGATAGCGAAGGCGATCATCTTAATAAACATTAATTGTCATAAGTTAGAATTATCATACTACCTAGCATACGCATTTGATTCCTGGATTCCTCGATACAATCAATAATACCATTATATTTTTTGTTTCTAGATATATTATTAAGGAAAAGTGAGTAAATTATTTCACTGTATACACAAATACAAGTTTTGTAACGATTTTTCGACTTTGGATTGCTTCGAAATGAATAAATCTTTCTATCAAAAACCGTTCTTTAGATAATTCTGTTTCAGTTTTACAATGGATATAATGATCCAATTCAATATAAAAACGAAACTCTGATTTTCAAACATTCAATGGTTAAGACCCTTGCGAGAATGCCTTAATCGTTTTTGCTAATAATTCGTATATTATTGCACTCGCGTTAGAGTGAAGAAAGACGTTTACGCCAACCGAACATTGAATGCACATTGCAATATAACAGCGCCGGTAGGGAGACGCTAGCGTTCTGGCTGTGTGGTAGCCGACGAATTCTCGCTTTCACCAATATGCAGAGGATCTGGTAAAATCATTACGCTTAACTGTAAGTTATAGTCAAACTTAATGAAGCGATACAAAGTTATTTTCATATTGCCTCTCTTCAAAGATTTTCCCCTACTGATTTTGGTTCACTAGTAATTTGATTTACAATTCATGCTTTCCAGGCCAGATTGGTGCGGTTGACATTGGAAATGGGAATGTGAACATGTATGTTTGTTGGTCTAGTCGTCCCGCTGAGATACAACGCACGCATGCAGCAGACGACCGCGCCAGACCACGAAATGGAAAAATAGCGTGTCGCGATCAATTCCACGCCGTGGAATAATTGGTTTCAATTTTAACTCATCATTGTGATTCATTAACGGTGTGCTTTATCAAAAACAAATAAATACCTCGATGTTCTTATCCCTTGAGATCCCATAGATCACGTTTGGTCCGAAACGACTTAAAAACTTGGACCGTAAGACGGAATCAAATTCAACAATCTGTACATACAACTTTTTCAAACGCGCCGATGACAATGACTGTACATACTAGGCAGGGTATATGTATAATGTAGTTCTAACTGATCTCTGTCTCATATATGTTTATTTAATTACAAATGTAGAAAATGGTATTATTAACTCGTTTACGTAAAGTGCTGATAGGTCCCGATAGTCCGTAATGCATGCTTATCTAGAACGCTAATGTTGGAATCTTATCAGTTTCATTTGATATGTTGATATCTAAACTTAAAAAGTAATAAAAGTGACCTAGAAAAAATGACCTGCATTCTTATAAACATTAGCAACGTGTTAACGTCCAAAAAAAAAGATAAAAAGAAAACTTATGTTACTTTAAATGAAATCTCCATACCTTGATAAAATGCAGCAAATATGTTGATATCATAAAAAAGTCACTTAACTTGACAAAAATGTCTTCTTTTTTTCCAGGGACACACCATTAAAATAGCTCTATAAAACTGTCAGGCTCTCAAGGTAAGACGGGCAACCGCACACGGGCAGTGACTAGCACTGCGGTATTGATAGGTACCTAAACTGTGTCGTTTAACTTTTTACAGAAACCCTGAGTAAATCATCGGCCATCTTCATCAACATGTATCCGTCCGAAACTCAGTCTCTCAAACATTTCTTACCAAAGGAAAATCCTTAGTTCATATTTTCTTTGAAACAATAAAGTATAATATTAGGATATTGAAAATTAGCATGACAAATGAATTCCCTTCAGAGAAGAAATGGACGATTGTCAGAATAAAAAATCCAAAGAATACCCCTGATAGCATTAAATCTGATGATAAACCCTGAGAGTATCCGAGTAGTTTCTTACGCAACGCGCGCATTGCAGACAGCAACTCCTCTGAAGCCAAGAATATAAACATCATGATATCTGGATCCGATATCATAAATAAACTAACCAGATAATATTCTGTACTTGACCTGCGATAAAACACAACTTAATTTATTAAATAACAAGATAAGATCATATCAGCCCATACACTCTGACGTCACGATGTTTGACCTGCATGGAAAGGTCAAGTGTACGACAACGTCATTTCCGGCTATATGTTATTATTTCTTAGTACGCAGGAAGCTCTAATATAGGACAATATGATACCATTGTCCACTGAGATAAAGACTGTCCTCGCAATCTTTCGAACTGCAAGTCAAGATACAAATCCTCTAATAAAACCTGCTAAGTGTTCTCTGTAACAATTATGTTTCCTGAAGAAAGTTGGCACAATCAATAACAGACGTAAATATGAAGAAATTAGGAAACTCATTTTTCCAAATGAATTAATCAAAATTTGTGATTATATGTAAATGGGAACAGATATAAAAGGCACCAGTTTCACGAATTATCCTGAACATCAGGGATTTACTAAGTTTGTCCATAGGAAAGCATTGTGGAGAGTTAAGGAGATAATTTAGTTTAGGAAACTTTATAAATATAAATTGATTCCATTTGAACAAAATATATTTCGGGATTTTCCTTAAGTTAAGGAACGTTTGCTGATTCAAACTTGAATCAAGCTGTCTATCCCCACAAGGAATAGACTTAATGTCACAAATATTAACAAAGGCACCAAATAATATGTATCCCAGCTCCATGCAAAATGGTGTTAAGGTTAATCTTTCCGAAGTATTTTCAGAGCTTCCTTGTAGAATGTTAGATAATGTTGCTGGTAAGGAGATACCTATAAATCGGTTCACAATTATCTTACTTAATAGTCACGACGACATTGGCCTTGAAAACATGAAGTACTGATATGTCTCCGATGTTTTTGTATTAGTCCTTTGTATATCGTTGATAGCATTAGGTCAAACATGATGGAGTTAAATCTAGCTTTGAGGGATAGGACGGACCAGAACACCACTGTAGCAAAACGATATATATATATATATGTATAAGACAGATTAAACATCCCAATAATTTAATTCAAAACTACCATGTATCTACTGCAAAGCATTGTCTCTTTCGTCGGTATTCCAGACATTTCGGGTTAACCGGAAGTTAATTATATTTGCCTTCCATCAATAAAACAACAACTTAAGTAGTTGAAATAAGAAACAACTCTGAATAAGCTATACGTGTTTTCTGTCATGACAAAACCAAGAGGAGAGCAACTTTAACCGGAACGAGAGAAGGTTATATGAAATAAACTATACCATTCTGTGTCATACCAGACATCAAATAAGATATTTGAAATAAACTATACACGTACCATATTTTGAGCCGCATCTGTTGTTACGCTGTTTCACTACAATGTCACAGTAAATTGTATACATGATGTAACAGTTGTGCTGTAATATTTTAATTTCAAAAGATCCCTATTGAGTGTTTGAGGAAAGATTTGCTGGTTCACTAGGCAGGTTTTATATCCAAGTCAGCTGTTGTTAGAACCGTAGCCTAGAGTACGATCCCCAACAAACATGGTGTAATTTCTGTATCACCAGTAGAAATAAGCTGTCTCCTTTCATCCCAAATGTGATGAAAGATTGCATCATATTCTCTAGCCTCGTTTTGATAATTGCCACAGCAAAAACGCTAAGAACGTGCATTCGCGTGTGTGTACGTAGGTATGGATTCATTCCCTAATAGCCTATACTAGTTCTGTCGGGGACAGATCGAAAGTCTGTGGATCTAGCCGTGTTGTATAATCCATGCTACATCGGCCTTGAAATGTTGTAATACATATAGCAAAAACGCACGTGGGTCGCGGCAGGGGGCGAACGTTACGTTCTGGAGCAGAAGGTGAAGTGTTGTACCAAGGTAGAATTTAATAAGTTCACTACGAGAAGAGTATTTTTTGTTGTCTTCTTGTTAATATTTGTTTGCATCTAAAATATTCCTATAGGGAAAGTATGGGTAATTGCGAGGTAGTGTCAATTCGAGAAAGGAAAAGAAAGCCACGGCAGACTTTCTAGATAACGTCATTACATTTTATTGAATATTTAACGTCATCAATTAGATTGACGATATATCCAGTGGAAATTCAGGGCAGAAGAATGTTGTTGATGCTTTCCAAGATTATATATCTTTACTGCATCAAGATAGCTGTAATGATAAGGTGTGCTTGGGTCAATAAAAATGTATTTCTATTTAAATCAAATGTCCATTGAGGGCACTGTAGTATTCGTTTGCCGGTATTTGTCTGTCCCATCCACTCCTCGCATTGAGAGCTATACCGTAAATGTTCGATTTAAAATGTCATTAACTGGTCCTTCGCGTTGTGACTGAATAGACTCGAGATAATACATTAACGAATATTTATCGGACCAGCCGGTTGAACTTTTCAACATGGCGTCCGACAGAGTAAGTGAATGCACCACAACCATTTCGAACTGTTGTGTAATGGAGTTTGATCGGCGGACAGCCGGCCTGGTGTACAGACTTGTTGTCAGCTAAATTCCAATTAAACCAAGTATCTATTAACTGTTATTACTCTTCAGCTACTGAGCGAATAATGAAAACGCATCAAAAGGTTGCATGTCTTCCACACGGCTCGCGCTTCCATAGCAACCCAACATAATGCAAAATTCCGAGTGCGCTAGACCGGAAGTGAATTTTGTCACGTGTCATTGCATCGATCAATGCAGATGTGTGATCGTTTCCCGCAATAAAATGAAAATATCGCCACTTATTCTGATAATTTAACATGGGTGGCCGAGAGTCACATTAGATAGAGGACTCGTATTTAACAAAGACGACAGGAGTTTGATTCCATGATCTAGACCATTCGATCATGAGGGTATTCTCCGGGTACTCCGATTTCCTACAGCAGTAAGACTCTCTCATGGTTTCATTCGGGCCAACAAAAATGATAAGTATAAGCTTATAAAACTTCGTTTTACATCTTGTTCTGAAAAGGTACAAAGTCAAGTTTATATCATAGGGACCAACCAACCAATTGTTTTTCCATAGACTTTAGTGTTAACGTTTTGGAGTATATCATTAAAATTCTTGAATTAAATATGGCAATTATGGTTTATAACAAAAGTTTAGGGTCTTATATAACACATAATCAAAAAACAAAGTTGGGTCCTTCAGCTCAATTTTTTCCAGTGTAGCCATTTTGAAAATGGGTGAATTTCGCAGTAAAAATTTTCAAAAATCTGAAATGTTTACCTGTTAATTAGTATTTCCATTTCCTGAACTTTTGGGAAAAAATTCAATCGGATTTACAAAATTTATATCCGCATTTCTTATGGATAGCTACCTATCAGGCTACATATCTATTTTGTTACTTCATAACATAATGGCCAATCAGTGGCTGCCAGATATTTTATCCCTGACTCAACTTTCTATACACAGGGGATGTTCAAAAGTCTATTTTTTTCAATTGGTTGGTTGTTCCCTTTAAGCAATATGGCGTCTTTGTATGGCTTGAAAATGACTTCCGTAAATGATGTTTTTTTGTTTGTTTATTTGTTTGTTTGTTTGGTAATTTTTTTAATAAAATATACTAATTTGCTAAACCCATGGTGATGATAAGCCCAATCTCTGCGGTACCATCCCATGACAGCACTTACTTGAGCGGTTAACGTCCTGTGACGCGACAAATGTAACTAAACACTCATTATCAAAATTTGTTTTCCGCGATATACATGCACACGAGACACGGATGATTGACGGAGCAGAACATACGAATACAGACGTCTCTCTCTCCGTCTCTGTCAACTGTCTATATTATATGTAGTGTTTATATATTGAGTCATATAGAGTGTGTCCGATTGCCTCAAACGGCGTGTTTACCGCGTGAGCTCGCGCCGTTTGCTAACCGGCCCTATCTCCGACAGAGTTTGATGCCCATGTTTTAGATACAAGGATATTTATTTAATATGGTGATCCTTTTAAAAGGGTATATATACCCCTAATATAATTCTATTTCATTTAACAGACAAGAGTAAAAGGGTCGGCCTCAAGGTGTGAAGTTGTGAATGAGAATCGCTTACAGTCCCAGATATATGTGTGCACTGTATCGTAAGAAAACCTTTAAACTTGAGCCTATCTAATCTTTAGTCCCCGACAAATTGCTCAAACAACCTTACACGGCGGCCGCCGAGTACCTCAACTCTACAAGGCTCCGTCAGATAGCAACGTAACAACTGTGACGATACGAGGGCAGCCTAACGCTGTGATATGAATATATTTCATGTCTGTCTAGTTTTGAAAAATACATTTCTGCATTTGAACATAAAAGACATACACATGTCCTTGTCAGTTTCTTCAAAGATGAACGGGTAATTGAAATCAAACATGCTGATTTTGCTGAATACAAACGGACCCCTACTGCAGGACCATACGGCGTGGTTTCAACATCACAGTACACGCCCTGCGCCGGGTACTGGGTACCAACAAACAGTTATTTGAGAGATATAGTTCCTGTAATATCCTATATCTTGTAGTTACAGCTATGCTGCCCTCCATTTCAGCACCGTATCGGCTTAATTAAGACCGCCGGTACTGCATGAATGTGTACTTTTATAGGGAAGTAATAGCGTGTAAGTGATAAATCTATGGTCTGTGGTCTGAGGCCTGAAAACATTCAGCATTAGGCCAAGTAATAATATTCAAATTTCTTTTTTAAATTATTAAATTACGAATTTTATCCCAACATAAGATCTTTATAATGTTCTGGAAGCATATTTCCTGTTATTTGTATTAAAAATATCTCAAATGAAAAAAGTGTAAGCTTCCTTGTGGCGGCCAGAATAAGAAATCAGATATTGTGAAAACCGTTTTTATTTATGAGGATTCGGTTTAAGAGACAGGTAGGAGAAACTGTTTCGGGTTTTGGTAAAATAAAGAGCGGATGCATGTACTTTGTTTCATTTTGTTTTATATTAAAAACCACATTCTGGATTACGTTAATAGCCAAAAATTTACTGTAGCATCAAAGATTGTGTTATCTTTATTGGTGAAAGCGAAACGATACAGGTGCGAATTGAATTAATTCAGTCCAACGTCGGAAAGGATTCCGGAAAATGAAATTAATGGGAAACGCTTATAGTTAGACACGAAGGATTTGAAAATATGATCCCTAATTGTCTGAGGAACAAATACACTTTTGTAACAGGCACTTGAAACTGCCCGGGGAATTTCCCCTAAACCAAACGTAAACAGAACTCTATCTATATTTTGTGACATGGAAATGATTCTTATGCAATAACATTCGCAGTTTTATTCGTTGATTATAAAATCTGATACATATTAATGTCTTCTATATCAGACAAGAAGTTATTATATTATATAGCTTACGTCACCGACACTTGTTGCTTTACTAGAAGGTAAAACGATAAACATATCTCAGGCGTATAGATTCTAAATAAAGATACAGCTTTAATCTGTATGCAGGGTTATATTCTAGTCAAGTCTTCGTTCTCATTCATCTGCTTACATCTTTTAAATTTATTTATGCATCCAATATTTTTCTCGCCGAAACATATATTTTTCTTATATTAGCTAACATTCATTTGTATAGAATTAATGGTTTAATTAGATATAGATACCTACCTTTCTTCAAAACTGGTCCAAACACACTGTAGTTCTGAGAAGTCGTACAATTCCAACGTTCGAATTTAAATTGCTTCTGGCACTCTGAAATGGCCGCCTTGGCGCCTCGACTAACACACAGTATAGACTCCGGGTTTTTAAGACATTCCTGTTGTTGCAAATCCACGAGCCCCGGGACAGAGCTACACGTGCCACGGTCCTGGGGGACAGCGGCTAGAGACGACACACCCAGGTGCCTGTAGGGGGACAAATGGCGACATTATTACGTCACAACATTCGATGTCCAACATACGACAAACTACATGTCAACGCTTTGTTATTTTTAGAATTAATCAAAATATTTGAACTTGTCGTGTGCGTTTACGTGTATAATAACCGGTTTGTACATCTATTTATTTATTAAAAAATATATCATGTCATTTTCTTTTTATGAACATTGTGAAAATTTATTTCCTGTGCTATTTACATGTTTATTTTCATTAAACAATTTTAATTAAGACAATAAAACAAATCATGTCCGATTAATTGATTGCAGCGTTTACAGTTTAATAAACACCGTGTGTCTTCCTTATTAAGACAATCAAAAAACTAATTAATGTCCAAATAATTAATTTTACTGTAAATATAAACAATCTATCAAGATCATGCTGGTAAAACCTATGCATAAACTGCACTTGAGTGTTATCATGTCTAGAAACTAAGTAGAACAGATATTATCGAGATAATTCTATCTAATAAAGTGGGCGCTTCAAGTGTGTCAAGCGGTAGATCGAGCAGTGATAGAGCCGTTAGATATGTCTATACAATTATCACAATAATCATATGTAAATATATACAGATTGTTTATCACTGTGATTTGTAAATAAATACAGACTGTTTATCTCTTGAATCTAATTTTTAAATTCAGATGTCGACCGCTGTAAATATATAAACACAAACTGAATTTAAATAGTTTTTAAAAAGACGTATATTGTATAGAAAAACACAAGCCTGTGTCACTCGACAAAATACTACTAAAAATATTTAAAATTTTATTCCTTTTTTTAGAATATGTCTCAAAATTATTGTGTAATTTTACAAGCGTTTGTTCAATTTTCGTTCCATTTATTCTAAAATGCGAACATAAATATAGAAACAGTTACTATGCCGATAGTACGCACGTGCATTTAGGAGGACCACACGTGTAAATTTGGAATTCCGTACTAGCGACTGCATGTCGAATTACTTATCATTCTGAATTATTAAATAAAAAATATTCTCGGGGAACAAAGCATTTGGAGGCTTCATGTAATTGCCTCAACACTTTCATGTCTTAAATTAATTAATTAGCACAGAGAACAAGCACGTGCTGGGTAATGGGTAGACTAGTTGAACGCTCCCAGTGTACCGTCACACGGAATACGCTGAAACAATGTGTAAATAGGTACATGTTCTAAGTGATTGGATGTGAGGGCGAGCAGGATGGATTTATAGGGGAATGTTTTGTTTTTTATCATTAATATTTTCCATTGTCATGTCTCTATACTTGATTCTAAAGACACTCTATCGTAATGTTACATACTGTATATATGTTTGTTTGTGTTGCTATGTGGAATTATATGAAGTTTAAATAAGTTGGCATCACTTGTGTCAGACCCTTGCTGCTTGGTTTTTGAAACAATAAAATATTAATATTTTTCAGTATTTTGTCTTGTGTAAACGTGAAATTGAAATTGAAATTAACAAACATGACAAAAATTACAATTATTGCATAGCATGAGAGGCCATGAATTATAATTATACTTAGCATTGAATTATTTGCATCAGAATAAATATTTCTGATTTTGCAGTGTTATATCAGTAGTATACAGGGTACATTCACAAAACATTCCTGAAATTTTATATATAGGTATATAACGTATAGGTCGGTTTCTGTGTGGTAAAAGTTAACGACCTACCTCCAAACACTGATAATAGGCAACTGCCACATTAAAAGATTAAGATTTAGCCGTGCGTCTGTCCAACAATATTTGTGCACTAAAAGAAAAGTTGTCGATGGTGGCGTAACGCCAAAAAATGCGCAATTGTATCATGTTTTTATCCCGATAAAAACATTTAACACTACTGTACATATACGTGTAGAATGTTCTTAACACACGGCAAATTAAGATCATTCTGACGATTCTTTTGAAGCAGTGAGATAAGAAATCATTGATAGTTCTTATATCATCACCATGGTGGAAAACTATTTAGAATATGTAAAACAATATCGCCTTCAGTAGGTTTAGCATTAGAAAGGGGGGGGGGAAAACACATTAAATATTCTATAAGATACATCAATTAATTAATTATGTAAATTAATTAATGTGTTTAATTATGATGAAATTATCCAATGTAATAAACTTACATCCAGCTGTCGAGAGAAAACGATGGGGTCCATGTTAACACAAGAACTCCTATTAGTGTTATCCAGCCTTGGAAACTCCAACGAGAAAACCTCATTTTCACTTAAAGTACAGGTAGGTCCACCATAGCGATCGAACGAACTCCGTATACGATGAAAACAGACACATTTGGGCCAGTTAAAATCTCGTGTTGAGGACCCGTCACATTTCGACACAATCTACACGATAACCTGGTGTTAACTCATTCAGTCTTTCTCATCGCCAGACTCGACACGCTATTGGCTTCGGTGGAAACAGGTACAATTGTAAGGACGGGTCTGATTGGATAAGAACCGCATGTGACTTTTAACGTTAATATCGATACGTATGTTTCCAGTGAGCGCTGTCAAATACTTACGTTTTAACCGTATGATGTATATATATGTATGTACAGGCCGTACTACGACTATAGTGGGTTTTGTTTTCGTTCCTTAGCGCTAGCTGTTCGCTCGAGGAACTTGTCACCCGAGGGTCGAACTAAGTATGTTTAATCATCAGTGTTTTGTCAATAATATCAATTTGACAAGAAAAGGGCAGCGGGTATGAAAGTTTGCGAGAACGGTTAAAGTCTACAGCACGTGTACAAAAGTTAATTATCTGATTATTATGTATGAATGGTATAGAGAACTCTTACATCGATGTAGTGTTTACCTTAAGTGTTTAAATATATGCGATCGTGTGACAATGCATACGTGGACGAAACAATCGCCCTACGTTAGATGTTTTACACTCTCGGGGTGTCAATTTTGGTTGAGGGGTCGTGAGCAAATATGAGAGAGAATTGATCAAACATTTTAAATTGATTAAGAAAACACTAGATTGTTTAAAAGTACCCCGCTGTGTTGAATTGTCACAAAGGTAACAAAAGTGAGACTCCAAAGACACGGAACAATCGTATCAAAGTTTGGTGTTGTAAAAGGGCCATATTCTATTGTTTGCAGCACGACCGAAAAACATTGATAGCCCAGATCGACACTGTACTGATAAACACTTTTAATCAATTTAACTCTCCTCAGTGCTCAATGCTAATTTTATACCTACATCCGACAAACCCCATTCGTTTTACGTTAAATTCTATTTGAAAATGTAAACTTTATTTAATTTACAACAATTGCGAAAGAAGTTATACAAACTTATTTTAATAACTCTTGATGGCCCGATTGGAAGCGCGCGAGGGTCTTAATGTGTGAGGAAACCGGAGAAAACCCACCTGGTCGGGTAAGTGACCCCATACCTTTTCACGTCCGACCGAGGAATCGAACCCTGGTCGCCTAGGTGAAAGACAAGTGTGTAACCACTGTGCCACCCGAGCACAACTATATTATATTAAATATATTTAATTCAATCAAATGTTTATTGCACAGTTCTGATTATAAAAGTAATTTAATTATAATACATATACAATTATACCGTATATTACGGTTCCACACAATACAAACCCACTTTCCTAAGTTCTGATAACTGTTCCATGAATAGACAACAATTTCGTATAATCCCAAAGTTATAAGCTGACAAAATGGTTATATAATTTCTATTTTCTGACATATCTTAATTCACACCTAATCTAAATATTTACGAACAATGAGCTGCATATTTCAAGTGTTTAATTAACAGATTTATAACGAAACCGATGTCACTTCGAGCAATAAAAACGTAATTGTACATGTATTAAACAGATCGATCACAAATGATATTTTCGTTTTTTTCATGACTAGACAATTCATATCCAGCGTCAACGTCTGTCAAACGCTTGTCTCTTTAATGACGACTTTTCATCAATAACAATAAATGTTTTCAGATTATATCAAGTCGAATCACGGTTATGTCAACTCTTACCATATGTTTAAACTTTCCATGTAATGCAAACATCTAAATGATCAAATCACTGACAACGTTTTTGTGACTAAATAATTCATTAATTGTCATTTTCAATCAATCAATTATTTTTTGTCGTTGACAAGAAAAAACCACAATCTATGAAAATTGAAAAATAGCATTTTTATACAAAATTCAAGTTATATATAACACTGTTGGACATCAAAACCAGAAAAAAAATTATTGATGATTTTTTTTTCCGAATTCCATTCTTATTACCGAAATCCGCCTAAAGGTACATTTAATGATAGATACTTATTTTTCTAATAAATAATACGTATTTCACGGCGAGACGTAATGTACAAAGATATCGTCAACTTCTAACATTGTTTTTATAAAAAGGTATGTTTCATATAAACTTTAAGGGAAAACGTGCATCTATATGAATAAGTGTAATTCCTTTAATGATTCTGATTAATTGGGAAAACAAGTAATTAGTGTCTATTCTAACTTAATACATGCTTTTTATTAAACCAAATATAGACAAACGTAAATCACACATACAGGAGTCAATTAACGTCGTAAGTTACCGGGTATTTGGAATTCCATATACATTTAGAAGTCCGGACACCTTGGTATAGAACCAGGGAAGTCATAACATTCCTCGTTAGAACGGACACTTTAGGCTCCGTATGTCATGGTGATATCTCCGACCTAGAATGCCCATTACATTATTAGTGGAAAGTTTAACTCAAAACGTGACAAAATACCTCAGTAAACGGCCTTGGAACCCTTATTCTGTAACTATATATACTTGATAACAATGTCACAGTCTCCCGGAAGTTACGAGATCTCGTACATAACACGACGAGATCTCACGCTCAATCTGAAGGCTATAACTGTCACAAACAATATAGAATATCTCTCCATCAGACAGTTACTATCAATGTGATCAACCATGACATCAGTCAGACCGTGATGAACAGCTTCAAGTTAGCTGTAGTTAACTATTAGAAACGTTAAACCTACTACACAATCACACAGCAAGCTACATCTCCTACACACGGTAAACTATCACAGAGATCTCCTACACACGGCAAACTATCACAGAGATCTCCCACACACGGTAAACTATCACAGTGATCTCCTACACACGGTAAACTATCACAGAGATCTCCTACACACGTTATATAATCACAGATCTCTCTTACACACGGTAAACTATCAAAGAGATCTCCTACACACGGTAAACTATCACAGAGATTTCCTACACACGGTAAACTATCACAGAAATCTCCTACACACGGTAAACTATCATAGAGATCTCCTACACACGGTAAACTATCACAGAGATCTCATACACACGGTAAACTATCACAGAGATCTCATACACACGGTAAACTATCACAGAGATCTCATACACACGGTACACTATCACAGAGATCTCCTACACACGGTAAACTATCAGAGATCTCCTACACACGGTAAACTATCACAGAGATCTCCTACACATGGTAAACTATTACAAAGATCTCCTACACACGGTTAACTATCACACAGATCTCCTACACACGGTAAACTATCACACAGATCTCCTACACAAGGTAAACTAACGCAAAGATCTCCTACACACGATAAACTATCACAGAGATCTCCTACACACGGTAAACTATCACAAAGATCTCCTACAGACGAGAAACTATCACAGAGATCTCCTACAGAAGGGAAATTACCACAGACATCTCCTACACACGGTAAACTATCACAGAGATCTCCTACACAAGGTAAACTATCACAGAGATTTCCTACACACGGTAAATTATCACAAAGATCTACTACATACGGTAAAATATCAGAGATCTCCTACACACGGTAAACTATCACAGATTTCTCCTACACACGGTAAACTATCACAGAGATCTCCTACACACGGTAAACTATCACAGAGATCTCCTACACACGGTAAACTATCACAGAGATCTTATACACACGGTAAACTATCACATATATCTCCTACACACGGTAAACTATAACAGAGATCTCCTACACACGGTAAACTATAACAGAAATCTCCTACACACGGTAAACTATTACAGAGATCTCCTACACACGGTAAACTATCACAGAGATCTCCTACACACGGAAAACTATCACAGAGATCTCCTACACACGGTAAACTATTACAGAGATCTCCTACACACGGTAAACTATCACAGAGATCTCCTACACACGGTAAACTATCACAGAGATCTCCTACACACGGTAAACTATCACACAGATCTCCTACACACGGTAAACTATCACAGAGATCTCCTACACACGGTAAACTATCACAAAGATTTCCTACACACGGTAAACTATCACAGAGATCTCATACACACGGTAAACTATCACAGAGATCTCATACACACGGTAAACTATCACAGAAATCTCATACACACGGTAAACTATCACAGAGATCTCCTACACACGGTAAACTATCAATATGATCTCCTACACACAGTAAACTACCACAGAGATCTCATACACACGGTAAACTATCACAGAGATCTTACACACGGTAAACTATCACAGATATCTTACACTAGGTAAACTATTGAAGATATCTCCTTCACATGGTAAACTATCACAGAGATATCCTACACACGGTAAACAATCACAGAGATCTCCTACACACAGGTAAACTATCACAGAGATCTTACACACGGTAAACTATTAAAGATATCTCCGTCACATGGTAAACTATCACAGAGATCTCCTACACACGGTAAACAATCAGAGAGATCTCCTACACACGGTAAACTAACACAGAGATCTCCTACACACGGTAAACTATCACAGAGATCTCCTACACACGGTAAACTATCACAGAGATCTCCTACACACGATAAACTATCACAGAGATCTCCTACACACGGTAAACTATCACAGAGATCTACACACGGTAAACTATCATAGAGATCTCATACACACGGTTAACTATCACGGAGATCTCCTACACACGGTTAACTATCACAGAAATCTCCTATACACGGTAAACTATCACAGAGATCTCCTACACACGGTAAACTATCATAGAGATCTCCTACACACGGTAAACTATCACAGAGATCTCCTACACACGGTAAACTATCACAGATTTCTCCTTCACATGGTAAACTATCATAGAGATCTCTTACACACGGTAAACTATCACAGAGATCTCCTACACACGGTAAACTATCACAGAGATCTCCTACGCACGGTAAACTATCACAGAGATCTCATACACACGGTAAACTATCATAGATATCTACACACGGTAAACTATCACAGAGATCTCCTACACACGGTAAACTATCACAGAGATCTCCTACACCCGGTAAACTATCACAGAGATCTCATACACACGGTAAACTATCACAAAGATCTCCTACACACGGTAAACAATCACGGATATCTCCTACACACGATAAACTATCACAAAGATCTCCTACACACGGTAAACTATCACAGAGATCTCCTACACACGGTAAACTATCACAAAGATCTACTACACACGGTAAAATATCAGAGATCTCCTACACACGGTAAACTATCATAGATATCTCCTACGCACGGTAAACTATCACAAAGATCTACACACGGTAAACTATCACAGAGATCTCCTACACACGGTAAACTATCACAGAGATCTACTACACACGGTCAAATATCACAAAGATCTACTACACACGGTCAAATATCAGAGATCTCCTACACACGGTAAACTATCACAGAGATCTCATACACACGGTAAACTATCACAGAGATCTCATACACACGGTAAACTATCAGAGATCTCAAACACACGGTAAACTACCACAGAGATCTCCTTCAAACGGTTAACTATCACAGAGATCTCCTACACATGGTAAACTATCACAGAAATCTCCTACACACGGTTAACTATCACAGAGATCTCATACACACGGTGAAATATCACAGTCACCCATTACGTATGGTGAACGTTTTTACACCATCTCTGACACTATCGCCAGCTACAACCAATAAACTATTACAGCCACCTGCTATACATAGTAAACTATTACAGCCACCTATTATACATAGTAAACTATTACAGCCACCTGCTATACATAGTAAACTATTACAGCCACCTATTATACATAGTAAACTATTACAGCCACCTGCTATACATAGTAAACTATTACAGCCACCTGTTATACATAGTAAACTATTACAGTCACCTGCTATACATAGTAAACTATTACAGCCACCTATTATACATAGTAAACTATTACAGCCACCTGCTATACATAGTAAACTATTACAGCCACCTACTATACATAGTAAACTATTACAGCCACCTACTATACATAGTAAACTATTACAGCCACCTGCTATACATAGTAAACTATTACAGCCACCTGCTATACATAGTAAACTATTACAGTCACCTGCTATACATAGTAAACTATTACAGCCACCTATTATACATAGTAAACTATTACAGCCACCTGCTATACATAGTAAACTATTACAGCCACCTACTATACATAGTAAACTATTACAGTCACCTGCTATACATAGTAAACTATTACAGTCACCTATTATACATAGTAAACTATTACAGTCACCTGCTATACATAGTAAACTATTACAGTCACCTGCTATACATAGTAAACTATTACAGCCACCTACTATACATAGTAAACTATTACAGTCACCTGCTATACACGGTAAAATATTACGATCACCTGCTAAATACAATATACTATTACGATCAAATGATACTCGCTCAAGGTGACTATCCTGATAACTGTTGATTCAATACGTGAATCCTGTCCTATGAGCGTCATATTTGATACGTTTCTTGTTTTCACGTGATTCGTAATCTCCGGCTGTCTGACGGGGGGTGTGGTAGTTCAGCATTATTCGGCAAGTTTACTTCCATTACTTTTTGCTCTGCATTTCCGTTTGTTCATCTTCATGATGTGATGGGGCGTTCTCCCCAACTGATCTTTCCATTGCCAGTACGTCACGCCTCCTCTCTATGGTTTACGCTTGCCAGGACTTGCCCTGTAGCTGAGTGGGTCAGCAGACTTGAAACTTGAAAGCATTATTGCTAAGTCCTTAGCTTCGTAATTTCATAAAATTTCAAGGAAAACTTAAAAACCTTGACGGAGTTTTCATAGATACAAGTTTATGAAGACGAATAGAAAGTTTAATTACTATCGAAATATCTTTGGCATGATGTGATATGAAGTTCGACGTATATTCATTAATTAATATCTCCGGTGCTATCGTTGTCCCTCTCCCAACTCTCACTTGAAGAACGTTAAATTTGTTTTTACTTTTGTTGTTGGGATCAACCCGCCGCTGTACTTTCGGAGCTCCGTCATATAGGCGCGTGCGGTTGATAATGTTTGAGTACACCAAATGGATTTTCGATGTTTATTTTCTGATCCTACACTCTGGAAAGAATCAAATTCAGTAATAAACTATCCATATTTTATGTGGTGTTTAGCATCATTTTACCGAAAATAAATCTGAATAATATTAATGTTTGGATAATTAACGAAAATAATCGAGATGTTTTCCTTTAACAAATTTAGGTCCGTACTTTTCAGAAATCGTTTTCTACTTTGCCGCAATTAATACAAATTACAAATTCCGATTTTATTTTGCTATAGTTTAGAACAAAAATAAAATGCATAAACCTGTTGAACTAGTCGTAAATGTAAGGAAATAAAATTTTGCACTTAATGCACTAATAGATAATTGAGTAGAATAATATGTAACAAAAAATGTCGGCGTGTTTTTGCTAAGATAAATCATGGACGTAAAAGCTTTACTTGAAATAAAATGTTGTAACATGGAAACAAAATACACTGATTTGGTTCTTTCCTCATAATCCAAAGGAATGGTTGCTTTTTTGTAACCGCTGATGTATTTAATATATACATATATCGCCTAACTTGATATAATTGCAGTTTACCGCCTACCAGACGTCCGTAAAACAACCCAGTCCTCCAATTTCTTAACAGAATATTCGTTAAAATTCCCGATAATTCAGTAGCTTAGTCACTGTGAGAGCGATAGTGTAGTTTGAATGCATTCTTCCTAGCATTCCTATCTTGTCCATATTGTTACTGTTTATACAGAAACCCGACTAAAACGACCACGGACTTTAACGACATCCTGTAACATTTGACCATATCCATCAGATCAGCGACAGACTCCACTGTCATTACCGACACTCACTTTACCGACACACTGTCATATCCGACACATTGATTCAGCCCGAATATAGTGTCAGTAAAGTCAGGTTTCACTGTATCCGACACATTGACTCAGTCCCATACAGTGTCGATAAAGTCAGGTTTCACTGTATCCTACACATTGACACAGTCCCATACAGTGTCGATAAAGTCAGGTTTCACTGTATCCTACACATTGACACAGTCCCATACCGTGTCGGTAAAGTCAGGTTTCACTGTATCCTACACATTGACACAGTCCCATACCGTGTCGGTAAAGTCAGGTTTCACTGTATCCTACACAATGACTCAGTCCCATACAGTGTCGGTAAAGTCAGGTTTCACTGTATCCAACACATTGACTCTGTCCCATACAGTGTTAGTAAAGTCAGGTTTCACTGTATCTGACACAATGACTCTGTCCCATACAGTGTCGGTACAGTCAGGTTTCACTGTATCTGACACAATGACTCAGTCCAATACAGTGTCGGTAAAGTCAGGTTTCACTGTATCTGACACAATGACTCAGTCCCATACAGTGTCGGTAAAGTCAGGTTTCACTGTATCTGACACAATGACTCAGTCCCATACAGTGTCGGTAAAGTCAGGTTTCACTGTATCTGACACATTGACTCAGTCCCGTACAGTGTCAGTAAAGTTAGGTTTCACTGTATCTGACACAATAACTCTGTCCCATACAGTGTTGGGAAAGTCAGGTTTCACTCTATCCTACACATTGACTCTGTCCCATACAGTGTTAGTAAAGTCAGGTTTCAGTGTATCTGACACAATGACTCTGTCCCATACAGTGTTGGTAAAGTCAGGTTTCACTGTATCCTACACATTGACTCCAACCCATACAGTGTCGGTAAAGTCAGGTTTCACTGTATCTGACACAATGACTCAGTCCCATACAGTGTCGGTAAAGTCTTGTTTCACTGTATCCGACACAATGACTCAGTCCCATACAGTGTCGGTAAAGTCAGGTTTCACTATATCCTACACAATGACTCTGTCCCATACAGTGTTGGTAAAGTCAGGTTTCACTGTATCTGACACAATGACTCTGTCCCATACAGTGTCGGTAAAGTCAGGTTTCACTGTATCTGACACAATGACTCAGTCCCATACAGTGTCGGTAAAGTCAGGTTTCAGTGTATCTGACACAATGACTCAGACCCATACAGTGTCGATAAAGTCAGGTTTCACTGTATCTGACACATTGACTCAGACCCATACAGTGTAGGTAAAGTCAGGCTTCACTGTATCTGACACAATAACTCAGTCCCATACAGTGTTGGTAAGTCAGGTTTCACTGTATCTGACACATTGACTCTGTTCTATACAGTGTCAGTAAAGTCAGGTTTCACTGTATCCGACACAATGACTCAGTCCCATACAGTGTAGGTAAAGTCAGGTTTCACTGTATCTGACACAATGACTCAGACCTATACAGTGTCGGTAAAGTCTTGTTTCACTGTATCCTACACAATGACTCTGTCCCATACAGTGTTAGTAAAGTCAGGTTTCACTCTATCCTACACATTGACTCTGTCCCATACAGTGTCGGTAAAGTCTTGTTTCACTGTATCCGACACAATGACTCTGTCCCATACAGTGTTAGTAAAGTCAGGTTTCACTGTATCCTACACATTGACTCCAACCCATACAGTGTCGGTAAAGTCAGGTTTCACTGTATCTGACACAATGACTCAGTCCCATACAGTGTCAGTAAAGTCAGGTTTCACTGTATCCTACACATTGACTCAGTCCAATACAGTGTCGATAAAGTCAGTTTTCACTGTACTACCGTCATAAACATAACCCTTAAATGCATATAAATAGTCCCTATGTCCACTATATGTACTAGGCAGTACGACCATATGATTGGTTTGTATTGTTCAACGTCGTCCTATCAACGTCTTTGGTTATTTAAGGATGGCGGGTCAAAAACTCTTGTCTATAAATAGACCTAGGTCCATGTAATAGTTCAAATATCTATTTTAAAGCCATTTGATTCACATATAAGAGTTACTGTGTCAAAATGAAAGTCCATTTGTCCATATTCCATGCGCATTTAAGATATATTACGTCCAGATAATCGCCTATCTTATTGTTCGGATTAATGTCTAATTGTCCAAATAATATTCTAATAATGATACCGGTTTAAAAGTGTGATTTCAATATACAATATCGAGTACTATCGCACTTTCCAGCACCACTATACTCATAAAAGAGGATAAAAACTGGTTTAATTACAAGTCTTGACGGATGTGGCCGAGACATTCGGTTAATACTGGAGAACAATTGGAAAGTCAACTCCTCAGAGTAACCGCACCACACCGTTGATAAAACCCCATGATAGATTGTCCATAACAAGCAGGAATAACTATCATGTGTGTGGATTCAACTTATAGTTGCTCAAGTCAGTTAGGGTTCTAATGGAGAATCCTAGCTCTACTTTCATGAGGTCACACTGGCATTATATCGATACAGAACCACAATGGTTAAGATATGTTGTGAGCTTCGTATTGAAGGAGGTACTCAAGGATGTTCTTTTTAAGTCCTAGTATTCTCTGACTATATAAGGCCGTGTACCCAAAACTGGTGTCATTAGTTTATATCGACGAGGTAGCACTCTGAAGTAAACAAGTGCCTTTTGCAAAATTGACAAAATCGGTGAAAGAGCAGTGATCCAATATTTGCATAAAAAAAGGTTTATCACCTAAGGATATCTATAATGATATTGTAGCAACACAAGGGAAAGATGCCATTTCATATGCTACAGTGAAAAGTCGGGTGGCGGAATTTAAGCGTGGCAGACAGTGTTGCTACCCTAGAAATGGTCAATAAAGCTCATGATATTGTTATGACTGACAGACGAGTCACAGGAGTATATATAGCCAGTAGAATTGGTATTTCACAGGAAAGAATACATTTCATTCTGACCGAGGATTTTGCAATGAGAAAGCTTTCGGCCCGATGGGTACCAAGACTTCTGACAATTGATCAGACGCATACCAGGCGCGAATTATCGAGTGCTAATCTTAAACTTTTTGAGGAAGATCCTGCCGACTTTCTTCAGAGATTTGTCACTATGGATGAAACATGGGTCCATCATTTTACCCCAGAGGCCAAACAACAATCGAAACAATGGAAGCACCCTGACTCTCTCCCGCCAAAGAAGGCAAAGACTGTTCCATCCGCTGGGAAGGTTATGGCCTCGTTTTTCTGGGATGCAGATGGTCTCCAAAAAGGACAAATAATCAATGGCACATACTATGCTTCACTTCTGAGGCAATTACGGGAAAATATTAAACTTAATCACGGCGGAAAGCTCAATAAAGGTGTGTTATTCCACCAGGGCAATGCCCCTGTTTAAAAGTCTGTCATTGCCATGGCTGCCATTCACGATTGTGGCTTTAAATTGATTGAGCATCCGCCTTATTCACCTGATCTCGCTCCATCAGACTTTCATCTATTTCCAAAACTGAAAACAGCTATTTCAGGCACCCACTTTCAGTCCGATGATGACGTCATTCATGCAGTGGATGACGGTCTGAACAGCTAAGAAAAGGAGTTCTATAAAAGTGGCATTGAGGCCCTTAAACACCACTGGCAAAAGTGTATAGATACTGAATGGGAATTATGTTGAAAAATAATACAATATGTCCGGCAAAATTCAAAACCTTCAATATGAGGCTTACAACACATCAATCACACCTCTTACGTCTATGAATGTCCTCGTCATAATGCCAATAAGTCATACTGCCAATAAGTCATACTGCCCATACGTCATACTGACCATACGTCATACTACACATACGTCATACTACACATAAGTCATACTGCCAATACTTCATACTGACCATACGTCATACTGCCCATACGCCATACTTGACCGTACGTCATACTGCCAATACGTCATACTGCCCATACGTCATACTGACAATACGTCATACTACACATACGTCATACTACAAATACTTCATACTGACCATACGCCATACTGCCCATACGCCATACTTGCCCATACGTCATACTGCCAATACGTCATACTGACCATACGTCATACTACACATACGTCATACTGCCAATACTTCATACTGACCATACGCCATACTGCCCATACGCCATACTTGCCCATACGTCATACTGCCAATACGTCATACTGACCATACGTCATACTACACATACGTCATACTACACATACTTCATACTGACCATACGTCATACTGCCCATACGCCATACTTGCCCATACGTCATACTGCCAATACGTCATACTGCCCATACGTCATACTGACCATACGTCATACTACCCATACGTCATACTGACCATACGTCATACTACCCATACGTCATACTGTTTATAAGTCATACTGACCATACGTCATACTGCCCGTTCGCCATACTGCCAATACGTCATACTACCAATACGTCATACTACCCATACCTCATACTGACAATACGTCATACTGCCCATACGTCATACTGCCAATACGTCATACTGCCCGTTCGCCATACTGCCAATACCGTTCGCCATACTGCCAATACATCATACTGCCCATACGTCATACTGCCCATACGTCATACTACCCATACGCCATACTGCCCATACGTCATACTACCCATACGCCATACTGCCCATACGTCATACTGCCATACGTCATACTACCTATACGTCATATTTACAATACGTCATACTGCCCGTTCGCCATACTGCCAATACGTCATACTGCCCGTTCGCCATACTGCCAATAAGTCATACTGCCCATACGTCATACTGCCCATACGTCATACTGCCCATGCGTCATACTGCCCATACGTCATACCGCCCATACGTCATACCGCCCATACGTCATACTGCCCATGCGTCATACTGCCCATACGTCATACTGTCAATACCTCATGCTGCCAAAACGTCATACTGCCATACGTCATACCACCCATACGTCATACTACCCATACGTCATACTACCCATACGTCATACTACCCATACGTCATACTGCCCATGCGTCATACTGCCAAAACCTCATGCTGCCAATACGTCATACTGCCCATACGTCATACTGCCCATACGTCGTACTGCCAATACGTCATACTGCCAATACGTCATACTGCCCATACGTCATACTGCCAATACGTCATACTGCCAATACGTCATACCGCCCATACGTCATACTGCCCATGCGTCATTCTGCCCATACGTCATACCGCCCATACGTCATACTGCCCATACGTCATACTGCCCATACGTCATACTGTCAATACCTCATGCTGCCAAAACGTCATACTGCCATACGTCATACCACCCATACGTCATACTATCCATACGTCATACTACCCATACGTCATACTGCCCATACGTCATACTGCCCATGCGTCATACTGCCAAAACCTCATGCTGCCAATACGTCATACTGCCCATACGTCATACTGCCCATACGTCGTACTGCCAATACGTCATACTGCCAATACGTCATACTGCCCATACGTCATACTGCCCATACATCATACTGCCCATACGTCATACTGCCCATACGTCATACTGACCATACGTCATACTACCCATACGTCATACTGCCCATACGTCATACTACCCATACGTCATACTGCCCATACGTCATACTACCATACGTCATACTACCTATACGTCATATTTACAATACGTCATACTGCCCGTTCGTCATACTGCCTATACACATCATACTGCCCATACGTCATACTGCCCACACGTCATACTACCCATACGTCATACTGCCAATACTTCATACTGACCATACATCATACTGCCCATGTGTCATACTGCCCATACGTCATACTGCCAATACGTCATACTAACCATACGTCATACTGCCCATACCTCATACTGTCAATACCTCATGCTGCCAAAACCTCATGCTGCCAAAACGTCATACTGCCATACGTCATATTTACAATACGTCATACCACCCATACGTCATACTGCCCATACGTCATACTGCCCATACGTCATACTGTCAATACCTCATGCTGCCAAAACCTCATGCTGCCAAAACGTCATACTGTCATACGTCATACCACCCATACGTCATACTGCCCATGCGCCATACTGCCAAAACCTCATGCTGCCAATACGTCATACTGCCCATACGTCATACTGCCCATACGTCATACTGCCAATACGTCATACTGCCAATACGTCATACTGCCCATACGTCATACTATCCATACGTCATACTGCCAATACGTCATACTGCCCATACATCATACTGCCAATACGTCATACTGTCCATACGTCATACTGCCCATGTGTCATACTGCCCATGCGTCATACTGCCAATACGTCATACTGCCAATACGTCATACTGCCAATAAGTCATACTGCCAATACGTCATACTGCCAATACGTCATACTAACTATACGCCATACTGCCTATACGTCATACTGCCCATGCGTCATACTGCCCATGGGTTATACTGCCCATGCGTCATACTGCCCATGCGTCATACTGCCAAAACCTCATGCTGCCAATACGTCATACTGCCCATGCGTCATACTGCCCATGCGTCATACTGCCCATACGTCATACTGCCAATACGTCATACTGCCCATAGCTAGTCATTAGTAAATGTAAACTGCACCCATATATGAAATATCGCCCATTCAGATATCCATATATACGAATGGTCAAAACATTCAATATGCACTAGAGAGGGCATTACCCTGGGGAGTATTTAAATGTCGCCGAGTGCGAAAAAATTTTCACTGTTGAAATAACTATGACTATATTCTTTGAAAGCAAACAAATATTTTCTATTTTCAAATACAGTGGTTTTTTGTTCATACGGACAAGGATCATTTATTTTTCGCCCATAATTATAAAATGTACTGGAATACGGGTTTAAAGACAAAAGAGAAAGTTGGTAACAGTTGTGTTTAGTGAGACATATAACCCGAGTGTATTTTATTAGGCAACAGCCGTTAATAACACACATACAATGGCTATGTACAAGGGTTAGCCTCTGTTTGATGTCTCTTTTGGTCCTGTGTAACTAACATGCATTACTTATATCAGAAAACAGATGAAAGACCTCCATAATTAGTATTCTCCCAACAACAAAGAACGTTGCCACATAAAACAGGCTTATTATCGGCTAAAATTAGTAATTATACTTGATGTAATTTCTAATGATAATCTTTACAGATAACACACGAACAATCCGGACTGGAATGTGCCGTATATTAGTTTTTCACTGCAGATTCTAAACTTCAATTCGGAGCCGTTTTGTTTTTTCCGGTTTTTGTTTATCCACTGAATAGCTTTGATTGCAAAGCCCGCCGTCACAATGACGTAATTTAAAAATTCGTTAGACAAATTTATTTTCTTGATCTGTAGAAATTACAGGTTGTTTATTTTGATCTAGTATCACATTTCTATTTAAACTGTCAAGATTTGCCTGGCTATTGCTGGGGGCTGACTAGCTAATAAAGTACTTCATGTGCGTATAATCAGTTGCACGTGGTACTGGGATTCGCTCGAGCTTTGAAATATCAGGGGCACCACCAAACCATGTGCATGTACGTGCACACATGGAGCAGTCACGTTACAACAATTGTCTAATAGTATGCATACACCGTAGAATGTAATTGATAATTCACAACAATTTTATCAAGCTATCTTGCGCCTGAGAGTTTTCAGTATTTTCTCTGTGTGATTCAAGATTAAGGGAAGAGAGGATGTGATCTCCACCCAGAGTTGTCGTTCCTGGCAAGATCAGGAGAGGAGGCCAATCAAAAACTACGTGATCTTTAATTCGTGTAATGTACAAAATTATTCCTTTCTAAGGACACCGGTACGGAAGCTGGCTAATGCCACATGAAGCAAACTTTATATGTCGTAATTACGATTTAGCTACCCCGTAATTACGACTTAGCTACCTCGTAATTACGACATACATGTACTAAGTCGTAATTACGACATAAAAAGTTTACTTCGTGTGGCACTAACCGGCTAATATTGTGTTTCTGGATACAATATCGAGTACTATTGCATTCTCAAGCAACACTACCCGTAAAAGAAGACAATAACTATCAAAATATCCCCAACCCCAGTAGAGTTTTACTTGATGTACTGATGGAAACTTTTAGTTTCCTTCACTGAAGTAACCACATCTCGGTCAAATGTTAATTGTGGAAATCCGGAAAGTCAATTCGTCAAAATGACCTCCCATGAGTGTAGGCGTTTATAAAACCCCGGGACATACTAATTGTGATGTCCATAACAAATAGGAATGACTACTTTGTGTTTAATTTAAATGATGGTCGCTCTATTAAGTAAGCTAGCGAAATGGTAGGCATTCCATGCAATTTTCGACATAAGTTGTATGTTCACGACGGGAAAGATGTATTCAGGTAATCTTAGTACATAATCTCTCCACTAGAGGCCGCTGTTAACGCTCGATATACCACCTCTAATGATGAGGAAAAAAACATTGACTGCCTTTAAGTCGTCTTTAGCACTTCATGCAAAATAAAGTACATTTTAGATCAATTTCCAAAGCCTCCCAAGAGGGCTGGTTTATGGTTTTATATAACGATAAAGCGAAATTCCAACTTTGTCTTCACACTGTGTAAAAGAGCTTGTTTGTTTGTTTGTTTTTTAATGTGTTTAACGTTCTCACATCAATAAAGAGAGTAAATACTGGGGGTGAAACACTACTTGATTTTTAGATGACGAAGTTTATTCCAGTCTCTGTGAATTGTTAACACATCGCGAACTTCCTTTAGTCAGACACAACGTATCTGATTAAGTTTTTGTAAAGTAGCTTGCCTAGAAAACAACTATTCTTTGATCACTGTTCGACAGGGCAAGATTCACTTCAACGCCGGTTCCGACAATAGCGTTTGCATCCTCAACATTTCTATGGAGTTTTGAAGCGATTTCTCCTTTTGTCAATTTTATGGACTTTAATGGGAAATTTCAATATTTTGTTTGTACAAAAATGTGTAGTTTTTGTTTCTACCAAACTACGGTCCAGGAAACACTTTCATGGGTAAAATGTAGGTGTTTCTTAAAAATAGTTAAGCATTGATGTCATTTTTTTTTAGTTTCATCGGGGTATGAAACAAATTTTGTTTGCAAACTGTATGAATCCGCGTAGCTTATAATTGATTTATGAAAATGATTTTCTAATTTAAAACATGTTTTATGTACAATTTTACTGGTTTGAAATGGGATTCTTTTTCTCAAATCAATACGCAACGTCAATTGTCGTATTGTGACGTCACATTTTTCGCGCCATTCTCGGAATTTCTTTCATAGAAGAATGAAAAGAATTTTTCGACCAATCACATTTGAGTATTTACCATGAAAGCAAAGAAAAATTAATTATTTAAAATTAAAAAATAGCTAGCAACAGAAAACAATGTATGACAACAGAATTTTTCGCCATTCAAGAAGCCAACAACTGTGACAGTAATCATTTCCTAGTCAGAATAAGAGAACATCAGACGCGACCAATCAGATTGTAATGACGACAAACATCATTCAAAATACAACAGTGGCGATGACCAATCAAAACAAATATCCGTGACCAACCAGAACGCAACAACTGTGACGGTCACCTTTCCCAGTCAGAGTTAGAGACGATGACAAATTATACAATGTATATAACTTAAAACACACAAATGGCGAAGACCAGTCAAGACAACATCCGTTATAGCAGAATGCAACAACAATGGCGGCAATCCTTCCCCAATCAGAGTACGAGAACATCAAATGCAATCAATCAGAAAGCAGCAAACATGATTGATACCACGTGTTTTTTCTGGGTTAAACGCCCCGTTCACAGCAAAGGTCATTTTCAGGCGGGGTATCCTTGTTGTAGTTGGTGACTACCTCACTGAACAACATTCGGGAGACCTGTCGAACGCCATCCAGAGCAATTAGGTTAAAAAGTGTCTTGCCCAATGACTCAACCACGACAGCATAGACCCGCCCGTTTCTCAGCTTCCAGAAAAACTCAAACCGACGCGGGTAGGGAGCGTCGAACCACGTACCTCGGACCTTCGGCTGGCGCTCTAACCGACTGAGCTATCACGTGATAGGAATCAACAGTAATTACTAAGAACTCGTTTGAACAGTTCATCTTATGTTTAGGATAAATAAAAAAAATACAAACTTGTTAAAATTCAAACAACCCATCCCCTCGTCACGTAGGAAAGTACCGATTCTCCCGACGCCCCTCATCAGACGAATTCCTTTCTCCTCAAACCTGCAGGGTCGACCTCCAGAAAGCGTTTGCTTACATGTAAGACAAGCGCGCTGTTCGCTGTGGGGGACATACCGACACTATCTCCCACAGCTAATTCTGCAGATATTTCAATCTATAAAACAATATCGAATTCCAGCGAGAGAGACATAAAAATCTGTTATATTTGATTTCTCAGATAATTCAGGTTTTTTTTTAACTAGAATTGCGATTCGTTGACCCTATACGTGATTATCAAATAACAGTTGAAATAAGTACTTTAACATCTAAAACATTTATGTTTCCACTGCAGCCATGTTGTTTCTGTCTTCACTTGTTTTCATGTTTCATTTACTTGCCATTTTTGCCCATTTAATACACCGACTACTGTTTTCGGTTATACAACATCAGATTGGGATCCTTTAGGTGTTTGGTTCGATACCCATCCTAGCTGGTTTGAATTTCTAGTGGAAACTAAGCTGACTGATCCCTCCACTGGTTGTTTCCATGGGTAAGGTCTTTTTTAACCCGATTGTTTTGGAACTATGCTGCGGCTCTCCCGTATTTTATTCAGTGAGGTAGCTACAAACTACTACAAGCAGGCCCTGGCTGAAATGGCATTGGCTTTTGACGGGGCGATACGCAATCATACAAACAAAACACATTTTCAGGTATCCATCAAATTTTCAGCGTTGTATCGCATTCACCATGATGAGCAATGACAACAACAACAACAACAAAACAACAAAAATAACAACAAAACAACAAAAATAGCAACAAAACATCAAAACGACAGCAACTAAGCAACAACAACAAAAACACCAAAAACACAATAAAATATACAAACGTCTCTAAGGTGTCCCAAATCCAGGGAAAGCGAGGTTCCCTCAAAGTATACCAACTACAGGAAAGAAAAGCCACCCCTTATTTTACCAAAGCCATCTAGTTTCCTCACCCACTACCCAGAATTCCGACATACTAATACCAGACTGCGTAAACGATTACTCAAGATTTATAAACAAAATTAACTCGACAGTTAATGACGAATGAAAATCACCCCGTCTAAAACTCTCAGTCACATCCGGCAGCCGGCACAGTCCATCACGACTCTTCGGTATTAAGATGGCGGCGATAATGATTTTAATTTGTAGCCACTTGTATAGGATCGACTTATCTGATTTCAGAAGAATTTTGTAATATCTTAAGTTTTCAGTAGATAGGCGAGCTCACAGCTATTCTAGATGTTACGATACTGCTCACACGTATGAATAGCATTGTTCCTAGCTACCTGCTTGCTGAATTAACGTTGAATTTTTCAAATATTTTTTTCGGCCAAATCATATTTACGCTCATGTTTTTAATGAGATGCGGACGAATCCAATTACAGAAACTTCAGTTTAGATAATAAAGAAAATATTTCTAAACAAAAAAAACATCTTAGCTTTGCACCAGTTAGAGACTTGTCTTATCCGAAGGTGATCGGCTATCCCACGTGGTTACCTCGAGTTTTATTCATTGCGTCAGAATGTGAATACTATTTATATCATCACTGATGGTGCACGTGGTGCCATGGTACAGGTGTATGTCGGGTGGGAGTGATCACTTATCTCATGTAAACCACATATTTTATGAACCTGTGTAACGTGCGCGAAGACAAACAAGAGCACTATCACCGCTCACGCAGCATGTTTCGTCAAATGTACCTTACTCGGTTCGCACCTTGTGACCCTTGATAACATTGGTAAACCCCTCTAAGGTAACACACAGACAGAGAATTTCGAACACCCCAATCATATATCAACCGCTGTCAATAAAATGATATGATATTAAGCGGAATATCTTTATTCTTTAGCGATCTATTGTTACGTCATGTTCAAATGTTTGATGGGGTGGCCAGGATTGAAATGCTAAGTCTACGTATAGACAATGGTTGCCTAAATTTGAAAGTAACCAATACGTCATATAGGGGAAAACCCTACGTCACCAACGCTAGGTGGCGCTACTTACTACTACCCAACATGGCAGCCTAGCCAACAGACGATCACGGAGGTTAAAATCCAAACAGAACCAATCCTGCTACATTGGAATGGGAAATTAACTTCACCGTGGGAAATATATACCAACAAATAAAAAAATACCTTGGCTATGCATAAATAAACTTCGAATCCATCTTTGTTGGACCCAGGTAATGTTACGTTTCTCAAGTGCGATGTGTTGAAACGGAAATCAAATCGCAAACGATACGCTATGTACTTACAAGTATAGGAATGTCGATGTTCGTAACGCAGAGGGAAAAGGATATATCCTTATAAGCTCACGAAGTAAGGCTTCGACTTCTATCGTGGAAATTGTGTTGCCAACAAGACCTCAGACCGAGGGTGGGTAAGAAGGGGTGCTACTATAAAGAAATGGAAAATTCACAACACAGAACTTAATCTCAGAACGCTTTTAATACAGCATATGGTAAGTCATCTCTGTTTGACATATTGTGAGGAGAAGCTAGAGGTAAAAGTGTCATTAGTCTTCTTAATATTACGATGTTTATAACACGTTGTCAATAAATATCTTGATATTTAAATACATAACATCACCAACATATACGAAAATAAACGTAGATGAGCGAGAACTCATGATGTTCTAATGGTATGCCATATTTCGTTGAGAAATACACAAAGATCGTGTCACAAATTCACTGATATTACCGAAATAATTCACGAACCATCTGAATACATCGCTATTCTAAGGTGTTTAAGGAACAGAAACCTAACCTCAGTTATCACAGCGATTTCAGCTGTTTCGAGGAAGGACAGATTAACCTCAGTGTAACCACAGTGATTACAGCTGTTTTGAGGAACAGAAACCTAACCTCAGTAACCATAGTGATTACAGCTATTTTGAGGAACAGAAACCAAACCTCAGTAACCACAGTGATTACAGCTGTTTTGAGGAACAGAAACCGAACCCCTGTAACCACCGTGATTACAGCTGTTTTGAGGAACAGAAACCTAACCTCAGTAACCATAGTGATCACAGCTGTTTTGAGGAACAGAAACCAAACCCCAGTAACCACAGTGATTACAGCTGTGTTAAGAAACAGAAACCGAACCCCAGTAACTACAGTGATTACAGCTGTTTTGAGGAACAGAAACCTAACCTCAGTAACCACAGTGATTACAGATGTTTTGAGGAACAGAAACCGAACCCCAGTAACCACAGTGGTAACAGTTGTTTTGAGAAACAGAAACCTTGCTGTTTTGAGGAACAGAAACCTAACCTCAGTAACCACCGTGATAACAGCTGTTTTGAGGAACAGAAGACTAACCTCAGTAACAACAGTGATTACAGCTATTTTGAGGAACAGAAACCAAACCTCACTAACCACAGTGATTACAGCTGTGATAAGAAACAGAAACCGAACCCCAGTAACTACAGTGATTACAGCTGTTTTGAGGAACAGAAGACTAACCTCAGTAACTACAGTGATCACAGCTGTTTTGAGGAACAGAGAGCAACTCCAGTAACCACAGTGATTACAGCTATTTTTAGGAACAGAAACCTAACCTCAGTAACCACAGTGATCACAGCTGTTTTGAGGAACAGAGAGCAACTCCAGTAACCACAGTGATTACAGCTATTTTTAGGAACAGAAACCTAACCTCAGTAACCACAGTGATCACAGCTGTTTTGAGGAACAGAGAGCAACTCCAGTAACCACAGTGATTACAGCTATTTTTAGGAACAGAAACCTAACCTCAGTAACCACAGTGATTACAGCTGTTTTGAGGAACAGAAACTTTACCTCAGTAACCATAGTGATTACAGCTGTTTTGAGGAACAGAGAGCAACTCCAGTAACCACAGTGATTACAGCTATTTTTAGGAACAGAAACCTAACCTCAGTAACCACAGTGATTACAGATGTTTTGAGGAACAGAAACCGAACCCCAGTAACCACAGTGATTACAGATGTTTTGAGGAACAGAAACCGAACCCCAGTAACCACAGTGATTACAGCTGTTTTGAGGAACAGAAGACTAACCTCAGTAACAACAGTGATTACAGCTATTTTGAGGAACAGAAACCGAACCTCAGTAACATAGTGATTACAGATGTTTTGAGGAACAGAAACCGAACCCCAGTGACCACCGTGATTACAGCTGTTTTGAGGAACAGAAACCTAACCTCAGTAACCACAGTGATTACAGATGTTTTGAGAAACAGAAACCTTACCTCAGTAACATAGTGATTACAGCTATTTTGAGAAACAGAAACCGAACCCCAGTAACCACAGTGATTACAGCTGTTTTGAGGAACAGAAACTTAACCTCAGTAACCACAGTGATTACAGATGTTTTGAGGAACGGAAACCTTACCTCAGTAACATAGTGATTACAGCTGTTTTGAGAAACAGAAACCGAACCCCAGTAACCACCGTGATTACAGCTGTTTTGGGGAACAGAAACCTAACCTCAGTAACAACAGTGATTACAGCTATTTTGAGGAACAGAAACCTAACCTCAGTAACCACAGTGATTACAGCTGTTTTGAGGAACCGAAACCTAACCTCAGTAACCACAGTGATTACAGATGTTTTGAGAAACAGAAACCTTACCTCAGTAACATAGTGATTACAGCTGTTTTGAGGAACAGAAACCTAACCTCAGTAACCACAGTGATTACAGATGTTTTGAGAAACAGAAACCTAACCTCAGTAACCAGTGATTACAGCTATTTTGAGAAACAGAAACCGAACCCCAGTAACCACAGTGATTACAGCTATTTTGAGGAACAGAAACCTAACCTCAGTAACCACAGTGATTACAACTGTTTTGAGGAACAGAAGACTAACCTCAGTAACAACAGTGATTACAGCTGTTTTGAGAAACAGAAACCGAACCCCAGTAACCACAGTGATTACAGCTGTTTTGAGGAACAGAAACCTAACCTCAGTAACCACAGTGATTACAGATGTTTTGAGAAACAGAAACCTTACCTCAGTAACATAGTGATTACAGCTGTTTTGAGAAACAGAAACCGAACCCCAGTAACCACAGTGATTACAGCTGTTTTGAGGAACAGAAAACTAACCCCAGTAACCACAGTGATTACAGCTGTTTTAAGAAACAGAAACTTAGCCTCACTAACCACAGTGATTACAGCTGTTTTAAGAAACAGAAACCGAACCTCAGTAACCACAGTGATTACAGATGTTTTGAGGAACAGAAACCTAACCTCAGTAACCACAGTGATTACAGATGTTTTGAGAAACAGAAACCTAACCTCAGTAACCAGTGATTACAGCTATTTTGAGAAACAGAAACCGAACCCCAGTAACCACAGTGATTACAGCTATTTTGAGGAACAGAAACCTAACCTCAGTAACCACAGTGATTACAACTGTTTTGAGGAACAGAAACCTAACCTCAGTAACAACAGTGATTACAGCTGTTTTGAGAAACAGAAACCGAACCCCAGTAACCACAGTGATTACAGCTGTTTTGAGGAACAGAAACCTAACCTCAGTAACCACAGTGATTACAGATGTTTTGAGAAACAGAAACCTTACCTCAGTAACATAGTGATTACAGCTGTTTTGAGAAACAGAAACCGAACCCCAGTAACCACAGTGATTACAGCTGTTTTGAGGAACAGAAACCTAACCCCAGTAACCACCGTGATTACAGCTGTTTTGAGGAACAGAGAGCGACTCCAGTAACCACAGTGATTACAGATGTTTTGAGAAAGAAACAGAAACCGAACCCCAGTAACCACAGTGATTACAGCTGTTTTGAGGAACAGAGAGCGACTCCAGTAACCACAGTGATTACAGCTATTTTGGGGAACAGAAACCTAACCCCAGTAACCACAGTGATTACAGATGTTTTGAGAAACAGAAACCTAACCTCAGTAACCAGTGATTACAGCTATTTTGAGAAACAGAAACCGAACCCCAGTAACCACAGTGATTACAGCTATTTTGAGGAACAGAAACCTAACCTCAGTAACCACAGTGATTACAACTGTTTTGAGGAACAGAAGACTAACCTCAGTAACAACAGTGATCACAGCTGTTTTGAGGAACAGAAACCTAACCCCAGTAACCACAGTGATTACAGCTGTTTTGAGAAACAGAAACCTTACCTCAGTAACATAGTGATTACAGCTGTTTTTAGGAACAGAAACCGAACCCCAGTAACCACAGTGATTACAGCTGTTTTGAGGAACAGAAACCTTACCTCAGTAACCACAGTGATTACAGCTGTTTTTAGGAACAGAAACCTAACCCCAGTAACCATAGTGAGTACAGCTGTTTTAGGAACAGAAACCTTACCTCAGTAACCACAGTGATTACAGCTGTTTTTAGGAACAGAAACCTAACCCCAGTAACCATAGTGAGTACAGCTGTTTTTAGGAACAGAAACCTAGCCTCAGTAACCACAGTGATTACAGCTGTTTTTAGGAACAGAGAGCAACCCCATTACCCACCGTGATTACAGCTGTTTTGAGGAACAGAAACCGAACCCCAGTAACCACAGTGACTACAGCTGTTTTGAGAAACAGAAACCTTACCTCAGTAACATAGTGATTACAGCTGTTTTTAGGAACAGAAACCGAACCCCAGTAACCACAGTGATTACAGCTGTTTTGAGGAACAGAAACTTTACCTCAGTAACCACAGTGATTACAGCTGTTTTTAGGAACAGAAACCTAACCCCAGTAACCATAGTGAGTACAGCTGTTTTAGGAACAGAAACCTTACCTCAGTAACCACAGTGATTACAGCTGTTTTTAGGAACAGAAACCTAAACCCAGTAACCATAGTGAGTACAGCTGTTTTTAGGAACAGAAACCTAGCCTCAGTAACCACAGTGATTACAGCTGTTTTGAGGAACAGAAACCTTACCTCAGTAACCACAGTGACAGAACAACTTTTGAAATTAACGTACATGTTCTTTACTGTTGTGTATTACAATAAACATTGTTCCAGTTTGAAGATTAGCCTCTAAATAAACATCAGATTATAGTCCTGAGCATGCCGAAATCATCAAACTTCGTCAACATCAGATTTTCTGTTAAGCATGCCTGTCACAAAAGAGAAGACGGACGGATTAATATCAGTACGTAAGTACTTCTTTCCAAATTCTCTGTTATTCTCTGTTTATGTATTGTCTTATTATCATTTTGAACAAATAAAGTACTGTTTGATCATAAGTTGCCTGATCATCCTCATGTTGGCGTATCGACAACTTTCAATCTACTGTGACATGCTCACTGCTTGCTTATTAGACTATCATATCAGGCGCGTGTGTACAAGAGTGGCCTCCCCTTTCTGTCCGAGTAGCTTGTGAGCTAATATAATGTCGCAACAAACTCATTAACGTATTGTATTGTGTTAAGATTGGACATGACTGTATCGGTCTTTATCTGAATGAAATGCCACCTTCTGTAGAGTCGCGCTCTTAGGCATTCGTATACCAATGTAGCATTGAGGAGTACCAGAAATCGACTTTATTTTTATACTTGGTTTCCCTGCCTTCATCAGTTGATCAGAATGCGTTCACCGGTTGAATCGGTAAGATACCGTGACTGGTCTATAATATTTCAATGTGATAAGATTTAACTGCATTCTTCGACTGTGCTCCTTCAGCTTCGGATGACATATTCATTTGACAATAGCTGTTGTAAGGACGCCAAAATATGTCATGACGTCACACAAAGATATCTTTCCAACAAAGAGTCAATTTTATCTCCTGTCGTTTTCTTTTATTTATATATTTAGAAACTATCAATGTCGGAAATCCGTAAGGACGTGCGTACCCAAGAATAAAGGGTAAGCTTATCTCAGCTGCTAGCTCAGCGTCATCGTAGACACGTAATCATACAAATGACGGTAAGAAACGTCAATCTAGCTATAATAACATCACCATTACTTTGATTATAATTAAATCCAAGCAAAAACAGGGACAAGGGTATTTAACACATACTGTCAACGATACGCACTTGGTAATAAAATACCGGAGCGCCATCTTACGTAATACTGCAAAAACAAGGGCAGGTAATTTGGGGATGCGCCTCTGTAAGAAATCATCAGTGTCACATCCGATTAATGGCAGATTGACGCTATAATCTGTGTAATGTGGCAACAGATAATTACTGTTGCTGGATACCATACGTCAACGCTTCCAGCGCTACTGAGACGTGTATAGCTTACAACAACAGCCACTCACAAAATCTCACACAAAATAATAACAATGGTCAAATTTCATCTAAATTGAAAATGGATACAGAGAAAAGGTTAAAAGCTATGTCAGAATCCGGAATTATGTGGACTGAAAAAACGGGATGTTTGTGAGTAATTTAAACTACGTGGCTGTATTTCTACTGCAGCTTCCGCTGCACGAGACATTAATAGGGTTTAAGGTATGTATACAACACCAAGGCAAGTAAAACCCGCGCGACCTTCACGCATCGCCGTTCACTCGTCTAAGTATTGCGAGACACACATATAGTTTCCTGATAACAGTTAAAAAGCTATGTTTTCTCAGCATCAGTACCTGTATTACTAGAAATCTCAGCTGGGAGGAGTCCGCTGCCGTCAGACAGCAGAATTGGAGCGGTCGGGATGTTTATAGTCTTCGATGCTGAGGTAACCGATAGTTAATTTATTAAAGTTTCCTTTTTCAATCCTAGCAATGCTTTATAAAATTTACGTAAATTACAAATTGATAGAGACACTAACAAAGCAGAAACCGTTCATAAACTTGACGTGTTGACAGGTAACATATAGGTTTTGTGGTAGCTAGAGTAAGTCTAAACCTGTATCATGAAAAAAATTCAGACTAACGGTCGGTGTCATGATAATGTTTACAAGGTAATATCACAATTACTGAGTATTTCCATCAATTATTTTTACACTTACTTCCTATCTAGATTTCCATGTTTTCGATCCATAACACTGAAGTGTCCAATGGACCATACAGCTGTACGTTTTGTAATATAACGTACTATTAATACACAATTGTTTTCACTAACGCAATTCTCCAATCTTCGACGCTCCTTCCCCTTGTCAAATGGGCCGACCTGTGCTATCATAGTTGTGTCCTTGGGCAAGATATGTTACACTAATTGCTATGGATGGCATGCGAGAGGCATCCCGTATGTTGTTCAGTGCGATGGTCACCAGCTACTACAAGATGACCTCGCCTAAAAATGACACTGGCTTTTCAAGAGGCGATAAACCCAGCAAGCAAGCAATTTTCCATCAACAAATCATATTTAAGAGGGTTTGTATAACTGTAATTTAACTATAATATAACCAGGATATGGCCTAGATTTGTATGGGGGTGTCGTCGTGACCTAGATTTGTATGGCGGGTGTCGTCGTGACCTAGATTTGTATGGTGGGTGTGGTCGTGACCTAGATTTGTATGGTGGGTGTGGTCGTGGCCTAGATTTGTATGGTGGGTGTGGTCGTGACCTAGATTTGTATGGTGGGTGTCGTCGTGACCTAGATTTGTATGGCGGGTGTCGTCGTGACCTAGATTTGTATGGCGGATTGTCGTCGTGACCTAGATTTGTATGGCGGGCGTCATCAAAGAAACAGAAGACGCTTATCATTCCGAAACATCTGGTCCCTTTTTTTTCAGGAGTTTGATACTGTTGTTTATATTTTGCCCTCGTTTAATCCATTTTGAGTTTGAATTATGTTTTTCTTATCATATAGGTAATCTGTTTGTTTTATTCTCGCTTGCTGCCACTTCTCAACAATACGATTCCAAAAGCCCTGCTACGCTTAAATACGCTGCAATATCAGCAAAGCCAAAATTAATCAAACGGCACCAGATATCTGTTTCGTCATTCTATGACTCGTCAGTGATGTTAAGTGCCTAAAGTTTTTCAAAACAGGTCGGAAGCCTGTCAAAAACTGTATGGGTAGGTGGCCTATGATTCGATAAATTACTTGATTTTCAATATTGGATTTCAAAACAAATGTCTAGTACATGCGAATATATTCTGAACCAACTCACCATTCAAATGAACTAAAATGTGACCTACATACTATGGTAAACCTCGGGGACTTATGTTTACCGGCAGTGTAAACCACCTGCAATCCCAAGGGATTATACAAAAGACACACGATTTCAACATCTTTCTTTTGATTCGTTATATACAGTAGTCAATGATAATTTTACCTTCAACGTTAAGCTCTATATATATGCGTCAACGTCGTCATCTTTTGATTTAAAAACGTCGATGTGACCAATGGAGTCTAACGATGTCACCTCCTTCCGGTTACGCCATTTCAAGATTTCTATGTAGTATATATACTTATATACAGCATTTAATATCTACAATATATCCGAACAAAAACATTTAAAATTTGTCTATTTGATCAGTCAGTCAGTGACGTCATCAGAGACGCGTATTTAGAGGTCGTGGTCTAGACGTTTTAATACCAACGTTTACACGTGTTTACGTCATACCGTCAGGCAGGTTGAGGGGTCTCGCACGAGTTTGTAACTTAAGGGATTGAACAGGTGTCAAACACGATCAATCAAACGTCCCGTCGGTGTGGATGATTGGCGTGTTGTTCTGTCGTAAGGACCTTTTTGATATTGTATATAACTTTTTGTATCGATATAAACGTTCACAAACGAGGAAATAACAAATAGATGTCAGTGGTGAAGAGGTCTGCAGGTAAGATGTAACGGGATACGTGAAACGACTCCTATATACAGTACCAGGTCCAGGTAGGGAACACCTGTCTAGTGAAATTAACCTTGTTTAAATTGTTATTGATTGGTGAACACCTGAGGAAATCCTTCTAAATCATGATGGATGCGCTATTTTTTTTCTTAACCTTACCAAATGGGAAGGAAACTGGAGACCAACATGCATGGCCATTTGACGTCAAAACACAACACAATTATGAACTCAAAATGGCTTTTATTTGTATTTTTCGTCCCTTTTTCAAATTTAAAGTTTGAAAAAATGATTTAAAAAACTAAAATTGTATTCATTGTCATTTCAAAATATCGTCTTTGGGAAAAAACACTTCTACATTCAGCAAAAGGAACATGGGTATTAACGGCCACATGAGTTCCAATTATGTAAGTCAATTTGACCCATTTTGTTACCGTCCATTAGCACCTGGAGGTCAGTCAGGGCCAATATGTGTCTATCACCAATAACCCTTGGGTCAGTCAGGGCCAATATATACGTACCGTCAAACATCTCATACTGGTAATTCTAACCAATTTTGAATTACATTGTATTTGAAATGGCAATCCAACAAAATAACTGCTCTTCGGCAGTACGTTTCAGTGAGGCAGCACTATAAAGTCGGCATCAACAGAGGCCCAAAACATACACGGCGCATCTCGCATAGAAGTCAAACCGTTATTAAATGAAATAAATGTCATTTATTTGAACAAACTTGGTAGCCCTTCACCACAGCATGCTATAGGCTCAATATCAGGTCCCTGTGCCTCTATGTTTTTTGAGAAGAAGTCGTTTAAAGCTTTTCTTGAACAAACTTAGTAGACCTCCACCTCATCTCAGCATGTTTCAGACCCAATATCAGGTCCCTGTGCCAGTTGGTTATTAAGTAGTCGTTTAAAGATTTTAGCATATTTGACCCCTGTAACCTTGAATAAGCTTAGTAGACCTCCACCTCATCTCAGCATGTTTCAGACCCAATATCATACTCATGGGCCTCTTGGTTATTGGGTAGTCGTTTACAGATTTTAGCATATTTTTGATCCATGTGACCTAGTATAAGGGTCATGGTCACTCATATGAAGAAACTGATAGTCCTTCATCCTAGCATGCTACAGTCCCAATATCAGGTTATTGAGAAGTCGTTATAAGATATTTGCGTATTTGACCCATGTGATCTTGAATGTTGATCAAGGTCATTCATTTAAAAAAAGTTTGCAATCCTTCACCCTAACATGTTACAGACACAATATCAGCACGCTACAGGTCCAATATCAGGTCCGTGGCCTCTTCTGTTATTGAGAGAAATCGTTTGAATATTCAAGCAAATTTGACCTCTTGGACCTTGAATAAAGGTCAAGGTCATTCATTTGAACAAACTTGGTAACCCTTTACCCCAGCATGCTATAGAAACATATCGGGTGTCTTAGCCCCTTGGTTCTTCGGACCCTGTTAAACCAAACCACACCTCATGCATGAAACGTCTGGAGACAAAATCAAATCACAAAACCAAACGGTGAGAGAGGAAAAAGAAACAAATCTGAGATCGGTAGGCCTACTAGCCTATCAGAGGTCAGACAAGTCTTTAATTGCGTTGCTATGACCATGCGTTACCATGTGATATTTCATGCCTGATGCAGTACATACATGTACTTGCTTCCATCCTATTTCCGTCCGATTTCCGTCCGATTCGGCCAGGGAGAATTTCCCATTATCTTATTTAGTAAAGCAATTGTCTGATAAACCCGGGGTCCTGGGTTCGATGCCCAACCGAGGTACTGAAAATAATTACCTATGTTTCATACTTATTCTAAATATTCACAAAAAGAGGTGTAAAATATATTCAGCAATACCTGCGTAAACGCGGAGAGAGTATAAGATCACATGATTTACTAGCTTCAGTCTAACAGGAGGTGTCTGCAACAAGAAAGGTCGTTTGAGCCCTAATGCGAGAAGGATGTTTTTAGTTTAGTTCTTTCTTATTGAACTTGTAAAATACGTTCATATCCAATATTCCCTTTATTGTGTAAGTCGTTAAAATGTTGATAAACATGGTAAATATATGCCCACGATTTGACCTAACGTGTTAAATACTAGAAGTCTCGCCTCTCGTATAAAACCTGTCACAATCAAATAAACACCTCTCCAATCACAGGCACCTCTCCGACGTACGGACACCCAAACAGAACTCGATATGGCCGGATTTACTATGATAGAGAGTGAAGGTGTACTCTAACATAAGGAAGAGACCTGTATATGGACAATTATCCAATAAAGTCTGCTGCGGAGCAAGATGGTCGAACGTCGGCAAAGGTCAAACCCCGCCTTAGATTGGGAATATCTGTACAGTCACCAACGAGGATAAAAAGCAAACGATTGTTGTCTGAAAATGAATTGTGTCTTTGATCCAATCATTTCGCAATATCGCTGTTCTTTTGCAACACGGGGTGACGCCTCGCAGAGTATCCAAAGGGCGATAACTCATTATGTTATTTCGACTATAGGCTCATTTTGTACTCCCGTAGCTAGGTAGACGACTCATTGCGTATTGTGTGAAAAGAGGAGCGGAACATTGATTGTTGCAACATGGGAAGTAACTCTTCATTATGTACAATGACATTTACGGATGTAAAAGGACGGATCGGTGTCGTTCGGAGTAGTAAAAATTGGTCTCTGTCACTCAGCTGACGGAGCATGCTTTGGTTCGGGAGGTGGAGCCGAGGATTATTACGCCGGAGACCCGGGTTCGATTCATATCGGGGCATAATTCCTGTCAGAGCACTCGGCAGAAATCTGTGTCTCCTGTTCTTTCTCATTAGCGCCCTACTTAGATTCCACGGTAGTGGTATCGAGAGTTTCGGGTTTCGGGTTAGGAAATCACAAGCGGGAGTAGTGTGAAAGGAACGGGATAGTCTTAAATACGGTCTAGGATTGGTTTGGTTTGGTTTATTTTGTTTAACGTCCTATTAACAGCTAAGGTCATTTAAGGACGGCCTCCCGTGCGTGCGACATGCATGCATGTGGTGAGTGCGTATGTTTGTTTTGGGAGGCTGCGGTATGTTCGTGTTAAGTCTCCTTGTGATAGGCCGGAACTTTTGCCGATTTAAAGTGCTACCTCACTGAAGCATACTGCCGAAGACACCCAGCAGCACACTCCACCCGGTCACATTATACTGACAACGGGCGAACCAGTCGTCCCACTCCTAATATGCTGAGCGCTAAGCAAGGAGCAGCAACTACCATTTTTAAAGACTCTGGTATGTCTCGGCTAGGGGACAGGGCCCAAAGCCTTCCTCACAGGGGCGAACGCTCAACTAAAGGCCAAAAGTGAGGCACTGTCAAGGGAGACATTAGGAAGAAGAAAGTTGTTCAGAAAGAAGAGAAAAGATAAGATCCCAAATTTAGTCGCCTCTTACGATCATGCCATGGGGGCAGCAGGTACAATTCTTACGCCCTACCTGAAGACCACTCAGCTGACGGAGCATGCTTAAGGTAGAGCCGTGGCTTATCACGCCGGAGACCCGGGTTCAATTCCATTCGAGGCACTCGGCAGAAATGCGTTTTCCCGATCTTTCACACGAGTATTCGTATGGGAAAGGAAATTTTAAGACAGTATGAATCGAGTTAAATGCGCTCAGGGGATGCAACGCGCTGTGTAGTTTAAGAACAGAAGAAAGCTCAAGATAATCCGAAATTAAGAAAGATCTGAAAGAATTTTTTTTTTTTTTTTTTTTTTTGCTTAGACTCATATTTTGTTAAGCTAGAAAAAAATGCTATTATGTAGTTTTTCTGTCATTCAAGTTGCTCGTAAAACAGAATAATTTTGAAAACATAAAGAAACATATACTTATACTGCATCGAAAACATTATCCATCAAAAAACGTTGATGCAATACAAATTTCTACGTTATCAATTATCGTGCCAGAGAAGACTTCAATTTCAGTTGCTACTTTATCGTGTCTGAAATCAAAGATAACATTTCATTTCACGGCGATGCTGCTTTTGGGCGAACGCCGGAATAACATGGATGAATCATTTTAATAATGCCTCGTGCCGTGAAATTCGAATAAACAAAGGCGCGAGCTGGTGACAAGATCAACGAGATGTTTCGTGTCATCAAAATGATGGACGGTGTATCAATGGAAAAGGAAAATTGAATTATAATTTATTTGCATATGGAGTTACAATCATGTGTAGCTATCACATCTCTTTAACAGGAAAGCCTCTCTATAAATGAAAACCGAGGTTGGACCAAGGTATCGATATGATGCACGAATGGTCTAGGAAAAAAGAAATGGTGTGAAAATGATGAAGTGGAAATCTGATTACTTTTTGAATGAGCGAATATAAACGTGAACATCGTAGACACCATACCTGATGATTTGATGAAAGGAATGCCCGACTTCTAGAAACAGACCAGTGTACTTAAACTTCGTCTTGTAACTTCCTGAAAAAAAGACGGTCAAAGACGGGTTAGGCAATGAGGCAATGTCAGTTGACAGCTCTGTCAACAAACTTAAACAGGAAATTAGAATTATGTACGTCATCCATAGAAACAAAAACAACTAGGCACGCGAACCTTGATTGACAATAAACAAAAATGAAATCGACACAGACGCCATTGCCACAAACCATGCGGAACATGCGTTTATCATTAAAAAAAATCATCAAAATTCTGAAGCAGAGGGATTCTTGGTAAAACGAAAGACTTACAGCATGAAAAAATATTACGAAAAGTAAACTATGCATAGATTTCACCAGTCTGTATAATATTTGTGCTTTCCTCACAAAGGAATATTTGATGAACCCCGATGAAGACACAGATGGACGCAATATATAGTAATTGTACTAAGTGCATCATGGGAAAATCGTTACGTCACATGAGGATGTTATTCCGCGGCAATACACACTTCCCGCCACATTTGCATACTACTTTATATGAAATATCATAGGTTATTAAAAATCAATAAATAACAAACAAAAACAACAAAACAAACACATAAAAAGACAAAACGAAACAAAAAAAACGCATACATTGATGTGTAACTTGAAAAAGGTAGTGATGACAATTCGAATATCAAATACTAGTAGCAGATTTTAATGACTTTCAGAGCTATCAGTCACCACCAAATTTTCCAACAAAAAAAAGTTGACTACAGTTGACATCTGCTTTTCTTCTTAAAGATTACTGTACTTTCAATAGAATGATCAGATTATGTTTTCGGTACCATATTTCAAATTCGTTAGACGACTTCCTTGGTGTCCCTTTAACCAAATAAAAATTATTTCCAGTAGAATGAGAGAAACTGTCTGGCCTAAATAGGTCTTAAGTTTATAAAGGCATTTTTAGGGAATGCACGTACATAATATTTTACCGCAGTAAGTGACGCCCAGATATGTGATTGTTCGGTCATATTCGAATTTGGGTGTGAAGGACGTCTGGTAGGAACATCTGTGCAAGCATTTAAATCGTGTTCGGATTTTGTTCCGAAATATGTTGACATTTTGCTATATCATAGATACACATATATATTACTTCCTTACCTGGTGAATTACGTTTAATGCAAATAAGGTTACCTATAGAATCTACAACGTACACATACCTGTGTCAGGACGAGGGTGTCCAGTAGGTGGCGTCTCGTGGCTCGTGCGGTTGAAATCGACATGCTGTCAATTTGTCATTTGTCACGTGCGGTAGGTGGCCTCTCTGTACATTTGTAAATGTCATTTTGTGGTCGATTTTACAAACAGTGTACTTGTCACCCCTAAGTAATGATTTTCGAACAAACACATAACCCTGTGACAAAATGCATTTTGTAAGATATTTGCGATTAGGATTCAATGGTATTTCAAAACACTTTTAAAACAGACACATATGATTAAGTAAATGTACAATGTATCTCGAATGTTGACTTAATTAAGCCATGTACGTTATATCAAGCTTTGTTTTAAGTGGATGTCCTTCATTGTAATAATTTTAAAACAATCGCAAAATTATCATTTGTTCTTTTGAAAGTAAAAAAAAAACATCGGGTCGAGTGTCATTGGGGAAATAAAGGTTAGGGTATTGGAATACTGGATAAATTAGTACTAAAACTTCTCCTATGAACTGTTCAATCTGGAAAACGTCCTAACCATATTTAAGTGTAAGTGATGGAACTGAATTTCCGTTCACATTTTGCGCTAAATTGTATATACGTGATATATACAAGACTCAATTAAGACATTTTGACAGTCAAGGGATCAGTTCTGGACATACCAATGGCAATAACTTAGTTTACGTAATTTAAGTGTTGGACTATTGTTACCCTTACAGCAGTCATTTTTATCGTGGGAAAATACACTAAAAATAACATTTTACGCACACTGGCGGAGTTTTCCTTATTTTCTCCTTTTTTTTTTTTGACATATTTTGTCTTCATACTGCTTTTAATCCCGTGATAGAAAATTTCATTTACTTTTCGATTTGGTATTTGAATTTCATCCTGATAAGGTCTAAAACGGTGGTGTGAATTAAGAACGTGATCTTTTTTTCTCAGAACACACATTTTAGTTTTAATGAAACTAGTACATCAAGAAAGAGCATTAAAGTTCCTTAAAATGTCACGGCCTTCAACAAATCCCAATAAATGATACAATGTAGATAGTTCACGTGTAACATTTACTGCATTTAGTCAAATGAAATATGTTTGAAGGTAGTTAATTTCAACTTCCTTATCAAGCATTTTAAAGAAGCACTGACTTGCCGTAAAAATATATTCTCTACCTATAACATTGCTTAAGTATGTGTCCCTTTAACGTTGATTATTTTCCCATGTATACCGTCACTATTAATACGTCCGTCTGTGGACACATTGAAGTTTAGACCGTCACTATTAATACGTCCGTCTGTGGACACATTGAAGTTTAGACTGTCACTGTTAATACATACGTCTGTGGACACATTGAAGTTTAGACCGTCACTATTAATACGTCCGTCTGTGGACACATTGAAGTTTAGACCGTCACTATTAATACGTCCGTCTGTGGACACATTGAAGTTTAGACCGTCACTATTAATACGTCCGTCTGTGGACACATTGAAGTTTAGACTGTCACTGTTAATACGTCCGTCTGTGGACACATTGAAGTTTAGACCGTCACTATTAATACGTCCGTCTGTGGACACATTGAAGTTTAGACTGTCACTGTTAATACGTCCGTCTGTGAACACATTGAAGTTTAGACGGTCACTGTTAATACGTCCGTCTGTGGACACATTGAAGTTTAGACTGTCACTGTTAATACATCCGTCTGTGGACACATTGAAGTTTAGACCGTCACTATTAATACGTCCGTCTGTGGACACATTGAAGTTTAGACCGTCACTATTAATACGTCCGTCTGTGGACACATTGAAGTTTAGACCGTCACTATTAATACGTCCGTCTGTGGACACATTGAAGTTTAGACTGTCACTGTTAATACGTCCGTCTGTGAACACATTGAAGTTTAGACTGTCACTGTTAATACGTCCGTCTGTGGACACATTGAAGTTTAGACCGTCACTATTAATACGTCCGTCTGTGGACACATTGAAGTTTAGACCGTCACTATTAATACGTCCGTCTGTGGACACATTGAAGTTAAGACCGTCACTATTAATACGTCCGTCTGTGGACACATTGAAGTTTAGACTGTCACTGTTAATACGTCCGTCTGTGGACACATTGAAGTTTAGACCGTCACTATTAATACGTCCGTCTGTGGACACATTGAAGTTAAGACCGTCACTATTAATACGTCCGTCTGTGGACACATTGAAGTTTAGACTGTCACTGTTAATACGTCCGTCTGTGGACACATTGAAGTTTAGACTGTCACTGTTAACACGTCCGTCTGTGGACACATTGAAGTTTAGACCGTCACTATTAATACGTCCGTCTGTGGACACATTGAAGTTTAGACCGTCACTTTTAATGCGTCCGTATGTGGACATATTGAAGTTTAGACCGTCACTATTAATACGTCCGTCTGTGGACACATTGAAGTTTAGACCGTCACTTTTAATGCGTCCGTATGTGGACATATTGAAGTTTAGACCGTCACTATTAATACGTCCGTCTGTTGACACATTGAAGTTTCGACGGTCATTGTCCACATGTCCGTCTGTGGACACATTAAAGTTTAGACCGTCACTATTAATACGTCCGTCTGTGGACACATTGAAGTTTAAACTGTCGCTGTTAATACGTCCGTCTGTGGACACATTGAAGTTAAGACCGTCACTGTCCACATGTCCGTCTGTGGACACATTGAAGTTTAGACCGTCACTTTTAATGCGTCCGTATGTGGACATATTGAAGTTTAGACCGTCACTATTAATACGTCCGTCTGTTGACACATTGAAGTTTCGACGGTCATTGTCCACATGTCCGTCTGTGGACACATTGAAGTTTAGACCGTCACTGTTAATACGTCCGTCTGTGGACGCATTGAAGTTTAGACCGTCGCTGTTAATACGTCCGTCTGTGGACATATAAAAGTTTAGACCGTCACTAACCACACGTCTGTTAAGCTATATATTTTCTCTCTCCGTACGTCCTGTACATACATAAGTACCTAAAAATTAATGTAACACCAAAAAGTATGTCAGTGCTCTAGCGGCATTATTCCTCGGGGGATTTTGATAAAAATTTTACACTCTTACTTAGGATCATAATATCTCTGACAAGTATGATTGTCAGGGTTGGTGGGTCAAGGTCACTGTTACTTTTTTTTTTAGAATATTCAATGTCAGCACTCGAGTGGCTTCATTTCTTGAAGGATGTTCATCAAACTTCACACACCAATTAAGGACCATAATGTCTGGGATAAGCATCAGTTTCCGGAGTTGTTGGGTCAAGGTCATCTAATGATAACCTTGACCTTTAGAAAATCCTAGAGGGTTCATTCCTTGATGGATTTGGATCAAACTTTAGACACTTTTACAAGACCATAATAGCTAGCGAGGACCGTAAGGCAGGACCGTAAGGGGACATTGTATTGCTTTAATACTCAGTATTCTTGTTAAAATATAAATTTTCTTCAACATGCAAATTACTTAACTGATTTTCCAAATACCATGACACTTGATGTTTCAGAACTGAAGCATGGTTTTAAAAGTTTAATATATTTTACCCATGTGACCTTGAAAGTGTGTTAAGGTCGTTTATATAAGAAAACCTTATGACATCACCGAAACATGCTGGCTGATAACCACGGTCTTCAAAAACTTACTGGCTTGATATCAGTACCAGGTTCTTAAAGGACTCACACAACTAAATAATTTACTATATGTTATTAATAGTGACCCTATCCCTCCATTCGCTCGTTTGAGGTTCAAATGATGTGAAATTGATATCAAATTAAAGTTTGAAAGTTTTTTCTATGGATAAATGTTGTTATTGTATTGGTTTGTTTAATGGCATCTTAGAACACAGGTCCTCAAAAGACAGTAACCCTGACATTTACATTGCACTGAGGAACCCCCACCTGGGGAATTCCTGTCTTTTTCAGTATGAGCGTATATTTTTGATTTTCCGAATCTCAAGACCCTACCCTTTTTTTCTGGTAGATAGAAAGTACCCTATTTCATATGTTATTTACTCACGAAAATAGCTACAAACCTAAGAAACACATTTTCCTCAGGGACTTGGTTCAGGTGAAACACCAGCCGATTGGCTGATTTAGTTGTGAAAGTCCTAATAACCTTCTAAAAGACACTGGTTAAAGGAAAATCTGACGGTTGGACAGACAGTGACAAGAGCTCACTTGGTGCCATGAGGGTGAAAAACAATTAAGAATTATCTTCATTTTTCTTAAATCTTTATTACGACACTGTTTGACTTGACTAAGCATTGTAAATAATTCAACAACTGAAACAATAATATTAGATAAATCAGAGCTCTGGAAGTGACTACATGTGCTCAGAAATAAATACATTGTTATAAAACTGATAATTGATAGCCATTGTACCTGTAGTGCTAATCTGACAAAGTCTTTTTTTTTTTTTAATTGTCAAGCTATTAATGTAACATAATCTTACAAACCTAAATCTGTTATGCAAAATGCCTACATCTACAATAACTTCTTCCGTATATTTCAACCATATTCTCCAATATCTCATGTTGGACTCCAGATACAATATCCTTTTTCCTGATGTGTTTTGCTTTACATATTCACATCTTAAGATGTTAAAGCATGTAGTATGGTCCTTGATTTCATATCCCTTCATCTGAAAATTCCTAATAATAATTCCTATAAAACAAATCCTTGTACTAAATGCAATTCATCAAATTTTTCCAAAAAAAAATATGGCCTGGATCAAAAATCAAAATCATGGTCCTTGAATTGTCTTCATTAGATTGGAGTCAAACTTTCCTCATTGACAGAGGATCTTGTCATGACAAACCCCAAATCATTTGAATTGGATCATGTATTCTATAACATAAAATATTTGTCCAATGTATATATACAGAAGAAATTTTGTGCCAGCATGCTGGGATTTATCATAATTAATTAGTTTATGGTAACAATGGTCTCCTTAGAAAAATATGTGAAAAATATAATGATAACAAAATGAATCATGTCAGTTCATGTCTAACTTCCATTTAATTCCTGATATTTCCCTGGCTAATGTAGTTTTCATTTTGGTGAATTTTCAGGAAAATTACTCCACATATCAACAATTTCACCAAAAATACAATATTATAACTATAATGTGGACACATATATTGTACATCATGTGGCGAGATAAAAGGCACAAGAAAGAAGGATATTCATAAAAAAGTAACATTGTTGCATAGATAGGGGATAAAACAGAAATACAAAAAGAACAGACTGTCAATTTCTTGTATTTTTTCAGCAAAATTAGCACTTCTGATACATTTTTGCATGATTTTCCTTTTTATACATAAAAAAAGAATATTATAGTCATTGTATTTCAAATATATAGCTTTTTTTTCCTTCTAAAAAATGTCTTTAAGAGGAATGTACAACTTGTGTCCTGAGCAATATAAATCCGAAAATTGTAACCCATTGGAGATATAAACCAACAGGTCCATTTCAATTCTGAATATAAGATATTTTTACCCAATCAGTTCTGAGATTTTCTACTACAAGATGAAACAAAAGAATGATCTCAAAGGAAGGAATGTCGACATCACTTTGGCTAATACATGTACGATCAGTCTATCCTTTTCCTAAAACATTTTCCACAAAACCAAAGCAGTCACATTCAAAGCAATACAATTTAAAAATCGACAGTGTAACCTGACACAGTTAAACCATCTCTGAAATACAATGGTAACACTTGTCTTTCTGTTTGATAACCGTTATAGTAGGGTTATAATGAATCGAACATAATCCAATCCCTAGTACATGTATATAGAAGACATTTACCCAATCAAAGTACATATGTAAGTCAATATTACCGTAAAAACTCGTGTAATTTGCGCAGTTTTTTTGTACTTTTACGTTGCCCTGTTATTCCTAATCAAGTGTGCATGATTCTTGCATGATTCTTTAAAACATTCCATATCTATCATCAGATAAAACCTTCAAGATAGCACAAACAAAGCCTTTAGTACTGTCATAACATATTGCAAAGGCAAAACAAAGGTACATCACAATGTATATCAACGCTAGAACCCTTGGATTTCAGAGGTGAAATAAGTCTGCACAATTTCATTTTAAAGAAAAAATTACAGGGAGAAAGAAATGTATTTTATCTATATTGTAATTATTTGTTTTTAAAGGAAAAATTATTGGGACAAAGAAATGTATTTTATTTATATTGTAATAATTTATTTTTAAATAATGTCACTTCAAAATAGTTTGGTTAAGGTACTGTTAGATAACATTACCATGTCTTGTTTGATTTAGTACCAAATTAAACAATTATTATGACCCTTATGTATATCCTTGCTGTTGATTACTAAAAGTGCTTTCAACAGACAAAAACACATTAATTTGACAGTGTTTCATAAAAAACAAATCCATGCAGCGTATAATGTAATAATAAGCATTTTCTATGTAGATTATACACAGGAACACAAGCATTGAATACAGATTCTAATCTTGGAAGGAACACAGTAAAAACATTTCTAAAGATTGAATTTTAAATTCACACCCAACAAACTATATACTGCTAGGAAAGTAAAAATAGATGGGACTGAAAACTGAAAAAAACAGCACATGGCATAATTATAGATATCTTAAAATGGTTCATCATGATTCACAGGAAAGTAATGAAACATACAGCCAGATGAATACCAATAAAAAAGGTTATCTAAGCTGTAGAAATAGGAAAATACATCACGGGTGTAAAAACACTCTACTAACAAAAAAATAGTTTAATTAATTTGTGAATTTTGGTTACATAATCAATTAAGTCAATTTAAAACAAAAAATGAATTGTAGAATTAATGATAAGATATATACAGGTATTGCACCAAAACAACATGTGGCAATGCTCATGAATAATACTATTTTTGTATTTGACCTATCGGGTAATAAGAGACCTGTGTGTTTAACATAAAGAAGAGTTTCCATGAAGTTGAAAAATTCAATAAACAGTGTTTACTTGAGAAAGTGTTTTTTTCTGTATCCTGCTTTCATTTCTGTTATTTCACCCTCATTCTCCAGAATAAAAGTTAAAAGACTTAAGATCGGAGAATGTGTTTTCACAGATCAGTGAAGTACATGTTAGCAAGTTTTTAAGTGATTTAATGAAGCACGCCCATTTCTTTCTCAGAAAAAAATTACTGAGTCAAATACAGTATTTGTACAAGATTCCAGTATTGCTGATAAAAATTCAGAAATATTTTATTTATGTAAGGTGAAGCAAAAACAATATCGTCTTTCTACAATGGGAAACCTTTTCTATGTTGCGGAATTGGTGGATGTTTCAAGGCTCCTAAACAGAACTGTTTATCACAGTTGATCTATAGTTCTACAGCTAAAAAAAAATCTCATAAAAAATAATCAGCAGCAGACAAAACCAATTCAACAGATAAGCAAGCGACTAGATCTGGGTCCTTATCAGGACATCCCAACACCCCTATACACACATATGGCATGCCCAACATCTGAGGCTGGGAAAGTCTACTGACAAATATAAGGGGTACTTCACAGGGGCAAGATACTGCACTGTAATGGTTTCAAGGTTATTCCACTCTACCAGTAAAACACTGATGTGTCTTGTCCCTGTGAATGACAGTTCATTGTGACTTCATAAAATGCATCTGTTTAAAAAGGATATACTTTGTGCAGGGAAGACATTTTTACATGTTACCAGGAATTTACAGCCTTCTTTTTTAATTAATCAACTAATACTGACTCAGTTTAACTAATATTCTAATATTCTTCAACGAAGTTCCCTATGGAAAGTTATGGAGAGTTTCTGAAGCTGATTAAGGAATATTGAATAATGGCCTGGTTACTTATGATTTCAAATTATTTAAAAATGCTATTTTGCAATAAAATTGTTTCTGCTGTAAAAGTGACATGGCTTAATTATCTAGTATCAAGTATTTGTATGTTGTGCTCAAAATATTAATGTTATTAGTTTTAATTCATTTATCCAAGATCACCAAGAGGGCAATCTAAAACTTCTGTGCATATCTTTTTACCCATTACAGAAACCATAATCGCCAGTATAACTTAAACTTAATATGCTGTCTGTCAAATACAGATGTCTATACATGACCGAACCAGACAGGAAAAGCTTCTGTTTATTGTGCACCGATAAACAAGTTTGCCAAAAAAGACCTTTATAGCAAAACCACTAGCATAAATACTCTGTAAGTAATTACTATATAATTGATGAGCAGAAATAATGCATATCATTGTACTTTATCATAATTAAATCCAAACGCTGAATATGAAGTAATGTATATGAGGTTTCAGTTGATGGCTCTGACAACTAACAGTTATCCTTCTGGTTTCACTTTACATATATTTAACACTGATTAAATGTAAGGGAACACTTCACATTACATGTTGGTGATATTGCACATCTGACTACTATATCCCTATATCAACACTGATTTTACATTATCCAATAAAACTGGCTGTTATAGCATTTCCTACTAGCTCCTTCTGTGTTATGTCAAATCAAATTTCATTGGCTAAAAAAAAAAGAAGCTGAAATTGAAATGGAAGACTTTTATAAAAAGCTGAAGAATGTGTGGCAACCTTCACACAGACGACTTAGAAATCTGAAGTCACAAATGATTGTCCAATATACCAAAAATTACAAATTATTAAGTGAACCATATTCAACATAAAATAAGGGAAAGGAATGTACACATGATTTGTATTTTTACTATTTTGATTTACAATTGCAGAATTTTTCTGCTGTTTAATGCTGAACAAAACAAAAAATAAATGTGTGATTTATGTTCACACAACACTTAAAGCTGTGCTGGGAAACAGAGCAGCAACATGAAAAAAAATCATGTAGAAATAACAGTTCAACAATAGAAATCTCTAATATAGAAAATGAAATCTCTAAAATAAAAAAAAATAATTACATGTTCATAAGATTCTCATCTGTTAACTGTGCTTCACATACCTCAATATATACTGAATCGAAACACATGCTAGTATATATTTCTAAATAAATGCATGATAACTGACATTGGTTTTATACACAGTACACTGTATTTGATATTTATACATTGAACAACAAAATGTCCAAAGGGCCTGTGACTGGTTACAATACTGTAACACTAATGATTAAGGGGAAATGAATATATTTTTATGAAAGGGTGTATATAAATGTACTGATATTTATATTAGATATACATTTGTACATTGTATTTCCACAGAGTCCATTTTATGGTGCATCGGGGAAATGGTGACAACATTGACATGGCTGTCGTGGGGTTTTTAATTAGTGCTTTGTAATAATACAATATCATTAATATTTTGGTATATACAGAGTGTACAAAAAGGAAACTTTAATTAATAAATAGCCACAACATTGTTGCACATTTGACATGTTTAAGTGTACAACACTATGGTACAGAAATACACTATTAAGACTAGATAACCATATGGAAGATGAAAAGGATCGGGACATATTGGAATAATTCTATACAATTTTTTAGCATATTAATAAAGTTAATACATAGTTGAAGAACAAAGACACAAGTTGGACTGAGGATTCAAACTCTGATCCTGCTCGATCTGAGGTATCGGGTGACCGACAATAAGCCCTGTCCAATTCCTCTGGTACATATAGTCATATACTGTATATTGACAATTTTGTACTCTGGTACACATATACTGTATATTGGCGATTTTGTCCTCTGGTATATATACTGTATATTGATGATTTTGTCCTCTGGTATATATACTGTATATTGACAATTTTGTACTCTGGTACACATATACTGTATATTGGCGATTTTGTCCTCTGGTATATATACTGTATATTGATGATTTTGTCCTCTGGTATATATACTGTATATTGACGGTTTTGTACTACAATGTTGTTAAATATATAGTATGACTGGGTATAAGTATGATATACATGTATCTTTCCGAATCACTATCAGGTCAACGAACTGATTAATTAGAAGATCATCCAAATCCAAGATCTGAATTTTTTAACAAAAACTTTTGAACTATGGATTAAAGTGTAAAATCTGTGGACCAGTGATGAATTGCACATAAACAATTATGGCTTTAACAGACATATAAATAAATTTTGATTTCAGATGCAAAATTCATGGATTTAGAAATAAAAGATTTATTTTCAGTGTATGAGACCTTCAACTTACCAGATATACACAGATATAAAGTAAATAACCACGGATTTCAGTTAACACTTCATACATGCTGTATTTCCCAGAGAAATTCTATCAGGAAAACAGTCTTTAAGAAATCTGTTAAAAGAGCCATTTGGGAACCATTCATCTATGGGACCCTTTATATCTAATAGGCTTACTACAAACACTTGATCTTCTATCCCTGTAGCATTGTAAAGTCTTATATACTTAAAAATATATAATATCTCTACCAAACAAATCTGTTTTTTTAAATGTCATTCATCTAATAATTTCTCTCTTTTCATATTTTTTGCTATATGTAAAAATAACAACAAACCCAGAGTACAACATTTAGCAATGTAAGGGATGCAGGAAATGTGAGGACTGTTGGAAGCTATGAATTATGATAAACCCAGTAAAGATGTATAGGGAGACAACAGTGCATAGGTGATTATATATAAATGCTGCCTTGTTACTGGCAATAGAAAATATCGAAGGTAGAGTATATACGTATCCCACAGTGAATTGGATTGATTTTTTTCTGGAGGAAGGGAGATAACTCAATCAAATATATGGTTACCGTCAGTTATTTTTTGCCATCAAACATACATTTCTGCCAAGATATTTTGATGTTTCTCTTAAAATTTTTGTTATGCCTCCCTCAAAATTTTTCAAAGCATCTTTAGATTATAAATATGTTTCTAAGCAATGTTGGCTGCATAACTGCGATCAGCTATGATGCCAGTATAACAAGGTTTACTGTATAATGGTGGCAGTATAACAAGGTTTTACTGTATAATGGTGGCAGTATAACAAGGTTTTACTATGAAATGGTACCACTTAATTTTTTATTATCAAATGGTAGTTGTTTTTGGGTAAACAAATGCAGGCAGCATATCAAAGGACAATGTTAAAGTGTAAACAATTTGTTTACAATGCAAAAAAAAAAATTGAAATAAAAAAAAAACTTAATATATAGAACACAATATAAATATGGCACCATTCGAATGTATATTAAATCATGCACAATTTTAAGATATAGGGAAGATCTCTCAGGAATTCGGATATAAATGGCTGGGGACATTGTATCACATAATTTTATAGGATTGTTTTAGGTTGATATATTTCCATAAAACACAGTATATGGACAGTATATGGTCAGTATTTGGCCATGGCAAGTTTTTCAGCAATGTCATAAACATGACCTGATAAAGAAAATTTGACATGATGACAATGAAGGATGTGAAAGTACCTTGAATGCCTCATGAAGTATATTGTGTAATGAATAAATATTTATAAATATTAATTGATATACAATGTATTTTGATTGATAGAGTAAGTTTTCTCCTTTACTGAAGAAAGCGATATATTAGAACTTCAAATTATCAGGGTTTGGTTGATCAAAAGATGATTAGGCTAATCACAAGTTAACAGCACTTTTCAATCCTGATAAAATTATTTCTGGTAAAACTTTATAAAATTTCATGACACTTCAATCTCCTCCTACCTGCCTGTTTTAAAGAATACACACAGGTTTTGAAGTAAAGGAGAAATGAGAATTTCGCTAATCAAGTGATTAAGCTAATCACCTTTGAGAAACTGGACACTGTTACTCAATACAAGATGGAACCTAAATTAGCAAGCCATGAGTCACAAAAATTCCCTCAGATTTTTGGAGCTGAGGCATGAACTTCTGACTTACCCACTCATAAAATATGGTAACCTGTTGTGATCAAATCACATGTCAGAACATCTCAATAACTAACACGTTAAGTGTGTCCTAAACTTCAGATATGTGGCTGGTATATAATAGATTCCTCCCAAAAGTAAAAACCATAGACTGCAAATTCACTTTAAAAAAATTTCAAATAGTACAAAGAAAATTAAATTGAGTGATATTTTTCCTTTTTGAACGGAGGGGAAGAGTTAAGAAATTTTGTAATTAAAGGAATGTTTTGTAATAACAGAAAATATACCCATAATGACATACGTTTATATAAATCTCTGAAAATTTGGTATACTCCTGGCCTTTTCTTGTAATACCTTAACATTACTGTCTGTTTAGGCCTTTCCATAGAGGAGTAATAGTGAAACATAAGGTTCAAAGAAAATAGCATGCACATATAATTAAAGATTTATGGCAATTTGAAATAGAAACTCATCCAGTATCTTAAAATGGATATTTGTTGAAAGGGCAAAAACCCTTCCAATACACAAGTTTTGCTAAGTTTTATCATCAGGATAAATGTCAATTTTCCATAAAAGACAGATAAAATGAGTTAAGATTTCAAAATCAGGAAATACGTAAATAAGACAATATATATGGAAGGAAATATTTTTTAAATAATACATTTATTTAGAATTCTGAAAACGTTCACTATGGTTATTTCGTGAGAATATCTTGTGACGATACAGAATGAATGCCTTACATGTCGACTGTAGAGACAGCAGTTTAATTATCATTAAATGTTTCAGTAATTGTTTTGGCTGTTATCTCTCGTTTTCTGTATAATTATCAATGAATGTTAATTATTCTGTAAACTATTTCCGTTTTCTGTATAATTATCATTAAGTGTTAATTATTTTGTAAACCATCTCCATTTTCTGTATAATTATCAATGAATGTTAATTATTTTGTAAACCATCTCTGTTTTCTGTACAATTATCATTAAACGTTAATTATTTTGTGTACCATCTATATTTTCTGTATAATTATCATTAAACGTTAATTATTTTGTTAACCATCTCCGTTTTCTGTATAATTATCATTAAACGTTAATTATTTTGTGTACCATCTATATTTTCTGTATAATTATCATTAAATGTTAATTATTTTGTTAACCATCCCTGTTTCTGTATAATTATCATTAAATGTTAATTATTTTGTTAACCATCTCTGTTTTCTGTATAATCATCATTAAACATTAATTATTTTGTTAACCATCCCTGTTTTCTGTATAATTACTATTAAATGTTAATTATTTTGGTTATCACCTGTGATGAACTCAATACTTGATTAAAGATTTATCAATAGTGTTTCTCTGACACAATATCTAGTGTTCTGCGTATAAAAACATAGTAGCCATTAAGAGTGACCTCCCTTGGCATATTTTACAGTTCTTGTTCTTTGTCTATTAAAAATGAGCATGAGGCCTGTCCTATATATGCGTTCAAACTGATTCTTTAAATACAACATTTCTAGCATGAATTCCGACAAATTTGCAGATGTTAATACCGGCCTGTCAGAGAGGAAGAGATCATCAGATCAATCCTTATTAAACAAACAACACTTTTTAAAATTTGATAAACAACAATGGCCAAGTTGAACCAAGTGATGGGAGTTAAATCTGATAACAAATTGTCAGGAATGACTCAGGTAAAGTAATCAAGCTGAACGGTTGATAATAGCAAGTTTCAACCGAATGGTGACCCATATTGGATTAGCAAAACATGATGCATGACAAATGGCACATAGAGTGTACAAATAGTGACGTGTAAACCTACTTGATTCTAATTTTAGTAACATTAGTGGCGATCAGAGATTTCAGCATCATGGCAAAATGGTGTATTTAATGAAGGGTGTCTACCAAATACCATTTACAACCAGAATTAAATCTATCCCCTACTTTTGTATCAAGTTTATGAGTTATTCCACTTGGGCTTATATCTAGTGGTGCATCTTTGTGAAGTTCTTTACTTTTGAAGATACCCATGTAACACATTAAGACATATGTGTAATGGTCTACCAATGTATATATGAAGTAACCTGTCCACACATGGGGACATCTGTATTACAAATACTAGTTTAGGAAGAAATATCACAGAGAAATCTTTATAAAGTTTAGCTACAATGATATTCCACACCGTTTTTGTAGCATTACATTTTCATCCATTACTTATAAAGAAATCAGTAAAATTGTACCATCCTTGACTTCTCATTTACATAAAAACATTCAACAGCCAATCAGGTTCTTTGTACCATGTCAACGACGTAGCCATCCTCGACACTCTTTACAGTACCCCTGGTATATGTCATAGATAAATCGAAGGCATGCGACCAATTACTTGATTGGTATACAGAAAATAATAATCTCACCAATCACTAAGATTTCCTAAAGATCGCAGAGGAGTGACAACAAGGTTCAAAGCCAGTCAATTTAACAGTACACTGATCTGGAGATTCGTTTGATGTACATCAAGGGATTTAACTATTTATTTTATCTACAAGATGGTGGTTACTGAGCCTTTAATTTTGTTATGACAAATTCCAGGTGTAGAGAGTATAAGTGACAAAACTCCTTAAGTATCAAGGATGTAGGTGCAGAACTATTAGTTCATAACAACCAACTGACCACTCGTTTCCATTAAAGCAACATTTTTCTCTGAAATACATTCCGTACTAATCAAGAGTTAAATTGCACAAAATCAACCATTTCATCAAATTGTTCAACTGTTCTTTCTTGGAGCATATACCATTAATTACTAAATTTTCTAGTATACCAAAATAACTGACAAGTCTGTATTACCAGCTTCAAAGTTCAAAATTACATTGTATTAAAATACATTGTACTAAAATACATTGTTTATCTTACCAATCCACTTCAAAGTAAGCGTGAGTTAACCAACTATTCAGCTTGTGCGTACCAAATAAAACTGACCATCAAAAAACTACTGTTATTTCTTATTTGTGGAGAGCAAAAACAGATTGATCAGATTCTGTGTAAGAAAAACTGCCTTTGCTATATCAGTATATGAATTAGAGCGTAACTTGTTTCTGACCAGTAAGCTGCTGGAGAACGGAGTTCCACTCATACCATTCCTCCTCATCCTTGACCTTGAAGATATGACATCGACCTTTCCCAGTTTTGTCCTTCAGGCAAATTTTCTTCTTCACTTTTCCCTTACTGGCACCGCCAGATGCTGCAACAAATTTCCAAATTCCATTACAGAAAAATAAGTTTTGTTATATAAGTTTTCTTTTAATCAAACAGTATCACATAAACAGTATCACAAAGTAATTTCTATATACTAATCAAGGTTTAATTTGAGGGAAGACATGAATTTTTACATGATCCATCTTTCTGTTTGAAGTTACAGTAACAATTTCTTGGGCAGGAGAAACAACCCCTAACAAACACTTTTGTTAACAAAGCAGTATACTCAACTTCTTATCTGAAAAACAATTTTCTATTTTTCTATTTATGGTAACAATTACCTGAACTTCAGACAAATTTTTTCAGATAATTGTTTTTTGTGGTGAGGAAGCACTGTATGAAGTTTAAGTAGACTAATATGTCCTGGCTGATCATGATTTAAGTAATAATAAATGTTTATTATCAACATCCAACATTATTATAATACTGGCTTCAGTACTTGTCTGTTACAATATAAAACAACCATTGAGTGAACACATGAAGACAATCAAATCTTGTCACATGTATACACATGTATAATATACTGAGAAATAATTTTCTTGCTTTTCTTAATCTTTTTTTAACTAAAAGGAACTTGAACATAGGAGTGAAGATATTGATGCCATATAAATTAAAATCATATATTGCTGTATATGTTAAAATTATATACTGCTGTATACGGTATGTTAAAATTATATACTGCTGTATATGTTAAAATTAAATACTGCTGTATATGTTAAAATTAAATACTACTGTATATGTTAAAATTAAATACTGCTGTATATGTTAAAATAATATATATATGGTCATATCAAACCAAACACAAGAGATATTGCATATTTTCAGTATATTAAACAGATTACTTACAAAAGCTGTCTTTTCTGGACAACTGGACATCATACTTCTCCAGATCAATGAACTTGGACACTAACACCGACCCAGTCTGAAAAAAAAACAATTTCTTTAAGTAATAGCTATAGGCTTTAGAGATTTTGATAATGAAGACAAAGTAAAAGAGGTGTTCACAACAAAAAAACTGGAATATGAAAATGGAAAAGAACCAAAATTCAATTTAAATTACTTTGAAAATATGTTTAAAGAAGCATTTTGACAGAAAATCTTTCAAAATTACTAAACAAAGTGTTTAAGCTGTTTATCAAGGAAAATAACTCACACACTGCGCAATGGCTCTGCCATACTCAATGGTGCTTGGTTTTTCCCTCAACACAACCCGTACAACTCGCCAGTCCTTTGCTATATGTCGCTGTGGGAAATAAATAACGATTATAACACAACCCGTACAACTCGCCAGTCCTTGGCTATATATCTCTGTAGTAAATAAACAAGGATTACAACACAACCCGTACAACTCGCCAGTCCTTGGGTCTCTGTAGTAAATAAACAAGGATTACAACACAACCCGTACAACTCGCCAGTCCTTGGCTATATATATTATGTCTTTGTGAGAAATAAACAAGGATTACAACACAACCCGTACAACTCGCCAGTCCTTGGCTATATATCTCTGTAGTAAATAAACAAGGATTACAACACAACCCGTACAACTCGCCAGTCCTTGGGTCTCTGTAGTAAATAAACAAGGATTACAACACAACCCGTACAACTCGCCAGTCCTTGGGTCTCTGTAGGAAATAAACAAGGATTACAACACAACCCGTACAACTCGCCAGTCCTTGGCTATATATATTATGTCTTTGTGAGAAATAAACAAGGATTACAACACAACCCGTACAACTCGCCAGTCCTTAGCTATATATATTATGTCTTTGTGAGAAATAAACAAGGATTACAACACAACCCGTACAACTCGCCAGTCCTTGGCTACATGTCTCTGTAGTAAATAAACAAGGATTACAACACAACCCGTACAACTCGCCAGTCCTTGGGTCTCTGTAGTAAATACACAAGGATTACAACACAACCCGTACAACTCGCCAGTCCTTGGCTATATATATTATGTCTTTGTGAGAAATAAACAAGGATTACAACACAACCCGTACAACTCGCCAGTCCTTGGGTCTCTGTAGTAAATAAACAAGGATTACAACACAACCCGTACAACTCGCCAGTCCTTGGCTATATATATTATGTCTTTGTGAGAAATAAACAAGGATTACAACACAACCCGTACAACTTGCCAGTCCTTAGCTATATATATTATGTCTTTGTGAGAAATAAACAAGGATTACAACACAACCCGTACAACTCGCCAGTCCTTAGCTATATATATTATGTCTTTGTGAGAAATAAACAAGGATTACAACACAACCCGTACAACTCGCCAGTCCTTGGCTATATATATTATGTCTTTGTGAGAAATAAACAATGATTACAACACAACCTATACAAGAATTACAAAATGACTCCCAAAAAATCAGGAAAATGGAAAAATTGGTTACTGAAATTTCAATAACATTCAGAAATTTCATGTGAAATTTTACAAAATGAAGAAATTCAATATACTGTAAAGAATATGAACTTATAGCTATCATTTAAATGTATTTTTTAAAAAGTTCAATACCCTTTTTAATAAGAATCTTTCCCTGAGAATTTTGCCCTTCCTGAGTTTGACGTCGACGTCAACATTATCTTCCTCTTCCTCTGAAGATTCCGAGTCACTGTCTGTGCTGTCATAGTAACTGCTCCTCTTGCCACCAAGATTCAGAGAAGTCTGTAAAATAAATCTCTAATGTGAATCACCTGTAAACCACGACTACAGGAACAATTAAAATAGTTTTCTACCCAACACAGATATGTTCTCATCACATAACTGGTCCAAGATTCATCATCATTCCGTAACTTTAGGAAATTCCTTTTATAATACATACACTTCTAAAGGAAAACATTACGAAATGTAAGGTTCCTTACCTTCAGATACCTTTCCTAAACTCCAAAAATGCTTTCCTAAATTTTAAGTTACCTTAATTCAGGAACAGAGACAAAACTGAGGCCTGGTCGATCCTACCGTACCGTATACTATACCCATATTAATATCATAACATACATTTGCAATAACACTACTGTGACATCATAAACAAATCACATCACACGGTTGCCTTATTATTTATATCATTTCTTACATATTTTCACCTGAATATTAGTTATGTGTTAAGTTGAATCTTGCACCGATGTTTATGTTGTATGGAATTTATTTAAAACTTTAAACCATTTGATATGTCACTGGCCTAAAGGTTTGTATCAAATTATCTAACTTGCTTATTTAATTCCATATTACATACACTGGTATAAATGTAAAATCCTCAATTTTACAGAGAGTTGGTAGTACCAGAATATTTCTGTAAATATGAAAGCTTTAAATCAATACAATTGCTGGACATCAAATCTATGATGGATGGTTTTTGATTTATAATTATGACATGTGTAACATAATAATTTAAAATTAATACATTTTTCTTTATAATTTGTTTTTACTTCCTTGAACAAGGTACTTTCCGGTATATTCAGTTGTACAAATGGGTAGGTACATAATGAAAAGGAGTCTTATGAAAGACAGGTTCTAGACATAATTCTGAAGTTGGGTCACATTACAGAAACTGAGAAGAAAAGCTATCTAAAGACTACCATGCCAGTTAACAGATCCTCCAGTTGACCCTTGACTTTTACCAATTTCAGAAGTTAAATCTCTATTTCTCAGAAATATGAATGGTCAAAATATTATGTCAAATAGACATGCTCATTCAAACTCAAAAGTCAAATTTGATTTTGGAGAGTCAAAAACATACTCTTAAGGGTCTACTGGATGCCCTGGTTAAGATTCTCAGAATATCACAGAACTGGAGTTAGCTCCTAAAGACCTCAAAACCTATTCTACAAAAATCTTTATAATTTTTTCTTCACCAAACACAAACAGAAACTTACAATCACCAAACACAAACAGAAACTTACAAATCTGTAAAGTTTATCATCGTCACTGAACTTTGCGGAGGCTCCCGCTGCTCCGTCGTTGATATCAACTTCCTGGACATGTCCTAACTTGAGAACAGTTTGGACCATGGCTGATCCAGCATCACGCTTACGCACTATTGACCAACGAAGCAGCCAATCAACCACATCACTGCCTAGAGGATGTAACAATAGAGTAAATTGAAGAAAAAGGATTTGCTCCTGGATTGCCCCATAATTCAATTAGATTATTTCAATCTTTACCAGTGACTAGCAACACTGAACCACATTTACAGGTCATGTAACCACTTACAAATGTATTATATACAATTATTGAATTTTGTGGAGGTGTACACGAGATTATAAGGATCTGGTCAATACTTTGTTCATCGAGGCCGCAGGCTGAGGTGAACAAACTCTTGACCAGGTCCGTTTATTGTTCGGGTATCTCGTCTACCATATTGTAGACAATGTGATGCCGAACAATCGTTTGTTTCCAGCATTCTGATTGGCTGTTGTATAAAGTAACATGTTGTGTGATTGGAGGCAAAGATTCTGACCTGTTTGTTCTATAAATAGTATGTACAGGTCTGCAATGCCTGGGGAATTTTCCACCGGAGCTATTTTTAGCACGAACAGGTCTACTCACTGATAAGTTCTTGTGAGGAAAACAGGAAATTGGCCAATGAAAATTAAGGAAACACTCCAGCCATATTACAACATTATTTATACACATGTAATATTCATTAAGAGTTTTTACATCATATCAATACTGAATTTTAGAAGTCATTGAACATGGTAGGAGGCAGAAATATTCATTTTACATTCAACCTTGACCTAAAGGAATAGTACTGGGGCATGTGATATGTTGTTCAGCAGTGGTGTACATGTATTCCATATTTATCATGTAATAAGACCTGGGGCCAAAACAATAACTTAGAATTAAAGTAGGAGTTGGTGTAATTGTTGGGTGAAATGTTGGGTCAAACTTACCTTTGAAGCAGTTTTTATGAACAGCCCCATTCCGGACATGGTTGGCCAACATGACTCCAGCATCAGGGTCCTGTATTGCCCCGAGTATCTCGCTATCAACACAAGATTCAAAATACACTAAATCTTTCCAAAGACCAACTGACTTAATTTGAATATCTTCTTATTACAAAGCTTATCAAAATCCCTAATTCAGCTCTATCTTATTTATTCTATAACCCTTGGATAAATTCTGAATGTAACAAATCTCTTCCCTCTGGTCCGATGAAAATTTGTTATCAACAAGCTTTACTGTAACACAATCTTGTAGTAAGATCTTTCAAATTTTGACCAAATAAGGCATAAGAAAGAAACTTAGATTCATTCATCGTTAAATTCATACAAACATCATCCTTCATTATAATGTGGCTTTATGGAAATTTCATGAACAAGAGGCCCAATAGGCAGGTATCTGAAAAGCTATAGGTTGCTCAGTTATTACTTATTGCCACATTATACAATATATTTTCACATTTGCATTAAGAATATTTTTCAGAATTTGATTTAGTCCTTTGAATCTACTCATTCAACTTTTTACGATTATCCAGCAATGCAGTTTGTAATGGATACTTTACAGCTGCCATATCTAGGGATTTTCTGACCCCTATGACTTTGAAAGTGGGCCAAGGTCATTCATTTGTACATTAATAACCTGCAGAACACCAGCGTGATTTTGGGCCTCTTAGTCTATCATCAAACCTGGCAAAAGTTGCTTGAATTTATCACACCTAATTTATCACACCTGAAACCTTGAAAGAGGATCAAGATTTTTATATCTGTAACTCTTCTTCACGCATGCAATTGGTAAAACGATTATTGTGCCTCGTGGTAATTGAGAAAAAGTTTCCTTTGAAGAATGTGGCCTAATTAGAAATAGGCCAACGTCATTTACTCAAACCGACTGTATATAGTTCTTACCATTAAGGGGTGACTTCATATCCTTCATACATACCTAACATTGACTTTAGCTCTGAAGGCTGGAAATGGTACACTGCCATTGGAAACCTGAAAAGAAGCATTGTCTCCATATATATAGAAAATATATCCATCAGCCAGTGTTCAAGTTATGGACATTGAAAGAAGAAGGATGGCTGTCGAATAAAGCAGGATAGACAGAAATAATAATGGCTGTTAAAACTTATCCTGGGTATTAGTATAATGGTTACTGACATCAGATTTTGTCTCCAGACATAATAAAGGTTATTCATAGTGCTTGTCTTACTGTTACACCACAATACTAACACTATAACACTCAATCCGAAACCAAATTACACTCAGCTAGCCTAGCAATAATGCAGTTGGCCTGGCAGGAGAAAAACAATTTCTGTGAAAGTTTACAGTGGTTGGAAATCAATAGATATATTGTTGAGCTCTCAACAGCAGTTAAGCAAATATTCTTCATTTCGGTCTAACATCAGTCAGAATTACGGTTTATCATATATTTATCAGAATAACTTGGACTAGTAATTTTTTCAACATCACTCAATAGATATATACCAGCTACAATCTAAACCAATGACTGACCTGTTTTGACCCAGAGATGGAGCGTATCACAGCACCAATGGCATGGGCCCATCCTTCACGGTCCTTCCTACCTGCTGCCTGTAGGTATATCTCCTCACCCTCAGGCAAAACTATCTTGAATACTCCCTTAATTATAAAACAATGGTTATTATTTTTTTAAACTGAAGTCAAAGAATGTTTGCTTAACTTTTACAGTAAATACAGTATATTTCTAAATCAACATATTTACTACAAACATATCTTTAATATGACATGCTTACATTTTTTTACACTTTTTATGATAAATAAACGTTTAGTTGTTTAAATATTTTTTGTTTACGATTCATTACTTCCTGATCCATCCTCTATATATACAACAATGATATGGACTCTTCACTTGCCTCTTATTTTCCTAAAGCACCAGAGTTAGAAAGTAGATGTCTTTTGATTATAAGATATCAGAGTAAAATTACAGGAAAGGACCAAATAAAGTAACCTGTAATTAATAAATCCAGAAAATGTTTTTTTCTAAATTCTCAAATGGATGTTCAACAGCATTTCTAGAGAGATCTAGATTATTTCATTAAACTGAGCATGGATCTCTTTATCGTTGACTAGAATGCTGTGAAAATACAGTATCACTGCATCAAATAAGTTTTAAAATTGAAGATATAAATTCAAATGAATTTGTAGAACTTACCTGGGCATCAGCTACTGGGTCATCTATACAAGGGCAGATAACTGATGCTCCTTGTAATGAAACGATTGTTACTATCACTGTTTTGTCACGTCTGTGATGACAAGTCAGCTGATCTTCATGAAGAACTAGCCATCTGATTTTCCATCTTTTATTTGGCTCCTATATCATAAAACAATATATATACATTACATTAGTAGAAAACAAGAATAATTTCTCAAGTTATTTATTGATGTTTAAGCTATCAATGTGTAGCGGGACTGGACTGGGTCGATCATCGGTGACCAGGTAGCTCAATTGGTAGAGCATCTGGCTAGTGTTCGGAGGTCCCTGGTTCGAACCCCAGTATGGCCGCTACATTTTCTCCTCTCCTACACAAATGTATATACTTACTGTAAGTTTTATCCCACGATTTGAGCTCTAGAGAATACATGTACATAATGTTTAAATTGTTATTGAAGATGCTCTACTCAAGCAGAAGCATTGATAATGCCATGGTTCAGTGAACAAACACAATAACTGCCTACCAGCTCCACTGGCCATGTCTGTTGTTCCATCAAAAAATATGTATATAGAACGAACAAATCAAGGAAAACAACAAAGTAAGAATGCAGTACGTGTCAGCTAACTTTCATAGGGTGATCACATGATTTTGTGTTTTGGACATGAAACTCGAAACTGTATCATTTGAAAGGAGATTAAGGTACTGAATTATAAGAAAAGAAATGATAAAAAAGATGACTCATCGAAGAATGCAGGTAATTATATCGCAATATTACACTAATCTTACTTGATGCATGTATTAATTAATCAAAAGTAACTTGGAAAAAAACTCTCTAAAAGCAAAGGAAATGTAACATAAACTGCAGCAAAATTTTAGGAACCAAGTTTCATGATCGGTAGCATTTCTGTCCCATGGAAAACTTTGTAAAGTGAAACTGATTTTCAACGGGGCCGATCCGATGGAGTAGAGACTTTTGCAGTCAATATTATAAGTACAAGAAGCCAATTAAACAGCCAAATGATATTTACGAATTTCAGAAGATATCCTGTTTTAAGCGTCGTATTCTCATTATCCATTTGGTTGGTGTGTGTCTTTCAAGTCAAACTTCATTATGCATCATCTGTTTTCCTCGTTGTTTTTGTTTTTCAGCAACTAGTAGTTAGATGGCGCTCCGATGTAAACTTCCTGTTCCCAATTACCTGGGGCCCAGAGAGGGGCGTCTTAATAAGAGAAAGAAGTAGCTGCCAGATGGCCTTTTATAATAAGCTGCCGCAGCAACGTATAAAAGACGATGTATCTGCATTGTAGCAGATGGAGCCTAGTTTTTTTTTTTAGAAAGACGCATTAGCTTTATCTGAGTGCGGCGGGCTTCGAGCCTTATGAACGATTAATAGATTGCTACTTGAACCAACTGGCCTCCCTCAAAATTCGCAGTACAGTCAGTTCCTACTAGCTTTAGGCGGATAGGCCTAGCTCTACGGTTACAATAATCTGGTACTAGACAGTGATGCGTTTTATTGTATACATATGTACAAAGGTACTAAAGCAATATCAGATTTACTGTTGACATTACGTACGTGTGTATTGCGCAGGCGAAGTATAAAATATATCAATTAGCGAGCTCGAGCGAGACGAACTTTGATATTAGAACATGTAGAATGCAAGTCACAGTATAGTCCGAATTTTCTAACGATCTTACTACGTTGAAAGGCGATATTAGCATCAGAACCCTTCGGATTAGTTAGAGTATAGACCTCTACTGTTGTATAATTAGACTCGGTGTAAAAGCATATACATATATATATAGACACTAGATACTAGAGACAAATATGTGAACACAAAACCGGAAAACATTGATGAAATATCATTTAGTTCAGATTCTTATAACACATGTATATATGAGTTTTCCCTTTAGATTTCCGGGCAAGTTTAATTGATTAATTATTGCATTCCTAGCCTTTTAATTTCCCACCGTGGTTTAATGTAGGCTTGTGTAAAGCAAAATGTATGTTTTTGTGATAGAAACAATCGTGTATATATAGGTGTAAGCTGGTACACTTACAGTATAATTAGTTGGATCATGTGACACCGATTCATTTTCTTTTCGATTAGTCAATGTTTGAAACGCAATTGATTACTATAGTTTATGATATATTCAATTAAATATGATCGTGCTGTTAACGTAATTAGGAATAATTATGAAATAAAATAAACAAGGTAGATAACTCATGATACTGAACTTTTAAATTGTTCAAATCTGGACATTGAATGTTTATAAAATCAGCATACGATTACACAGGCCACTGTTTTGCTGGATCAATGTACCTCGATCTTAGCAACATATGCCAAACAAAGGAAATTGTTACTGGCCACGGTCATGTCGCCTATGGTAGGGACAAAAGTGTTGAAGCCGTGAAAAAGAAAAGAAAAGAAAAAGAAGACAGACAGACCGAACACAATTGTCAGACTATGAAGGGATATGCATAAAGGTGCACCAACAGGACGATTTAACTTCATTTGGTATATTTATAGCGAATAGGAGAACATAAATTGCGTGAAAATTATTTTCTACACTGGTGCCTCTAGAATCTAATCATGTTTTTCTTAGTCACCTAGCAGTGTTACCATCCAGCAATCTAAAAGGAAAACTAAGCTGTAGATAAGCGTGTTCATTTAAATACCCATATAACGTTATTTTTCCATTTCTTGGTGGGAATAGCCAACTTTCTGCAAATTAACTATGTTTACAGTTCACAGTCGATTAGTGTATAATGTCTTCTTCATTATACATTATATTTCTGTGACTTGTTGACTATCGCCGAGAGTTTGATGGAATGGTTATGTGCTTTATGAAGTATTCTGACTGACCATTTTGAAAAACTGAGTGCATTACAAATGTATTTGAACTTTATTTATTTGACGGGTGTCATTGATCAAACAAATGCCGCATACCCTTCAGAAACACATGGTCAGAATCTCCTTGTTCCTTACTCCGCGTATACTTCTCCACTTATAGAATTCGTTCAGGAAAGAAAAAGAAAGACAGAAGAAAATACCAACACTTGCTGTATCTTGCACACAGTAACAGTGATCTGAGGTTTCTCAGTGCATGATCGGGGATGGTTAGATTGGGGGAACCCAGAATAAGAACTTGTATAGCCCAGTCCATGAATTCGAAGATACATGTAGTGGATCTTTATTCAACATTTTACTGGCATTTTGAAGTCACCGGGGTCTCGGGTGACTTACCGTATAATAGCCTTTTGTCCGTCCTCGTGCGGCCTTCGTCGTACGTCCGGAAACAATTCACATTTTCAGCTTCTCTAGATCCCCTAAACTTTTCAATGAAATTTTGCCGAAGCCTTCCTGGGTCAAAGATCAAACAAAATTGTGAATTATATGGTCCACACATTCAAGGGGCCCGAGGGCGTGACAAAACGAAAGCGGTTATAAATTGGCGGGAAAAAAAATCTCAAGACCCAGATATGGTAGAATCAAAAACTCTTCATTGATGGAAGTGTTAAGATGCTTTACCAAATTGTAAATTTCGTTACCCTGGCGTCTTACGCTGCCCCGGGGGAGAGAGTAAACTTAACAGTAGTTTATGTAGATATTTCTTTTCTTTGAAATTAATTTATCAGTATGGGATGGCTGTTTGATGGTATGCATATTAAATTGGCACTGGCTGACCTGCAGCGGCTAATGGGCGAGGCATAAATAGTCAGATATGTGCTAAAATTTACCAGTCTTTACCAAGAGTTATTACTTTGCATGCTAGATTTTGACATTTTAGTATCTTGTTCTTTTTAAAACAAAACAAAATCAACTACAGTATCTGTATTTATTTCTGTCTGCCCTTTCTGTGTAAATAAAGCAGTGTATGAAGCTTTTGTGCGGAAATGGTGTCACAGATCGGGACATCAATTTCTATTAATAGTAATAAGTAACCTTTACCTTTGAACTTTGATCCATATCGGCAGGGAAGCATTGTGAAGTTTTGATTTAATCATTACAACGCAACTTGAGTCATTTGGCGAAAATTATCTTTTTATAGTAAATGACCACGACATTGACTTTTTGACAAGAAAAGCAAGCAGTCCCGATAAGAATGTATCGGAGTTATTAGAAAACAGGACGGGTTTTAAGCGGACTACTTACTCCGCCAGTGCCTACTTCAATGGGGAAACATATTTTTTTCTTTGGCAAGCAAGATGATTTTTTTTTAAATTAAGACACTTTTTGAAATAGGGAAACAGCTTGTTTTAACCGAAAAAAGTCGGTACAAAAATAAGTATGCAGTATTGCTTGCATGATATAACGTTTCAAGTATGAAAGGTTTAGTAGAGCCAAGTTGCTTTTAAGTTATAATACATAGAAAAGTGATTTCATCACAATGCATTACTTGTTCCCTGGGCCAATCGAATGTCATAGCACTTTCTTTTTAAGTTACATCCAAAATTCAATAATTTCTGTATATGAGTGCCAATGACAATCTTAAGCTCTACTACAATAATGACACAATTTGGAATAGCCGTCTCAAAGCAGTTCATAAATTATCATATGTGGTTATTGGGACTATAGCCACCAGGTATTTCTCGACTCCTTGGAGAACAGAAGGCTGTCACACAAGATTCCTTGCACTATCCTACCAAGAACTCATTTACAGTCGGGTTGACTAGAACACAGCGCCCGTGGCGGGACTCGAACTAGTGACCATTCGGACACGTAGCCCTGCTCCCTACCATCACTACAGTGATGATTCGATTTCCACACATCCTACTATTTCGATATTGCCACAACAAATTATTTTTGCAACTCAAAAATTGCATGGCCACCCTAAAATTGTTAATGTTTGTCACAGTATAATTCTTTTTGCGTTTCCAATTCTAATTACATGTGGAATTATAGTTCCATACTACTTAAAGTTTTGCACAAAATACCAAAATCCCCCAAACGGTAATTCAATGTACAAAATGATTGTTGAACTTACTCCGTACCATGTCAACAATGTGTCCAATGGACCCGTATCGCTCATCTGCTACTAATTCAACATCGAAGTTGACTTTGGTACCTCTCCATTGCAATAAGAGAGGAGGGCAATGTTTGTTAGGTTTGAACATTTTGTAGCTCTTTATCCCATATTCTTGTCTGAATATCATGACTCTGTAGGGGTCAAACAACAATCCTTCATCCAAGCGCACTGCTAGACCATATGCCTCTGTTTTTGGAGATGTTAATGCATTTGACACATATAATCTATGATTTCAGTCAATCAGAGGCTGTTGCGGCCATCTTGGATGCTTCATCCGTGAAAAAAAGAAATAGTTACGTGATGGATGAAAGTTTGGTGACGATCGCACCGGCATTTCCCCGAGATGAGCTAGTTATTTATCGTATCTCGACAGGGCAGTACTGGACGGAACGGACCCAGGTTACACTACTTTTCATGGAGGAGGTGTAAGACACTTGGTGGCCTTATCCCAGCATGCTACTAATGGTCAAGTGTAAACGACACTTGGCCTATTGGTTAAATCACAAATTTGTTTCGTGAAACCTTGAAAGTAGTGGCCAAGTCATTTGGATACATTTGCTAGCCCTTCAACCCAGCATGAAAATGGTCCAACATTGCCCCGGACCTCTTTATTTCGATTTTACCACATTTGATCAACGAAGTGTCACTTCACTCCAGCACAATGCTGGCCAAATACCGTGACTCTGGGTTATTAAGAAGTAATTTATTTACAAATGGCATGACCTTGAAAGAAGGTAGCCTTTCATTCCAGCATGCTACTGGCCTAAATCATGACACCAGGCCTCTTGGTTAACATTTTAACTTACTTGACCCGTGATTTGACAATACAGTGTAGTTAATTAAATGATATTTTCATTTGAATAACATCCTGACCCTGGGCCTCTTGGCCGTTGAGAAAATATTTTAGGTGAAAATTTGATGCTAGATGGACACTACACTACAGCATCACTTAAGTTGATAAGTTTACAATTAACAATTAATTTAATGATGCTATATCTCCGAAAAATTATCTATTGAATACAAGAGCTCACCGTTGTACATCTTTAAACAGAGCCAAAATAACATGCCTTAAAACTATTACCTCCCTTCAAAAGCTTGCATATTTGAAATTTAAACCGTACAAATAAACCATTACAGAAGTCCCCCAAACAACCCTGCAGTTGTGCCATTGTGTTCGCCATCCATCAAAACCACTAAATACCAATTTTCATTGAAATCAAACAATATCTAATTTTGACCAATCAGAGGTCTCCGCTTCGTAAATGGTGGCCATTTTGTTAAAATGTAAAGAGTGACCGCAATCGGAACTCCTCGGGTTTTGTTTTTCCGAGCTTGCCGGAAAGGCCCAAGGTTATCCGATTGGAGTGACCGCTGTCCCATGCTGTACCTACACAACAAATTTCATCAAAATCGGACAATATCTAAATTTTGACCAATCAGAGGTCTCCGCTTCTTTAAGCTTTCCGAAAAATGTTACCATATTGTTTGGCATCCCTAAAAAAAAACTAAGTATCAATTTGTACCGAAATTCCAAAACCGGAAATGGGCTCTGGTGACCATCAAAAAAAGAAAGAGAAAAAAAAACATGCGGGTGCACATCCCTTCCCATTAATGAGTATGTCTTTGAAGTTTCATTATGAACCTCTAAGTAGTTTCGGAGAACAAGAGGCCCAGATGGCCTGTATCACTCACCTGGTTTATTTGAGCAAACATCAAATTTATTTGGTGATGCAGGATTATGTAGCTGCGATAACGTAGCTCTGGACGACGGACGGACAATTTCTGACAGAGAGCAGTGTAGGCAGGGTATGAATATTCGTTCTAGGATTATGTTGTTCCAGAGAAGAAGTCTTTAATATCAATATTGCCATATGGACCCAATTTTTGCCCGCCCCTTAGGCCCCCAGGGGATCAGACCCATCATTTGTACAATTTTGAATCCCTACCCCATAAGGATGCTACCAATAAAATATGAGTGATATCCATGGCTTAAATCCAGAGAAGTTGTTTTTTTGGCCCTTCCCCTCACGCCCCCAGGGAGTCGGCCCCACCATTTCAAAGAGTTTGAATTTCTTCCCCATAAGGATGCTACCAGTCAAATATGAGCAATATCAATAGCTTAGTTGTAGAGAAGAGGGCATATATAACAATTCAGCCAAATAGACCCCTTTCAGCCCCACCCCTCAAGGCCCCAGAGGGTTAGCCCCATCTTTTATACAATTTTGAATCGCTACCCCATAAGGATGCTGTCAGTCAAATATGAATGATATCCATTACTTAGTTCCAGAGTTGTTTACATCAATAGTATATTTAGCCAAATAGACCCCTTTCAGCCCCGCCCCTCAGATGGTCAGCCTCACCATTTGTACAATTTTGAATCCCCACCCCATAGTGATGCTACCAGGCAAATATGAGCAATATCCATTGCTCGATTTCAGAGAAGTCTTTTATATCAATATAGCCCAATTGACCACATTTGGCCCCGCCCCTCAGGCCCCCAGCCCCACCATTTGTACAATTTTGAATCCTCACCCCATAGTGATGCTACCAGGCAAATAGGAGCGATATCCTTAGCATGGTTTCAGAGAAGAAGTCGTTTATATTAACAGAGCCAAATTGACCTCTTTTGGCCCCGCCCCTCAGACCCCTGGGGGGTCAGCCCCACCATTTGCACAATTTTGTGTCCACACTCCATAGGGATGCTTCTGACAAATTTGGTCAAATTCTGATCAGTGGTAATGAAGAAGAAGTCAATTGTTGACGGACGGACGGACGCAACGGTATGGCATAAGCTCACATTGGTCCTTTGGACCAGGCAAGCTTAAAACGACAGAATTCTGATGGCAGAAGAAATGAGAAGTAACAATATTAACAAGAAGAAACGGAACAAAAACAAAAATCCCCTACTTTGTTTGGGGGACATAAGTAGGAAGTTCTTTCTTGCTTTCTATATTTAAGTATGCAACTTTCTGCCTTTATAAGCAATAATTACATGTATAAGAATGTGGTTGTCGCTATTTTTTCTCTCCACTTGTTTGGTGTTAAAATCATACTTCATTACCGTGTCATTTTACGCATTTCTGAGAGAAGCATAGTTACACCGTCAGTGATTTATTGCATCTATAAGCATTACGCCAACATCTTTTCAAACTGTCATATAATTGGCTCCATCAATCAGTGATCACGGACAAGATAGAACAATTTCACTTTTTTATTGACATGACTTTATGATACATTCAGTCTTGTGGTAGCAAGACTCAAATATTCTAGACATCAATAAAAATATGGACAAAAGTTTCTTTTTTTCTCTCTTCGTAAAAAGTTTCAACTAAAATGATACGGACTCTCTACAATGACATGATGGGATATAATTTATATAATTATATATATATAGACAATCAACATATATACTATTTATCTTAACCTGGCATTGACGAGTACTTCCTAAAGTACCAGATTAAGCATATATGTAAACAAGATTGAACACCATGACAATGATCAATGGAATATGAAATTTGACGACATTCCATCCACTGTACCACAATTCTTACGTTTACATTTCAAAGAAAAAGTCATTGTTACAAGCAACTGCTCACTTTATAAATCAGTATGTATATTTTAAGCATGATGATCTTTTTCCCTGAGCAGATTAAAAATGAGGAGGCAAAATTTAAACCTGGTTTCAGAATACATATTGAAATGGGAATAAAACAGGTAAGTAATAAATTTCTAAATCTGTACAAATCATCTCTTGTCTCCAACACCAGATCAAATCAAGTACAAGATTGCATGATTCATTAATTAGTATTAAATAGAAGATCAAAGCAAAACTGTCAACTACTTGACATACAACCTTCAACAAAATTTCTTTAAAATCCAATTAAAATGAAATTCTTAGTAATAAAATAGAAATTAAATGTATGGGCAGCAGAATGGAATGTCCAATTATGATGAGATGGATGCTACTTCAAAAAAAAAAAAAAATAAAAAAAAATAAAGAATAATGATTGGAGACGATAATAGGTAAACAAATCCAAGTCTTTCAGCACATACTTTTTCATATTAAATGAATATCAACTGCATCTATAACAAAATCATTAAACTTGTTCTTAACACTCCAAAGGGACTTTCACAATCATCTGGCAGCATTCCACACTAGCTACATGGTGATATTCTCAACACTGCAACATGAATGCCTTCATTTGTAGAATTTCCATTATATTCGTGAGCATATTCCAGAATACGTCCTCTTAAATTATACTCCTGTGTTAAGTACCTGACCCGTGAATGTCTCAACATTTCATGGAGAAAACACTGCCATTTATTTTTGTCCTAGTTAATTTCAGTCACAACTATACTTTATACTTTATATAGCAATGTTTCGAATGCTGCTCTTTGTTCCAAAAGGAAGTATTTGATTGTTCACTTGGCTAGATTTGGAGAAACATATACACAACATAAAATACAAGTTTCTTTTCTGAAGAATTTTTGACACATTATGCAATATATCTCCAATCCATGTTTATAATGCATTACTTATTTTGACACTAGCATAATCTTTCACTCGTCATCCTCCTCATCATCATCCTCTTCCTCATCATCATCATCCTCTTCTTCATCATCGTCATCCTCCTCCATTCCGTTGTTTGCAGGTACTTGTACTTGCTGCTGCTGTTGTTGTCTGGCAGCACCTCCTGTGGCACCACTTGTAGTTCCACCCTGACAACAAATCATAACCATGTCATTTTGATTTAGATTTAGACAAGGCAATCAAAAAACAATAAAAAAATAATCTGTTTAAACCTTTCCGAAAAACTGCAGAGAATTACAGTAACTGTACAATCCCATATTGAACAGGGATACATCTCTTAAGTTTGATGTTGGAGATCAATCAAAATTTCAACTGAAAACTTAAGATAACATCAAATTTGGTTTCTGATTGAAAAGTATAAACTGATTGGCAACTGAAAAAAAATATTTTTTTTTTTTCAAGCAAATTTCTTTCTCATACTTATAATGAACATACCGTCCATGTATAAGACTTTTCAAAGAAACTCAAAAAAAATAATAATAAAACCTTTAATGTATGAAATACATATAGGCATATCAAATTCATACCTCTCTCCACTTCTTTAGTTCCACGTCATAATCTTTCTGCAAAAGCTGACTTTTTTCCTCATATGGTTTCTTCTGACTGTCTGTCATTTCCCGCCAGTTTGCTCCAGCTGAAATAAAAAGTGTTGTGACATAATTATCTACACAATTTACTGAGATGAAGCAGTCATAATACTTAAGCAAATGCCTCACAATAACATTAAAACAATAGGTCTCTGAAGTGGTTTTTGGTTCTCACCATTTTGTTTTTATTTCAATGTGAAGCTGATATTTTCTGTACTCTTTCCCCTTGATAATTATTTGCTCTAATAAAATGTATTCACAAGATAGGACAGAATTTCAGGCCATTTTGGGAAATTTCCACCCAACTTAAATGGGGCGGAGGAACAATCAGAAATGACCTATATTTCGGGAAAATCCTGTCAATATTATTTACATGCAATATTTAAATATATATTTTTTACATCAACCATAATTTCATGAAATTTGTATTTATTTTATTTCTTCAATGTGTAAACGATTTTCGAAGCTTTTATATCATACACTTAAAATATGTACATGTAGTCATACAGGTAGACGTACAGATTGCCTTTAACAACAAGTTTACCTGTAGATTGTACCGATGTAGGAACATCATTCCACTTTTGTGGATGCAAAATGGTCATATGATACAGTCATTAGATTAGACCCCTATCTCAGCTGGCTCAATTACAGTGTTTGATTTATTTTGGTGGCAATGATATTTCTGGTGTTATCTCGCTTTATTTCCGAATGTATTAGATTTAACCTATTTTCTACTACGCTCAGCTAACCTTATTTTGGCATTACACTGTCATTGTGCATTGCAGCCATGTTGGTTTGTAATAACAACTTAACTAAAATCAGGTAAGTGTTCAAAATTGGGATAAAAATATACTTAAGCATAAAATAAATTCCTGACAACAGCGTAATCTAAGCATGAAATAACAGCCCCAAAAAAATTCTGGAATATTTTTTGTATTTATTCAATTGAGAAAGTTTCACTTTGAATTGAAATTGGGAAAAAATAACTTACAGCAATACTTAATCGAGAATGGGGTCAAATATTCTATCCCCTTAATATATATATATAGACAGGAAATAACCCTCTACGCTAAACTTTAAATGTCAAAATTTCAAACAGCATCTTTCAACCTATTGGTTTTTTAAACAGTATCAAAAAAGTCCATTGGGATCATGGGGAACCCAAGTTCTAAAAGTTGCATATCAAACTCAGAGCAAACATACTGCAATTATGCCCTGATGGCATCATAAGTTCTTGTCAAAATGGACACATTGACACCACAAGATGGAACATTTTCCATGATTTCATGAATAAAAACTTTCATAACTTCATGAGGAAAAACTATCAATTATTTAAACCCACCTTGTCTGATGATGTCTTTATGATCTAATCCAGAGTTCTTCATTTTTTTCCTGAAATCCCCCAGAAAGAGGAAATATGCTGTTTGTGGTCTCTTTGGTTTGGTTGGGTCTACTGTTTTCCCTTTGAACATTGCCATTTCCGCATCATATCTTGCCTTGTCCTTGGCAGCACGGACTTCAAATGGCTTCTTTGCATCGCCGTTCATACCCCTCCATTCTGCAGAAGCTTCTTTGGTAAATTCAGCAATCTTTAAAAGTAACACATTAAACACAATGTTCAGATATATATTTACTTATGATCAGAGTTAGCTATTAATCAGTCTCTTTATTTTAGTCTGTAAAAAAATTGCTTCCGTCAAAGTATTACTCATAAGACTCTGGGCATTTTCTCACTGGTTTGGGATGGGCCTTTTGGTCTCATTTTGGGGAAAAAATAGCAAACTGGTAAAGATTTTTTGTTGGAGTAAACTGAAAATGTTGGAAACATGGCATCAATATGAAACAATTTCAATTGGGAATTGGGCTCATTAACAGTCCCAAAATGCCCTCAGGAAAAGCCCTAAGACTAGATCTGTAAGGTAATCCAACGGATTTGAAATTTTATCTACTCTACTTGGATTTCTACCACAACTACCAAAGGTCATAAGATTCTTAACATAGCTATCCATTAACAACTTGCCATTGCTTCATAATAACTGGCTTTGTGCAACATCTCACCAAAATTCCGCAAACTACCAAAAATGCGAAATTTTCCAAATCTGGATCAATGTCCAATTTCCCCTAAAAGAACTGGATAAGGCCTTGACTGGGCACCACCCCTTCAGATTTTGGAAAGAGATTCTCAGCTAAATTCACATTCTAGTCTATCTCCTGGTAGTTTGAAATTCTTATACAAGATTATCGCCCCTATATTTTGGAGCTATAATTGGATATATTCTAGAGACCAAAATTATAAATTTCACATATTTTTTCATGGCTAGTCTAGAAAAATCTCTGGTGTAGATGTCTGGAGCAGAGAACCCAAGTGACTTGTGCTAATTTTTCTATAAACAACGTGTAACTACACTTTCTCAAATCAATTTCATCAGACAGTAGTAACTAGTGGTAAATCACACAAGTCTGTTTTTATATCATCCTATTATTTTCTTAGATTATACAATTTTTCACTCGCTGTTTTCTTTAATCTGATGCAACTACACTAACAGTTTAGCTTGAAACAAATATTTGGCAATTTCTTCATGCATAAGCTAAAGCACAACACTTGTTCAGGCATCCAGGATTTTGTTCTTGAAGCTTCATGAAACCGATAACTGGCCACATTCCTAATTGAAATTACTTCAAATTACCAATTTGAAGTTTTTTCCTGAATATTTCCATCAAACAATTTTCTTTCCAAAATGTCAGAGGCAGACAGCCCCACCTCAAATTCTCATGAGCAACTCTAATAATATGTCTTGCAAAAAATACTGGTAACATGAAGGTTTTGTGAAATATTAGCAAGATTATTTTCATGTTATTTCCATTTCAATGGGGCACGCAATAAAAATCTATGATGGCAAACCTTTGAAACATTTCTGCCAGTTGTCTTGGCCTCGGCTCTGCAGTGAGCCAAGTAAAAGAAATATGCAGATGTTGCTCTTTTTGGCCTGTTGGCATCCTTTGGCTTCCTCTTCCTCTTGGTGGGGGAATCTGCTGATGGACGACCTAAAATGGACAGAATTTTGATTGCTAAATATAGACAAAATAGAGGCAACTTAAGTGTTATGGTATAGCAGAAACACAAGGAGAAATAATTTTGACATAATTCTGGTAAAATGTGATTCCAAGTCATCCATCCACCTCCCCCCCCCCCCCTTTTCTGAATTTACTCAATTTGTTGTTTAACATCATTTAGTCACTTTACTGTCCTGATAAATAAAATTGCCTTGCAGTCATGAAGCGGTTTTATTAGTGGTGTTCCGATTAATCGAGTAAGAAATCGAGTTTCGTCGGAAGTGCCCTACATCGGGTTTTATGAAAATATATTGGCCGGATTTCAGATAAACATACGCAAATTCAGCTTGACAATGTCTACAACACAGTCGCTTGCGGGAAATGGTTATGCTTGTATCATACAAAATCAATAATCAAAATCAAAATACTAGGGGGAATGCAAACGTACCGATGACTAAAATTTCGTTTGTGAGAACAAAAGCGACTAGCTATGGAAGCAACGTTAACGTATACAATCTTTCTTCCCGTAAACGCACAGGGTCTGTTTTATGGAAACATTTTGGTTTTTAATGAAAACAAGAAGCAGAAGGTCTGTTGAGTACTGATACTTTAAATATGACGAAAACTATTTGAAAAATGTGCAGAAAGTCGTATTCCTTCAATGGTAAGTCACAGTTCCACTTTCGTTTTCAAAGTATATTAGACTTTCGATAACGGATGGATTAAAGCATTTTACAGCCCGTGCAAAAAATTCCAATTAGCTAAATACTCCAATAAACAATCCTTTTGTTGTTTTTTTTATGTGTTGAACAAAATTAAAAAAAATAAATTTTGGTTCATTTTTATCCGTGTAATAAACAAATGAACACACAGGAAGATAGTATACATGTAGGTATAAAGATAGTATACGTGTAGGTATAACAGTTTATTAGTTACTGAAATTGTTGTTGAAAGCATTTCACAAAATATTGAGACATGAATACAAAAATAATTTGAAAATTAATCGATTTTAATAGATCATCGATTGGTTACACACAAGTGATGATCGATCACAAAAATTCAACTGATTCCCAACACTAGGTTTTATAAATCCTGACATGTATTTGGGATAAACCTAACATTGTTTTGTTTACTACTTTTCTTACAACTTAAATCTCTCGCCATTTTTATGTTGGTGTTGATGTGTAAGGAGAATGCCCCACCAGCTGAATTACTATAGTTTAATTTAAGCATATCAACATACGAGATTTAGAGCATTCAATATATTGTACCCAAATACTCCCTCCATCTCTATTTAACTTGGTTGTTTTTATAATAAATTACATCAAAATTTGTTTCAAATAAGTACATAGAAGCATATCGATCAAAGTCAACTCGGCAGACATTGTTTTAAGTCTTAGATCTAGGAACTTTATACAATATTTAAATACCATGTTTAGTACAATCTGAAAATTAACATAACCATTATACAAGCTTATAGACAATACTTGGTTATTTTGTTACATTTTCTTAATAATTCTGAAAAAAAATATGAAAAGACATGTGTTTTATTGATTGTTGAGAAAAAAAATCCTTTTTATAGAAATTAATACAACATATTGAGCTTTAAAAACAAGACCACAAAAATAATATCAGTTGTGCAAAAATCAATTTCAACAAATTATCCTATATATATCTAAATCTAATAACATCATACAGGTATACCGTACTACATTTATTTATGACGCAGTTGTGTAAATCATTATCGTAATTAAATTGAAATAAAAAATATTGTCAATAATTACGCTTCTCAATCGAATTCAAATTGAATTAGGTCATACATTGTGTCAAACATCTACGACGTGAATACAACGTTAACCATAGCGATATATAGCTTACAATAGCAAATATGCCCCTCCGCCTTTGTATTCGCTATCAAAGTCGAATTTATTTTTCTAAAATACATCTTAAACACAATAAAACACTATTTCCATGCTAATTATTCATTAAAATGCGTTGGTATTCAAATAATTCCTTTGAAATTGTCCAATTTCCACAAATGAAAGTTTCGAAAAAAATATACATAAGTCAAAGAAGCCCCGAATCTTTTTGTCCCCTTTCGATGGGCCCCAGAAATACCAGTGGGTCCAGGTGAACCAAAGTACGAAATTAATTACTTTTTGTCGTTCTACAAAATCTGGATTCCACAGAAATTATCCTTCTTCAAAAATTTCACCAAAATGAGCATCACTACTATCGCTATATAATACACTATAACATGGCTACTGAATCACTACCGAACGCCTATATAGCTTTGTGAAGAACCCGGCCAGCAAGCCGGGGGAAATTTATCCTGAAAACCACAATGAAATCCAAAATTATTATAAACATGGTCAAAAATGACCCTCACCGATCGTGCATTTCGATTATTGAAATGTGTCATCGAAGGCATATTCAGTTAGAAAACCAACTATCGTCAACTACTAAACCTTACTATGTGTATATAGAAGTAGTGAACTTACCCATACTGTTATATATAAAATGAAGCACGATGTTCTTTGTAGAAACCTTGTAGTATGATTAGCAAGCCGTAGGACGCTACAAAGGACTATTCACGTGGTTCTTCTCGGCCAATAGATGTGAAGTAATTTCCCGCCGCACAAGAGTTATTTATATGGGACGTAACTCTTCCTGTCGTCGCCCGGGGCTTTGTTTGGTAACAGGAATAGCTCTTAGCCTGTCAGGGGCGACAAATTATCACGTATATTGTTAGCTTATCAAAACGGAATGCTGTTCAGGGACAATTAACCGTCAAAATTTTCAGTCACCACGTGGTATAATCTGAAGTGAAACTTTTTAATGATTAATTATGATCTACATTTCAGTAATTCAGGTAACCTGATGTAGATCTAGATTCTAGATAGAAAAATCATTTAAGCTTTATATTATTTATAGATCTACGATAACTCTTATCACTACTTATATATCTATAACGTTTGGTCTCCTATCATTAGTGATTTTTAAAACTGTAAACTCGTTTGACAAGATATTCAAATATAAATTCAATGCAAGTTAGGCCTATGGCCCATTGCATTGACGTCCAGGGTCCGATGTGGTTTTGGTCAGAGACGTATATACCTGATATACAAGTAACCGAGCCGTAGGTACACATGGGCATGTTTTGTGTGTTTTCGTTGTTTACTTTTCCTGCAGTTGACAAAAAAGAAGGTAATTCCTGGTCAACCTAGGAGGAAAATAAGACTGTATATCGGGGAGTACGTCCCTGACCGAATTGTGACACAAGAATTGACACAAATTATAATTATCAACCCACTGTATAACTTAAATTTCTAGTAGTGACCTTGGGTAGGTCATTTGCGCGAAGTCCCTATTATGAGGAGTGTCTGTAACCCAGGAATTTACATAGATTATCAACCAACGGGCCATACTTGTATATCTTAAAATTATATGCATAATAATTTTCTTCAGTGATCATATGACCGTAGGTAGATAATTTGCGCCAAGTCCCTGTGATTAATGTGAGTGACTACGGAGACGTTATTCAGATAACATTATATATATAATCGAGCGGAAAATGATTCCTTAAAATATGAAGAATGTTTAAAAAAAAAACTGTTGTCATTTTTAATATTCACCAAGAAAATTCGCCAAACTCTTGATTTTTACGATATCAATTTAAAAAAAACATCCATGTGAAACGTTTAGAAAAGTGAACATTTTCAATGATAGGCCTAATTAGCTGATTTAATTACATATCAAGTATTATTTATTCCTTATCAATCAGAATCTATCGATAAACCGCCTTAATTGTCAATGCGACACAATATGGAGGGCGCAAATCGCAATATCTCGGGGAAAATTTCCGGCAGATAGCCGGAAATTGCACGATGTGTATGTACCGATAATTACTTACGATCGATAGGCTTTTATTGTGATATTTCTGAAGATATAAAACCAAACGAAGTTATTTGTCTATTTATAAGCATATGTAGTAAACTGCAATGACTGTTGTACAAGATAATACTAGTACACATTCGATCATTCTCCATCCTTTTTCGACCGTCTTTGTGCGTCGTCCGTAAATCTACATTTTAACAAAATAATCAAATGCTTCTAAAAATATTTCAATGGAATTACAATTTATTATACATGGAAATAATAGGTACGCGGTCCTGGATTTTTCGGCGAATCATATATTCAAGATGGCCGCCATGATAGCTATATTGAAAGAGTTCTACTCCAGTTCAATGAAACTTCATAGAAATGAGTGGTTATTTTTTCGTGTCATCATATTTCAAGGATGACCACTAGTACTGTATAGCTATCTTGAAAATCAATCTGATTTAATTCAATCTGCAGTTCTACTGAAAGTTCCATGCAACTTCATCACAAATAAATCGACATTTTTTTTCAGGAAATAGTCTTCACCGTGTGTTGCTATTTTTTCGGAGCCATCATATATTTAAGATGTCCGCTACGGTAGCTATCTTGAAAATCTTTTTTATTTCACCTAAATTCTAATTCTCAGATTGAATGGATTCAGTTATTGAAACTTCATAGAAATGATCACTTCATGGTCCGGAACTAGTGGTGTTGATTTTCAGGGCCATGATATATTCAAGATGGCTATCACTGGCGGCCATCTTGAATTAATAATCTATTTTGAATTCAAACTCAAGATTTACTGTAATGACCGCTGCATGTTTGACTGATACCTAAAATGGCGAACAAGATATCTCGAAAAAATATTTTGAATTTAAACTCCAGTGCTTCAGAAAATATTTAAATAAAACTTCATAGGAGTCTTCAGTACATTGTCCTGACGAAAAGTGTATTTTTTCTGTTCTATCATGTATCCAAGATGGCCGCCAGACATCCATCTTGAAAATCCGTTTTGAACTGAAACTTTTGTTCTACTGAAGTATGGTGACTGATATGTGTCATTTCTTATGTCTGCCTATATTATAGAGAGGGCATTGATAAGTCGTGATAACTTGGCTCCGATATCTTGGTGCAATATTTACGATTTCATTATGCCACAAAATCATTCATAACATTTTGTCCACTGATGGTAAAAATGAGCAAGACCTTTAAAGCTAAGCAGATTTTGCAGTTAATGCCTTACAACAAGTTATCAACATTTTATTCGACCAACTTCAGTATTCCCTGGTAACGGTACCCCTTCCAATCATTTTAGCTCTTACCTAGCGAAAAGTCGTAAATCATTCTATTTCTCGGCCATTTTTTTTTCAATTTATCCTCGTAATTACATTGTATATATACATTTATTTCTAGTTACTTCTACCAACAACGCATACAGTGTGTTAGGTTCTACAATCCTCATCTGAGGACGGAATGTTACTGTCGTTATGATTATTTTAATAGTTCAATCAGGGTCCTGATCTACATTATTTCAAATTATGCGTGAATCTGGACCGACGTAATCGAAATAGTGCCTTTTTCATTCTCTTATGAACAGCCGTGTTGAAAACACCTGATATTCCATAAAACTTCAGGTTAATTAGCACTCCCTTGTGCCAAATTCGCCACAATCCCACTTCATCTAAGTACTACCAACAACGCAGGTGACGACTGTGCAGTTTAAAACACAAGGCGTTAGGACGATTTTTGGGAAGCATTTATGGCCGACATCATAATCTCAAAGGGAAGCATATTTTAGGTGTGTTCGATGCTTAGTGGCTCCATTGTCGCAAGCCATGTTCTCATTTTGAGAACGCGACATTAACTGGATCTGACCTAGATTTACACAGAGACTCGTTGATACAGTAAATGATGTGTACATTCCGGGACACCAGGTGTTACAGACCTTTAACAATACCCGAATATCACCACTCTAGTTCTTACAAGGGCGTGGTATTAACCGAATTCAAGTTTGGTTTATTTTGTTTAACATCCTATCAACAGCCAGGGTCATTTAAGGACGTGTCTGGTTTTGGAGGTGGAAGAGAGCCGGAGTACCCGGAGAAAAACCACCGACCTACGGTCAGTACCAGGCAACTGTCTGAACTCGCAACCAAGAGGGGAAGGGCTAGTGATAAAGTGTAGGAACACCTTAACCACTCGGCTACCGCGTTCCGTTAACCGGATTCGACCTCGTTTGAACGCATGGCCTTTTACTTCTTGTACTTTTCATGTTTTCAATGGCCATCTAACTTTATTATTTTTTTCTTTTACAGAGTTTGGCATATTATGTTTCTAATACTGATGTTACACCAAGGGAAGACAATGTTGACGTGACGTGGTTGTATTGTTGCCGTGACGTCATTGCATTGGTGTAATGTATGGTGAATACTCATACGGGTTTGGTAAGCCTGATGTTGATCATAATAAGGCGACTCCTAGCTATCGTCAACTTAACCTTGGGGACACGTATATATTCCTTATGGATATAGAAATCATCCTACAGTTACTGTGCATAACGCTTATTGGGTAAATTTCAGTATTGCAGTGATTTGAACTTTGACCTCTTGTTGTGACCTAAGCTTGACCATGGCGTTATGGACCAGGTCTAGTGAAAAGACAAATGACCAATGCTATATACACCAATGTATACAGAATTCATGAAGAAAATCTTATACAACAAATTATCGTTTTGATATTTTTAATCATCTGAAAATGTACAAAGTCTGTTACATCAGGTTTACAAAATATATTTCTTAAATATATAAAATGTACACGATTTATTTTCAATTAGACCATCTATTTGAGATCGTACAAGTCTTAACATTGTTCAGTTCATTCAAAATCCTGACACCAGCATCAGCTAGCTAACCACCGATGTTGAAGAAAAGGTATATGTCCTCATTTTGGTGTTAGAGATGGCTATTCTGTCCAGAAGCTGGGGACTGGATAAGTATGTTTCTGGGTGTGATGGTCCCATCACTCCGAGACCCCGACTCTGATCTCAGGTCAGATTGCTCTTTGTAGGGTCCTTTCTTGCCTCCATTACTGAAGAGTGGCCCAGGAACTACACATAATTAGAAAAAGATATATATATATATATATATACATACAAATGTATTAGAATTGTTTTCTTAGACGTGGAATGATAACTGTCGACGGGGTTCCAACTCTGTACATTGTGTTCAGACCCTATACATGGTGTTCAGACTCTATACATGGTGTTCAGACCCTATACATGGTGTTCAGACCCTATACATGGTGTTCAGACCCTATACATGGTGTTCAGACTATACATGGTGTTCAGACTCTATACATGGTGTTCAGACTCGATACATGGTGTTCCGACTCGATACATGGTGTTCCGACTTTATACATGGTGTTCAGACTCTATACATGGTGTTCAGACTCTATACATGGTGTTCAGACTCTATACAAGGTGTTCAGACTCTATACATGGTGTTCAGACTCTATATATGGTGTTCAGACTCTATACTTGGTGTTCAGACTCTATACATGGTGTTCAGACCCTGTACATGGTGTTCAGACTCTATACATGGTGTTCAGACTCTATATATGGTGTTCAGACCCTGTACATGGTGTTCAGACTCTATACATGGTGTTCAGACCCTATACATGGTGTTCAGACTCTGTACATGGTGTTCAGACTCTATACATGGTGTTCAGACCCTATACATGGTGTTCAGACTCTATACATGGTGTTCAGACCCTATACATGGTGTTCAGACTCTATACATGGTGTACAGACTCTATACAAGGTGTTCAGACTCTATACATGGTGTTCAGACTCTATACATGGTGTTCAGACTCTATATATGGTGTTCAGACTCTATACATGGTGTTCAGACTCTATACATGGTGTTCAGACTCTATACATGGTGTTCAGACCCTATACATGGTGTTCAGACTCTATACACGGTGTTCAGACTCTATACATGGTGTTCAGACTCTATACACGGTGTTCAGACTCTATACATGGTGTTCAGACTATATACATGGTGTTCAGACTCTATACATGGTGTTCAGACCCTATACATGGTGTTTAGACTCTATACATGGTGTTCAGACTCTATATATGGTGTTCAGACTCTATACATGGTGTTCAGACCCTATATATGGTGTTCAGACTCTATACATGGTGTTCAGACTCTATATATGGTGTTCAGACTCTATACATGGTGTTCAGACCCTATACATGGTGTTCAGACTCTATACATGGTGTACAGACTCTATACATGGTGTACAGACTCTGTACATGGTGTTCAGACTCTATACATGGTGTTCAGACTCTATACATGGTGTTCAGACTCTATACATGGTGTTCAGACTCTATACATGGTGTACAGACTCTATACATGGTGTTCAGACTCTATACATGGTGTTCAGACTCTATACATGGTGTTCAGACTCTATACATGGTGTCCAGACTCTATACATGGTGTTCAGACTCTATACACGGTGTTCAGACTCTATACATGGTGTTCAGACTCTATACATGGTGTTCAGACCCTATACATGGTGTTCAGACTCTATACACGGTGTTCAGACTCTATACATGGTGTTCAGACTCTATACACGGTGTTTAGACTCTATACATGGTGTTCAGACTATATACATGGTGTTCAGACTCTATACATGGTGTTCAGACCCTATACATGGTGTTTAGACTCTATACATGGTGTTCAGACTCTATACATGGTGTTCAGACTCTATACATGGTGTTCAGACCCTATATATGGTGTTCAGACTCTATACATGGTGTTCACTCTATACATGGTGTACAGACTCTATACATGGTGTACAGACTCTGTACATGGTGTTCAGACTCTATACATGGTGTTCAGACTCTATACATGGTGTTCAGACTCTATACATGGTGTACAGACTCTATACATGGTGTTCAGACTCTATACATGGTGTTCAGACTCTATACATGGTGTTCAGACTCTATACATGGTGTTCAGAATCTATACATGGTGTTCAGACTCTATACATGGTGTTCAGACCCTAAACATGGTGTTCAGACTCTATACATGGTGTTCAGATTCTGCACATGGTGTTCACACTCTATATATGGTGTTCAGACTCTGTACATGGTGTTCAGACTCTAAACATGGTGTTCAGACTCTATACATGGTGTTCAGACTCTATACATGGTGTTCAGACCCTATACATGGTGTTCAGACCCTATACATGGTGTTCAGACTATACATGGTGTTCAGACTCTATACATGGTGTTCAGACTCTATACATGGTGTTCCGACTCGATACATGGTGTTCCGACTCGATACATGGTGTTCAGACTCTATATATGGTGTTCAGACTCTATACATGGTGTTCAGACTCTATATATGGTGTTCAGACTCTATACATGGTGTTCAGACTCTATACATGGTGTTCAGACTCTGTATATGGTGTTCAGACTCTATACATGGTGTTCAGACTCTATACATGGTGTTCAGACTCTATACATGGTGTACAGACTCTATACATGGTGTTCAGACTCTGTACGTGGTGTTCAGACTCTATACATGGTGTTCAGACTATATATATGGTGTTCAGACTATATATATGGTGTTCAGACTCTGTATATGGTGTTCAGACTCTATACAAGGTGTTCAGACTCTATACATGGTGTTCAGACTCTATATATGGTGTTCAGACTCTATACATGGTGTTCAGACTCTATATATGGTGTTCAGACTCTATACATGGTGTTCAGACTCTATACATGGTGTCCAGACTCTATACATGGTGTTCAGACTCTATACACGGTGTTCAGACTCTATACATGGTGTTCAGACTCTATACATGGTGTTCAGACCCTATACATGGTGTTCAGACTCTATACACGGTGTTCAGACTCTATACATGGTGTTCAGACTCTATACACGGTGTTTAGACTCTATACATGGTGTTCAGACTATATACATGGTGTTCAGACTCTATACATGGTGTTCAGACCCTATACATGGTGTTTAGACTCTATACATGGTGTTCAGACTCTATACATGGTGTTCAGACTCTATACATGGTGTTCAGACCCTATATATGGTGTTCAGACTCTATACATGGTGTTCACTCTATACATGGTGTACAGACTCTATACATGGTGTACAGACTCTGTACATGGTGTTCAGACTCTATACATGGTGTTCAGACTCTATACATGGTGTTCAGACTCTATACATGGTGTACAGACTCTATACATGGTGTTCAGACTCTATACATGGTGTTCAGACTCTATACATGGTGTTCAGAATCTATACATGGTGTTCAGACTCTATACATGGTGTTCAGACCCTAAACATGGTGTTCAGACTCTATACATGGTGTTCAGATTCTGCACATGGTGTTCACACTCTATATATGGTGTTCAGACTCTGTACATGGTGTTCAGACTCTAAACATGGTGTTCAGACTCTATACATGGTGTTCAGACTCTATACATGGTGTTCAGACCCTATACATGGTGTTCAGACCCTATACATGGTGTTCAGACTATACATGGTGTTCAGACTCTATACATGGTGTTCAGACTCTATACATGGTGTTCCGACTCGATACATGGTGTTCCGACTCGATACATGGTGTTCAGACTCTATATATGGTGTTCAGACTCTATACATGGTGTTCAGACTCTATATATGGTGTTCAGACTCTATACATGGTGTTCAGACTCTATACATGGTGTTCAGACTCTGTATATGGTGTTCAGACTCTATACATGGTGTTCAGACTCTATACATGGTGTACAGACTCTATACATGGTGTTCAGACTCTGTACGTGGTGTTCAGACTCTATACATGGTGTTCAGACTATATATATGGTGTTCAGACTATATATATGGTGTTCAGACTCTGTATATGGTGTTCAGACTCTATACAAGGTGTTCAGACTCTATACATGGTGTTCAGACTCTATATATGGTGTTCAGACTCTATACATGGTGTTCAGACTCTATACATGGTGTTCAGACTCTATATATGGTGTTCAGACTCTATACATGGTGTTCAGACTATATATATGGTGTTCAGACTCTATACAAGGTGTTCAGACTCTATACATGGTGTTCAGACTATATATATGGTGTTCAGACTCTATACAAGGTGTTCAGACTCTATACATGGTGTTCAGACTATATATATGGTGTTCAGACTCTATACAAGGTGTTCAGACTCTATACATGGTATTCAGACTATATATATGGTGTTCAGACTCTATACATGGTGTTCAAACTCTGTATATGGTGTTCAGACTATATATATGGTGTTCAGACTCTATACATGGTGTTCAGACTCTATACATGGTGTACATACTCTATACATGGTGTTCAGACTCTATACATGGTGTACATACTCTATACATGGTGTTCAGACTATATATATATGGTGTTCAGGCTCTAAACATGGTGTTCAGACTCTATACATGGTGGTCATACCCTATACATGGTGTTCAGACTATATATATGGTGTTCAGACTCTATACATGGTGTTCAGACTCTATACATGGTGTACAGACTCTATACATGGTGTTCAGACCCTATACATGGTGTTCAGAATCTATACATGGTGTTCAGACTCTATACATGGTGTTCAGACCCTAAACATGGTGTTCAGACTCTATACATGGTGTTCAGATTCTGCACATGGTGTTCACACTCTATATATGGTGTTCAGACTCTGTACATGGTGTTCAGACTCTAAACATGGTGTTCAGACTCTATACATGGTGTTCAGACCCTATACATGGTGTTCAGACCCTATACATGGTGTTCAGACTATACATGGTGTTCAGACTCTATACATGGTGTTCAGACTCTATACATGGTGTTCCGACCCGATACATGGTGTTCCGACTCGATACATGGTGTTCAGACTCTATATATGGTGTTCAGACTCTATACATGGTGTTCAGACCCTATACATGGTGTTCAGACTCTATACACGGTGTTCAGACTCTATACATGGTGTTCAGACTCTATACACGGTGTTTAGACTCTATACATGGTGTTCAGACTATATACATGGTGTTCAGACTCTATACATGGTGTTCAGACCCTATACATGGTGTTTAGACTCTATACATGGTGTTCAGACTCTATACATGGTGTTCAGACTCTATACATGGTGTTCAGACCCTCTATATGGTGTTCAGACTCTATACATGGTGTTCACTCTATACATGGTGTACAGACTCTATACATGGTGTACAGACTCTGTACATGGTGTTCAGACTCTATACATGGTGTTCAGACTCTATACATGGTGTTCAGACTCTATACATGGTGTACAGACTCTATACATGGTGTTCAGACTCTATACATGGTGTTCAGACTCTATACATGGTGTTCAGACTCTATACATGGTGTTCAGACTCTATACATGGTGTTCAGACCCTAAACATGGTGTTCAGACTCTATACATGGTGTTCAGATTCTGCACATGGTGTTCACACTCTATATATGGTGTTCAGACTCTGTACATGGTGTTCAGACTCTAAACATGGTGTTCAGACTCTATACATGGTGTTCAGACTCTATACATGGTGTTCAGACCCTATACATGGTGTTCAGACCCTATACATGGTGTTCAGACTATACATGGTGTTCAGACTCTATACATGGTGTTCAGACTCTATACATGGTGTTCCGACTCGATACATGGTGTTCCGACTCGATACATGGTGTTCAGACTCTATATATGGTGTTCAGACTCTATACATGGTGTTCAGACTCTATATATGGTGTTCAGACTCTATACATGGTGTTCAGACTCTATACATGGTGTTCAGACTCTGTATATGGTGTTCAGACTCTATACATGGTGTTCAGACTCTATACATGGTGTACAGACTCTATACATGGTGTTCAGACTCTGTACGTGGTGTTCAGACTCTATACATGGTGTTCAGACTATATATATGGTGTTCAGACTATATATATGGTGTTCAGACTCTGTATATGGTGTTCAGACTCTATACATGGTGTTCAGACTCTATACATGGTGTTCAGACTCTATATATGGTGTTCAGACTCTATACATGGTGTTCAGACTCTATACATGGTGTTCAGACTCTATATATGGTGTTCAGACTCTATACATGGTGTTCAGACTATATATATGGTGTTCAGACTCTATACAAGGTGTTCAGACTCTATACATGGTGTTCAGACTATATATATGGTGTTCAGACTCTATACAAGGTGTTCAGACTCTATACATGGTGTTCAGACTATATATATGGTGTTCAGACTCTATACAAGGTGTTCAGACTCTATACATGGTATTCAGACTATATATATGGTGTTCAGACTCTATACATGGTGTTCAAACTCTGTATATGGTGTTCAGACTATATATATGGTGTTCAGACTCTATACATGGTGTTCAGACTCTATACATGGTGTACATACTCTATACATGGTGTTCAGACTCTATACATGGTGTACATACTCTATACATGGTGTTCAGACTATATATATATGGTGTTCAGGCTCTAAACATGGTGTTCAGACTCTATACATGGTGGTCATACCTTATACATGGTGTTCAGACTATATATATGGTGTTCAGACTCTATACATGGTGTTCAGACTCTATACATGGTGTACAGACTCTATACATGGTGTTCAGACCCTATACATGGTGTTCAGAATCTATACATGGTGTTCAGACTCTATACATGGTGTTCAGACCCTAAACATGGTGTTCAGACTCTATACATGGTGTTCAGATTCTGCACATGGTGTTCACACTCTATATATGGTGTTCAGACTCTGTACATGGTGTTCAGACTCTAAACATGGTGTTCAGACTCTATACATGGTGTTCAGACCCTATACATGGTGTTCAGACCCTATACATGGTGTTCAGACTATACATGGTGTTCAGACTCTATACATGGTGTTCAGACTCTATACATGGTGTTCCGACCCGATACATGGTGTTCCGACTCGATACATGGTGTTCAGACTCTATATATGGTGTTCAGACTCTATACATGGTGTTCAGACTCTATATATGGTGTTCAGACTCTATACATGGTGTTCAGACTCTATACATGGTGTTCAGACTCTGTATATGGTGTTCAGACTCTATACATGGTGTTCAGACTCTATACATGGTGTTCAGACTCTGTACATGGTGTACAGACTCTATACATGGTGTTCAGACTCTGTACGTGGTGTTCAGACTCTATACATGGTGTTCAGACTATATATATGGTGTTCAGACTATATATATGGTGTTCAGACTCTGTATATGGTGTTCAGACTCTATACAAGGTGTTCAGACTCTATACATGGTGTTCAGACTCTATATATGGTGTTCAGACTCTATACATGGTGTTCAGACCCTATACATGGTGTTCAGACTCTATACATGGTGTTCAGACTCTATACATGGTGTTCAGACTCTATACATGGTGTTCAGACTATATATATGGTGTTCAGACTATATATATGGTGTTCAGACTCTGTATATGGTGTTCAGACTCTATACAAGGTGTTCAGACTCTATACATGGTGTTCAGACTCTATATATGGTGTTCAGACTCTATACATGGTGTTCAGACCCTATATATGGTGTTCAGACTCTATACATGGTGTTCAGACCCTATACATGGTGTTCAGACTCTATACAAGGTGTTCAGACTCTATACATGGTGTTCAGACTCTATATATGGTGTTCAGACTCTATACATGGTGTTCAGACCCTATACATGGTGTTCAGACCCTATACATGGTGTTCAGACTCTATACATGGTGTTCAGACTCTATACATGGTGTTCAGACTCTATATATGGTGTTCAGACTCTATACATGGTGTTCAGACTATATATATGGTGTTCAGACTCTATACAAGGTGTTCAGACTCTATATATGGTGTTCAGACTATATATATGGTGTTCAGACTCTGTATATGGTGTTCAGACTCTATACAAGGTGTTCAGACTCTATACATGGTGTTCAGACTATATATATGGTGTTCAAACTCTGTATATGGTGTTCAGACTCTATACAAGGTGTTCAGACTCTATACATGGTGTTCAGACTCTATATATGGTGTTCAGACTCTGTACATGGTGTTCAAACTCTGTATATGGTGTTCAGACTTTCATAAGCCCAGGGACCAACATTTAAACATTGACTCAAAGCAATGGGCCAATATTACCAGGTTTCAGCTTACTGTTGGATAAGTAAAATAAAATGGCTACTCACATGAAAAAAATCTCATAATGTATATCTAACAATTAAAAAAAATAAAATGTTGTTTTTCTGGATAACTCAAATCAATGAGATTCCTAGATATGTCTGTTTTTATGAAGAAAACTTTATTTGTGAAAACCAAATAAAGATAATGAATAGTTACATACAAATAAAGGAAAATTGATTAGTTGTTTGTTAATCATAAATAGCAATGCAACTTACCTGTATGTTTGTAATTGTGCAGCTCTAATTAATCTCAAAACTTTGGACTTGCAAAGCAGAAATAGCTGTATAGTGGTATCTTATATCATTGCCAAAAAAAAAACACAATGATAAAATACCAGAAAGTAATTGGTAACCATATTGAATTTCAGATCGATATTGAATATTATATTTCAGATTTTCTTATAAAATTTCCAGGTCAGCAGGTAAGGCTTCATTGAATAAAATTTTGGTTATCAAGGAGAACTATTGCACTGAAATTGGATTTCTATTTATTTTAAACAATGATCTTTATCTTTTTTGACATTTAGACCTATAGTGTTCTCTAACTTATAACTCTTTGACTATCCTTAAAGTTATTGCACAGACCTAATTTTCTGATCAGAGTATCAGTAACAATGAACTTTGACCTTAAGCAGTTCCAAGCAAGTATGTTCTGTAAAGATATACCAAAAGGAGGTCATGATGAATTAGGTCATTGCAAGAACTGATTTTCCATAAAAAGTAATAATGACATTGACCTTCAGACTTTCAGCAAGTCAAAACAAGCATTTATAGTTAAAAAAGCAGAGTACTCTATCAAGTTTTTAATTAGGTATGCCAAAGGGAACTCATAAAGAATTCAGTCATTACTAAATAATCTAATTTTCTATAAAGGGTAACAGTGACCTTGACCTTTACAATGCAAGCCTGTTCAGTAAAGAAGCAACTGCATAAAGTCTTGATAGATACCTGGTAGATATTGTATTTTTAGGTGAAAAAAAAGAACTACCAGAAAACAAGCAAACAAACTCAGGAGTTATGATTATTAAATTCCAAGAAATCAGTTAAATTCTTCTAGAATATTTTTAGAAATCAAGAAAAAATGGCAGCTACGGTACCACTGTATTATGAACTCATTATCATCTCAATCTAGTGAAAATTACTACCAGTATTCAGTTTAGACTTATTGATAAAAACCACTTGCCTTGAAAATCTTTTAAAATTAGCTTAAAAAAGAAGTTAAATTTCTGTTTTTCATACCAAATCAAAGCATGTGAAATGGTGACATTTATCCCTAAGAGTCGAAGACGTTGTCCAGGCCGGCCATCTTTTCCTCATTTTCAGGCTGTTTCACTGACTGTGCCATCAGCTTTGTAGGTTTCCTGCCTACAACTTTAGCCCAGGCATTCTTTGTTTTGATGACAACATCCTGACAAGGTTTAGGACTTTTCATACCGTTTGTCCCAGAGGTACCACCATACTGTTCCGAGGCGATTGGTGATCTGTAATTTGGTTTGACATAACCTACTGTCCTACCTTTAAACATGGGGTTTAGACTGTCCACACCATAACACCCAGGCCTTGGGACAATTATATCAAGATTGTTATCATTATCTTTCACATTGTCATTTTTTGACCCAGTTTTGCTATCTTTGAAAATCGGCATTGGTAATGGTCGTCTGATATGTGCAGATTTCCTGAGACTCTGGAGACCAAATCCCGCCTTCCGCAGTAAAATATCCCAACGGTCTGATGCCGATCTTGCTCTTGGTTTCAATTCACTTTCATGATCAATTCTAATTTTATCCCCAGAATGATGAATAAGGTTACTTCCATTTTGGTTACCATAGTGACTAAAATCATGGTCGCTATGGTAACTAAGGGAACTACCATCAATGTTTCCATGGCAATTAGTACTTAGACTGACTGTAGAGCTACAAGTCCAAGGTTGTACGAGGGAGGAAGGGTCACATGACAGAATGTCAGTATCCATGGAATTTGGGGTGTGCATACGAGGTTTTGTGAGAACAATGTCTTTATCTAAATCATCTAGGGAGGTGAGAACAAGGTCACTGAGTGCAGGGGAGGAGGGATGTGCAGAGTGCTCAGGTGTGACTGAAAAAATATAATGTAAAAAAGTAAAAGGATGAAAAACAACCTACACAACATTTAAAATGAAATGAGATATACATATTGTTTTGTCTTTTTTCTTCAAAATATTCTTGATAATATGATTTAAAGACAATATTGGATCTAAATACTTTATCTGTTTTGTGCTTTTGTTAAAGATACATTCTAATATATTATTGTACCTGGGCATCAACAGTGAATTTGAGCATTCCTTATACTTTCAGGACAAATATTGTAATTATATGACTCAATGCGTCATATTTTTCAGATTTTTCTTGCTTTTTTCATGTACATTTCATTATGTAAATTATTCAAGATAAAATACTTTTTACTGAATATTGAAAACTTTGAAAAACATATGATTGAAAATGATTATCATTGTTTAAATCCAAATGACAGCAGCTGTGAGTTAACATCATACCATTGTCATAGGACTTCCCATTCATCATAGACACTCTGACATCCTGTTTGGACTTTTTTGTTGGCTTCTGATTGGATGGATGGTAACCACTAGCAACACCATTCAGCATGTGCCCCTGTGGTGGCAAGGATTCTACTTCCACTAGTTAACAGAAAAATACATGCTGAAACAATCAATGTATTTAAGCTATGTTCTTATGCAATTCTACTATGAAATTCAGAAATATGACCTTGATAGTTCAAATTTTTACAGTTTTCCAAAACTTTGAGACAAAATGGACATACACATGTATTTCTTTACAAAAATTGATTGGTTTTCTCCATATTATGTTTTTTTTTTCCTTTTAGGTGTCTATTATACATGTTATAATCTATCCTGGAAAATTGCTGAAAATAGAAACTGTTTAAAAAATTAAAAAAATCTGTACAGAAGTGACAGGGTTTGACAGTATCTACTGTATATATACAATAACTGACCTGTCTTTCCTGTGATTGGCTGTTTCCCAAACACATTTTCCTTGTATTCTGGTACCAAAGGATGGCGATCATCTTTGTTCTGTTAAAAATGAAAATGTTGATGATTCAGAATATCTATACAATAAATTCAAATCTCTAGCTATGCAGATAGAATTTAAATACATAAATTTGAAAAATAAATGCTTTACAAATATTTTTTCATCTTGGAAAATCCATATTAAAATTTTTGTTATACAATGATAAATGTTATGCAGATATTAAATTATCATTAATATCAAAATTTTATTATAAACAAAATTATTTAAAATTAACTTAAAATGGAAAATGAAACATACATTTTTAATCACTTGTAATGATTCTTTCGCTACATTAGTGATTATCATTTATAACACTATAATGCTCACAAATTGCTGTAATTTTTTTGTATTAATGTGGCAGTTTTTTTGTTTTTTGTTGTTGTTGTTTTTTTGTTTGTTATTATTTTTTTTTTTAATTATGGTAATTTTTCTGTATAGTGTATCAGTAATGATCAAGAAAAACAGTGTCACTTTTTAACCAGCATCTTCCTGAAGAAACCATGAAAACTGCATATATATGGATTTGATATCTGTGTCATTGGAGTGACCTCCCTTTACCCTATCTCAAATCTAGCTTTACAAATCTTGTACTTTGATAAGCCTTCAAAAATGTTTAGGTTATGCGGTTAATTAGTGATACAACCTGTACATGTGTAACAGTTAGCGACCCAGTTTTAAGGGGATAATCATAAAACACATCAGGTACCTGTAGGTGAAAATAATATACACAATATTTTTCGAAATACATATGTTCTGAATTTCAAAACAAAATTTTGCACTTGAGGTAGGCATTAATGAAATTAATTGGAGACTCCAGTTTAAAATTTGAGACTTAACCTTCCATAGAAATATGTTATATGTTTCCACTGTCATACTCTTTAGTACAGTCATAAAGTCTTAGTATTCAATTTCATTTCCTTTGTTATTTCACAGAGAATTTATTGAAAAGAATCAATGGTTATTGGGCAAGACTCCATGTCATAGTAGGGAACATACAGCCTTAATCTTTATACTAAAGTAAGGTAGCATACAACCTTAATCCTCTATATTACAGTTAGTAGCATACAACCATAACTATCTATACTAAATTAAGGTAGCATACAACCTTAATTCTTTATACTAAAGTAAGGTAGCATATACAACCTGAATTTTCTATACTAAAGTAAGGTAGCATACAACTTTAATTCTCTATACTAAATTAAGGTAGCATATATCGTTAAGGAATTCTGAAATACATTACCACGTGTTGTGTATTGGTGAAATCTACAAACACAAATACATCAATATCATTAGTCCCAAAATGAATATCTTGATCCTGATAAGAATAGCATGATTACATAAAAATAATAATAGAATATGAAAATGAAGACTACTACAGGCAGATATCAGAAAAAACATGACTGATTACAAAAAAATAATGACTGGATATAAGAAAGCATTAATACATAAAAGAAAGTCGAAACAGAACATGATGCATTATATTAACTGTCATAATATCATATGACAGAATACAGCCTTAATTCTCTATATCATAGTAGGGTAGCATACAGCCTTAATTCTCTTTATCAAAGTTAGGTAGAATAATACAGCCTTAGGTCTCCAAATAACAGTAAGGTCATTCATCAACATTAAATATAACATGATATTTCACAAGTATAACAGAATATCTATACTTTTTGCAAAGCACAAGTGAAAAAAATATCCACATATTCTGACATATTTGCATTATTAACATTCACAGTATGAACAGGCATCAATTTATCATATCATAAATTATGATGATATGCTTTGCCAACAGTAAGTACCCAGTAAAACTTACTTTGTTCTTCTGCCTTGCTTTTCCTCATTGAATCTATAAATACAAAAAAAATAAAAAATACAGAAAATATATGAAAACAAGAGGCCCTATGAGGCCTGTATCGCTCACCTGGTTGGATTTGATCAAATGTCAAAATAATGTTCATGTTCAATTTGTTAATACACATACTCTCTAAGGAACTGAAAGACTATATGGATTATTTTTACAACATAATTGTTTTTAAAGAAACTAAGTCCCTTAGGGTGGGGAAAAGACCCTTGGGCCTATTTTTACATAAGAATTGTGTTTATCCCTTAATGTCTAGCGATGCTATACATAGTTATGGGATGGAGGGTCACAGTAACCATTTATGTAAAATCTGTTTCCCTTCCACCAAGGATGTTTCTGACCAAATTGGGTTCAAATCCATTTAAAACTTTATGACTAGTAGAGATATAAAGACAAATCTCTATTTCCCCTATTTGGCCCCACCCTTCAGGCCCCTTGGGGGTCAGAGTCAATATTTATATTAACTCTCTTTCCCCCTTCCCCTAAGGATATTCCAGACCAAATTTGGTTCAAATCCATTCAAAACTTTGTCTTTATGATAAATAGCGATTTAAAGGATAAACCCCTATTTTCCCTATTGGGCCCGCCCCTCAGACCCTTGGGGGTTCAGAGTAAAAATTTATACAAACTCTGTTCCCCCTCTCCCAAGGATGTTCCTGACCAAATTTGTTTCAAATTCATTCATAACTTTATGACTAGTAGCGATTTAAAGGATTAACCCTATTTCCCCTGTTTGGCCCCGCCCCTCAGGCCCCTGGGGGTTAAGAGTAAAAAGTTATACAAACTCTGTTCCCCTCCCCCAAAGGATGTTCCTGACCAAATTTGGTGAAAATCCATTAAAAACTTTATGACTAGTAGCAATTTAAAGACTTATCTCTATTTCCCCTATTTGGCCCCGCCCCTCAGGCCCCTGGGGGTTAAGAGTAAAAATTTACATCAACTCTGTTCCCCTTCCCCCAAGGATGTTCCTGACCAAATTTGGTGAAAATCCGTTCAATACTTTAGGACTAGTAGCAATTTAAAGAAAATGTTGACGGACGATGGATGGACGATGGACGCTGCACCATGGCATAAGCTCAGCAGCCCTTCAGGCCAGGTGAGCTAAAAATTATGTACCTTTATTGTTTTTGCAAGATTGTTTGCTAAATTAAAAATTGACAAGGAAAAAGACACTTTCGCAATGTCTGTATTGTGAAGGGAACCAAATTGTCAATTATATATAACTTAACTCAAGATGAGATACATTATTAAGGTTATGTCTATTGTTTTTATATGAAAAAATATATTTCTGAAAAATGGATTACAGAAACATATATTTGTGCATCAAAAATTGTTCTGAAAAAGTTGCTACATGTCAAAAATTCAAAGCTTAAAACAACAAAATTACAAATATCTTAATTTACCTGTATTTTCGTGATCGTGTACAAAAGAAGTATGCCGCTAAAATGGCAGCCAGGAGGACAATACTACATCCAATGGTGGATAGGACGGCAATACCGACGGTCGTCTGGGCCCAGTTAGTCGTGGTCGAGCTACTGGACGTGTAACTACTAACCGCTGTGACAGGAAAGGTCGTGAAGGTGGCACCTGAAAGGGCGGTGGCAGGGGAACCGTCTGCCTGCTGTAGGACTGACAGTATCTCCGAGGATGTCTGGAAAGACTTGGTTGTCTGGAGGCCATCCAGAGTATCAGCCGAAGTGTCGGATACGACATATATGAGACTTTCAGATCTGAGAACATTATGCAAGTGTTACGGTAATTATAATTCTGAATATGTGTAAAGTGAATCATTTTTAGTCTGGATATGTTTCAGTTTACAGAAGAACCAACGATTTCCTCTTTAACCAGGAAAGCCTAACTAAAAGCTACTCTGTAGATTAAACCTTATATAGTTATAAAACCTTTCCAGGATTTTGCTTTATTTTATCACATTTTGAATTTTTATATTTTCTTAATGAAAATGATGTTTCAGCATGATAAGGATATAAAGCCAAGCCTGTCTCTGAAGGCCACCTTATATAACACTGTCTATAAAAGCCATTCCAGGAAGCAGAGAAAATGGGTATTGATAGGTAGGTAGTTTTATATGTAGGTTCATGTATATTGTACAATGAATTCTGCTACACTGGTAAACAAAGCCCGAGGCCTTTATAGACAAGTTTGTGTTATAAAATGTGGTCTTTATAGACAGATTTTTAACACAGATGGAATTTATAGACAGGTGGGTGTTATAAAAGGTGGCCTATAGCGGTGGTATATCTAAGATGGCCTTTAAAGACAGTGTTATATAAGGTGGTCTTTATAGACAGTGTAATATAAGGTGGTCTTTATAGACAGTGTTATATAAGGTGGTCTTTACAGACAGTGTTCTATAAGGTGGCCTTTATAGACAGTGTTATATAAGGTGGTCTTTATAGACAGTGTTATATAAAGTGACCTTTATAGACAGTGTTATATAAGGTGGCCTTTATAGATTATGGTTAATAAGGTGGTCTTTATAGACAGTGTTATATAATGTGGTTTTAATAGACAGTACTATTTCAGGTGGTCTTTATAAAGTGTTATATAAGGTGGCCTTTATAGACAGTGTTATATAAGATGGCCTTTATAGACAGTGTTATAGAAGGTGGTTTTTGTAGACGGTGTTATTTCAGGTGGCCTTTACAGACAGTGTTATATAAGGTCGCCTTTATAGACAGTGTTATATAAGGTGGTCTTTATAGACAGTGTAATAGAAGGTGGTTTTTATAGACAGTACTATTTCAGGTGGTCTTTATAAAGTGTTATATAAGGTGGCCTTTATAGACAGTGTTTTATAAGATGGCCTTTATAGACAGTGTTATAGATGGTGGTTTTTACGGACAGTGTTATATAAGGTGGCCTTTATAGACAGTACTATATAAGGTCGCCTTTATAGACAGTGTTATATAAGGTGGCCCTTAGACAGTGTTATTTCGGGTGGCCTTTATAATCAGTGCTATATAAGGTGGCCCTTATAGACAGTGTTATATAAGGTGTCCCTTAGACAGTGTTATATAAGTTGGTCATTATAGACACTGTTATATCAGGTGGCCTTTATAGATTATGGTTAATAATGTGGTCTTTATAGACAGTGTTATAGAATGTGGTTTTTAAAGACTTTATTATATAAGGTGGTCTTTATAGACAGTGTTATATAAGGTGGCCTTTATAGACAGTGTTATATAAGGTGGCCTTTATAGACAGTGTTATATAAGGTGGCCTTTATAGACAGTGTTATATAAGGTGGCCTTTATAGACAGTGTTATATAAGGTGGCCTTTATAGACAGTGTTATATAAGGTGGTCTTTATAGACAGTGTTATATAAGGTGGCCTTTATAGACAGTGTTATATAAGGTGGCCTTTATAGACAGTGTTATATAAGGTGGCCTTTATAGACAGTGTTATATAAGGTGGCCTTTATAGACAGTGTTATATAAGGTGGCCTTTATAGACAGTGTTATATAAGGTGGCCTTTATAGACAGTGTTATATAAGGTGGCCTTTATAGACAGTGTTATATAAGGTGGCCTTTATAGACAGTGTTATATAAGGTGGCCTTTATAGACAGTGTTATATAAGGTGGCCTTTATAGACAGTGTTTATAAGGTGGCCTTTATAGACAGTGTTATATAAGTTGGTCTTTATAGACACTGTTATATCAGGTGGCCTTTATAGATAATGGTTTATAAGGTGTTTTTATAGACAGTGTTATAGAAGGTGGTCTTTAAAGACAGTGTTATATAAGATGGCCTTTATAGACAGTGCTGTATAAGGTCGTCTTTATAGACAGTGTTATAGAAGGTGGTTTTTATAGACAGTTATTTCAGATGGCCTTTAGAAACTGTTATATAAGGTGGTCTTTTTAGACAGTGTTCTTTAAGGTGGTCTTTTAAGTCAGTGTTCTACAAGGTGGTCTTTATAGACAGTGTTATATAAGGTGGTCGTTATAGACAGTATTGCATAATGTGGTCATTATAGAAAGTGTTTTATCAAGGTGGCTTTTATAAACAGATTTTATTATATACGTGCATGGACATTTAGTAGACAGATCTTTTTGTGTGTGTGTGTGTAAAGGTGACCTTTATAGACAGTGTTATTTTCAGGTGGTCTTTTTACACAGTGTTATGATGAGACTGTAATACCAGTAGTACTTTCAGTATTTATGATACAACTTGTAGTGTACATACCCTGTGGCCAAGAGGCGACGACGTGCTGTGGAGGAAGAGCCTTGGTGTTTCCAGATCTCCACACGTGTAGTCGCCGGAAACAGTGCCTGGAGGGCTGTTTTCAGGGTATTACTTTAAAAAAAGGTACAATAGGCCTGTACTGGTTACATTTATAGGAGGTTATAAGTTTATGTAAAAGACTCATTACGAATGCTGTTAAACTGAGGGTTCATTAATCATGTAGATATATGAATATCCATCAGTAAAAAAGGATACAAAAAAAAAAATGAATTTTAATACCATTACATATTAAAGATACATTTTAATGGTCTGAATTAAATGAAAAAAGATATTAAGATTTGTAATAATCAATTTCACAAATAATGACTTTCATATAGACTTTTTTTAATATTAATTCATATTTGAAAAAAAATATATATATATTTAGTGAACCACTCCTAATTTCCATCCTTACGTTTGGGCAGAGACCGTAGTCACATCAACACTGTGTGTCAATACCACAACAGAAGTAGTGGCAACAAATGTGTCGATACGTATCAGACCGGACGATGCCGTCACCACATTGGCTGCTGTTGTCATCTCAGCAATAACATCCATGAAGTATCGCGACTCTGAGAACAAGTAAGTCTGATCCTGTACTGAGAAATCCCCTGAACTGGACCCGACTGTAAACACACCACCACTACTGAGTGTGAGGAAAGCTAGAGTGTCTGTGGCTCCAACCGTCAGACCGAAGTCTGTTCCCGTCAGAGTCCTGATCACATCAGCGTTCGATGCCTCCGTTGCACATTCAAGAGAGAAAAAGTGGGATGCTGACCCTGTAACAGTTGCAGTGTCAAGAACGTTTATAACATTTACTGTTACTGCTGCCGTGGCTGTGTTGATTGGAGTTCCTCCATCTTTAACGAGTACCTCAAAAACGATTGTAGTGACAGTTTCGTAATCTATTTCTTGTTTCACAGTGACAATTCCATTGTTATCGATCTGTAAGTAAGTGCTTGCCAGGGGAACTGCTGAAAAGATTTCAAAGGTCATCTGCGCGTTTGTTCCCGAGTCTCCATCTGTTGCTGTGACTTGGAGAACTGTCACTCCGATGGGAGAGTTTTCCACCAAAGGTGTGGTGTATGAGGTTGGGTTAATTACTGGAGTCAGATCATTTGAGTCTGTCACAACAATGTGGATGTTCTTGTCATAGTCAAGTGTAGGATCAGTTGTATCTTTTAAATTTATCACAAGATAAAAGTCAGTTGTTGTTTCATAATCCAGGCTATTAATGTTTGTAATATGTCCATCAGTAAGGCCAATCTGAAAATGCCCAGCCTGGTTGCCACTGATGATTGTGAAGTCCACCGTTGCACCAGCTGCATGTACAGGATTTGTAGAAACTGTACCAACGGGATAATTGACAGCCACACTCTCAGATACCGTGAAGGTCAAGTCACTGACAGCAGGACTATTTATTGGGTCCACAGTAACACTGAGTGTGGTGGTGGCTGAGCGGTATGCCACGCCTTGGTCCTCTGCCTGAATCACTAGGGCGTGGCTGTCGGCGGCAGCACTTAAAGTCCCTAGTGTCTTCACCACGCCAGATATGGAATCCACATGGAATAGATTATCAGGATTACCACTCAATATAGAGTACCGCAGATCACTGTTGGTTCCTGCATCAGCATCAGTGGCAACAACGGTTGTAACTGCGGTGGATGCGGCAGCCGTACGTAACACAGTAGCTGTATATGGATTGGTGGCGAACACGGGGGAGTTGTCATTGATGTCCGTCACCGTTACTGAGAAAGTAGTAGTCCCAGTATTGGGTGTCGTACCGCTGTCTGTCGCCTCCACAACCAGGACATAAGAGCTCAGCGATTCACGGTCCAACGTATTTGCCATGACAAGCTGTCCATCTGTTGATCCAAGGGTAAACTTCAACGCTGCATTTCCCGATATGATGTTGTAGTTAACCCTACCATTGGCGCCCGTGTCACTATCGGCTGCATAGAAACTAAAGACTGTTTCAGAAACACCTACGCCTTCACTGATATCGTAGTTGTAAGTCGTTTGACTAAAAGTCGGTACCTGATCATTGATATCATTAACAGTGATAATGACGGAACAAGATCCTGTGCGCTGTGTTGTTCCACTGTCAACAGCATTGACGGTCAACAGATAGCTCGCTTGTGTGGCTGCATTCAGAATCACAGTGGTGGAGACGATTCCAGTCGTACTATCTACTGTAAAATCAGAGTTACCTTCCCCTGCCACTATTGAAAAGATTATTGCCGCATTAGTACCAGAATCAGCATCTGTTGCAATTACTGTGCCTGGTGAAGAATTTATAGCCAGACCTTCGTCTATAGACCATGTATATGATGTAGGGCCGAAAACAGGATCATTGTCGTTGATATCTGTTAGTGTGATAGACACAGAGACCGTATCTCTCTTTGTGGCGTCATTTCTGTTCTCAGCACGAATAACAATGACGTAACTCGCTGTTGTCTCTCTATCAAGTGCACCAGCCACTGTCAACACCCCTGTGTAAAGTGAAACAGAAAACTTTCCCTCAGCGTTTCCAGATTGGATGACATACTTCAGATCACCAGCGGCGCCCTTCCACAGCTCCTAGTACAGTGGCATCCATGTCGTAAATTGCTGTATTAAGTCCAGTATTTTCTGCAATAGTAACAGCATCATTTGTCACGGCAGTCTGAGGCTGCGCATAAATAGGATTAACGGCAATATTCACGGTTGCCGTTGATGACCTGGCAGGTGTCCCTTGGTCAAGAGATTCAATGAGAAGGATGTAGCTTGGTGTTGTTTCAAAGTCAAGAGTACCAATGAGTTCAATATCCGAGCCAACCAACTGGAAAGCTGTGCCCGTGTTACCACCCACTATTGAGAGAACTAGATTTGCATTAACTCCGCTGTCGATATCGGAGGATGTCACTGTACCAACGGTGATCCCGGCTAATTGATTTTCATCCACATTAAATGTGTAAACGAATGAAGGGCTAAAATCCGGGTCATTATCATTGACATCAGATACTGTAATGTCTAACGTGGCATCCAATGTCGTCCCTGCGCCATTATCTGCGGTGATTGTTAAAGAATGACTGGCAGCCGTTTCCCTGTCCAGAAAATCTGACAATATAATTTCTCCTGTGACGGAGTCTATCACAAAAATTCCTGCACCATTCCCGGCTGTAATGGCGTAAGACATTACAGTGTTGATGTCCTGGTCCTGGGCTGTGACAGTGAAGAATGTGGTACCTGTGGCCGTGTCTTCTGCCAGGGTGCTGGTATAGGCATTCCCCGCCACACCGAAAGTCACTGGAAATTCGTCAACGTTGGTCACCGTTGCATAGACAGTCGTCGTACCGGTTAATTTTGTGGCGCCATTGTCATTGACTGTGATGACTAGTGTGTAAGATTGGGTGGTCTCAGCATCTAAGGTGTTGGCTGTTGATAACACCCCTGCTGTACTGATAGCAAACTTCCCTTCAGCATTTCCACTGGCAATCGAATAGGTCAAGTCCGCATTCACTCCAGCATCTGTATCTGTTGCGGCTAAGTTCTGTATGACAGTCCCTGTGACCACGTTCTCAACAACTGACAGTGAATAGAAAGAATTAGCAAAGCTCGGAGTGACGTCATTGAAATCGGTCACAGTGATAGTCAGAGTAGCATCTGCGTTCAGTGTACTGACCGTGTCCGTCACGCGTATCACCAGACTGTAGCTTGAAGTTGTCTCTCTGTCTAATGAACCATAAAGAAATATTTTTCCAGAAATGGCATTTATACTGAATTTACTGTCAGCATTTCCACTCGTGATCTGGAAGGATTGCAATCCAGAAGCCGTGGTTACCAGCACGGTGTGTATGAGTGTTCCGATGGCAGTTGATTCTATGACACTCTCTGTGGTTGGTAAGACTGTGAAGGTCGGGACAACATATACTTTTATGGTTACATACACAGTCGTCGATAGTGGTGTGGCTCCTGTATCCGAGACCACGATCTGTAACTGATAATCTGTCTGACTTGGCAGGTTTGCCACTGTCACAACGCCTGCGCCGCTAATGGCAAAGTCTGTGTTGGTGTTGCCACTGGTGATGGTGTAGGTCAAGGCTGCATTGACCCCTGTATCTGCATCATTACAGGTAAGCGAATCCACAACGTCGTTAACAGAAACGGACGTCAACTCCTGGAACAACACAGTGGACGTACAGGATGGCGTGTTATCATTTGTGTCGTCAATGTTGATGGTGATGGACACACTTCCTGTTTTCTTTGTAGTACCTGATTGGTCGATCCCATGGACTACTACGACATATGACGGAGTTGTCTCCCTGTCAACGTTAGATGCAAGGTAGATGTCCCCATTGCTGGCATCTATGTTGAAAACTGTTCCGAATGTGTTGAGCGAGTATTTGATAACACCATCGTTACCCACGTCCGTATCCGTAGCAACGGCTGCGGTGACAGATGTACCTGTAATAACAAAGAAGATTTCTAACATGAATAATGCCAATAAAACTAAAATATTGAAATGACCTATTTGAACTCTTGATTGCTTCTTTGCAAATTTTAGTGAAACATTTCATCTGCTAGGTAATACAGATGTTCTGGCCCATGTTTCATCAATATGCCTTAACTTAAGGAATTTTTCATAGGAAAACGTTATTGGATTTAAGTAATGAATCTTTTGGGTAAGAAGTTTCCTTATTTTTGTCATTCTTAAAAAAAAGAACGGCGATGAATGTGAGGCTAGATATATATGTGATTCCGTTACGTCAGCAGGTGACCTTCTTATGTGGAGGCCAAGGCACAAGAGGGAATGTGTGGAGATCCCATTGGTGATTTTTACAAACTTCCTGTACAAATTAAAACATGCTTGCCAAAACCTTGGAATTTACATAGGGGAGATTGACATCTGATTAGGTTGAAATTGTCATGCCTCAGACAATTTCATTCAAACATTTTCTTTAGAAAGCTAATACCTTAAAACCGTGTATTTTAAGCCGCTATTTCTTGCAGTCTAATTAGCATTATAAAATTAGAAAGAAGTTTTACTCACAATTTATGCTTCAATCAAAATCACGATTCACCCCTTCCCTAAATAAGGAGTGCTGGTATGCATGAAACACGGTATATAGCACAGATTACCGTATTTATTCACAAACAAGGGGTTTGTTGAGTATGATTGAAGCACAGTTAGAATGTACTGTAGGACAGACTTTACCATATTTATTGACAAATTAGCCCCTGTCCACAAAGAAGCTTCAATTTTGGAGACGCAAGAAATTCTAAATTTGAATCAACTTAGTGGTCCACAAATAAGCCCCCCCCCCCCCCCCCCCCAAAAAAAACCAAACTTAAATGTTGTTTTTTTTAATTAAGGTAGGGGGCATATTCGAGCATAAAATGATATATACAAATTATACATATATTAGGCTCCAAAACAGTGGAGTCTTAAAGCAGCCATTTCTAGTGGTAATCGAATGTGATAACATTGTATTAATGAAGAATGATTTCATTTTTCATTTGGTCCTACCTGGCTGATATTTTCATATTCTTACCTATACCAACACTTTCTAAAAACGATGTGGTGAAGTCTCCCCCGAAATCTGGTGTTGCCTCATTAACAGGTGAGATTGTGATGATGGCTGTTGCCGTGGAAACCAATGCAGTGGCACCGCCATCTGTGGCATGTATAATCAGGGTACAGGAAGTGGCACTCTCGTAGTCAAGGGCGGCAGTGTTGGTGATCTGTCCGGATGCTGAGTCAATAGCCATAACACAACCAGTGGCTGTGTTTCCGCCTGTATACCGATGACTCAATAATTAACATGCTATAAATTGAATTCTCTCACATATATCATCGATATATATATAGAGAATACGTGGTCAGTGTCTTAAATACAATTTTTTTTATAAGCTGGTTTTTGGCGAGGGTAAAGAAAGACACAAGTGGCGAGGCACTTTTTTCTTTCTGTCCCGAGGCAAATAAACAGCTTATATTTTAAGACACTGACCGTGTAGTAATTCTATTTATCATGCAACAGTCATCAAAAATAAAAAAAATTACGTGAAACAGTATAAACAATGTCCCAAATATGTTCGCCTTTTAAATGTTGTTTCACTTGAAAGTAGGTCAGTCGAATTGACGCACGTGCTAAGATTCTAAAATATAGCTGTTTTCCGTCACTTCCGTATACAACAAAATATATTTACGTGGGTGTATTCCTACAATACAATGGCAGTTGCAGGATAAATAGAGAATACATGATCAGTGTCTTAGAATATAAGCTGTATTTTGGAGAAGGTAAAGAAAGACAAAAGTGGCAAGCCTAATAGAATAGCCTAAATAGCCTATTAGAAGATTGATGTCACAAGATAAGATTATGTTATTACACCAAGTGCTATATATTATAATCAGTATCTAGAATAGTAAATGTATTTGTTTATCTCTTACGTTTGTTCATTTCGTCCCATAAAACCCTACAACATTTGTATATACATGTATAATGTAAAATTTTTCCAAACAATGGTTTAATTTTCACAAAAGTTGGATAGGTTGATAGTGGAGACGATCAACAATCCTGATTTTAATGTCTTTTGTATTTACTGATTGTGTGCTCTATATAAAACATACAAATATTGGATTTTAGTATATATCTGATTTAAAACACGCCGCTTTTTGTTATTATTAACATTTGTTTGAGCAGTTTTCGTTTTTTTTTTTTACCTGACAGAAAATAGTATTCCGGAAGCTATGTACAAATGTAGATTTGGTGAACATCAATCAAACTTAGTCTGTGGTTTATCTACAAAATGATGGTGACATATTCCAGGGGTACAGCTAGAGAGAAAGTGAATGGATTATTGAGGATATAAAACAGTAGTAAGGTAGACTTACTGTTGATGGAGTAAGTGATTTGACCATTGGTCAGCTTGTCAGCATCTGTAGCAGCTACAGTCACTATGGCAGTATTGGTTGGTGTGTCTTCTGCTATAGATGTGGCGGGTGTGGAGATGGCCTGTCCAACCAAACAAAGACACCTATCATGTGATGTAATAAGGTCACTGTGCTGTTTTTTTTTTATTGATATTCAGGATTCAAATTATTGTAATCAAGATATGGTTTCATGACATTGTTTAAAGTCTAAGTAGATTAAATTATTGTTAAAAAAATACAGTTCTAGGTAACAAAAATAGATTTTAAATCAATTTAATGCATGTAGCAAAGATTGATTTTAAAATCAAAAGTTATTTATCACTTAAAATTTCACGATGTTGCCACATTCACATTTTAATAATATCAAGAGATGAATTAAAATACCATAGGATATCCTGTAATACGCTCAGGGCTAAAAAATATAAACTCTTAATAGAGAGAAACAACCAGATATGAGCTTATTGCCACCCATGCACTAATTGCCAATTATGGGCGTATTACAATGCATGGGCTTATTGCCATGCATGTACTTATTACCAATCATGGGCTTATTACCATCCATGTACTTATTACCAGACATGGGCTTATTACAAGGCATGGGCTTATTACAAGACTTGGGCGTATTACCAGACATCAGCTTATTACAGGGCATGGGCTTATTACCAGACATGAGCGTATTACCAGTCATGGTCTTATTACAAGGCATGGGCGTATTACCAGACATAAGCTTATTACAAGGCATGGGCGTATTACCAGACATGAGCTTATTACAGGGCATGGGCTTATTACCAGACATGCGCGTATTAACAGACATGGGCTTATTACCAGATACATGGTAGTCAATGCTTGATATACCTGTGTAAAAACAGGACTGTTGTCATTGAGGTCGTTGACTGTGATGGTCAGTGTTCCTGTAATCTTACTAGCGGTCAAGGTGGAGGAGTATGCGGAAATGGTCAAGGTATAAGTCTCGGTTGTCTCCCGATCAAGGGCTCCGATGACAGACACCTTTCCTGTAGAGAAAGTCAGGATATTAGCTATCACGTTTACAATAATGTCAAAGATCATTAATTAATGCTCATAATATTAAGTTTTTGATTTTATACAATAGAAAGGTGAAGATTAATATGTATTACAATTACTAATATTACATGTATGTTTTTTTCATCAGAAATGACTGGGATTTTTTGTAAATGCAGTTTTCAGTGATATGAGATTTTCACAGTGAATCTACTTCGTACCAGTGCTGGAGTCGATACCAAACATGGTAGTTGCTGTATCTATGCTATACGTTATTGTAGAATCTGTAGTTCCAGCTTGGTCAGCATCGGTAGCAGAAATAGTTGTCACCAAGGTTCCCAGCACTAACATTCTCATCGACACCTGGAATTATCAAAAAAAAGTCATAATGGCGAAAAATCCCTTTTCTCAATTCACAAATACTGTATTGAACTGAATTTGGACACGCTATGTGTTTACAAAATCACAAAATAAATGCACTTAATTAATATTCAAATACGTTAACTTACTTGCGGTATAAGTCCCTGATTCAGGCGTGGCCCACACAGGTATGTTGTCATCAACACCTGTGACAAAGACCTGGACAGTTACTGTGGCCGTCAACTTTGTGACAGCGTCTCGATCCCTACATTGGATGATTAATGTCCAGCTTGATGCCTCCGTGTCAACATCGATGGTAGTCAGGGTGTTTACATCACCAATGCTCGATACCTCAAACTTGGTGGTATCACCTGAAAACAACATCAACGTGATAATTTGATAAATTACAGACCCCCACCAAATGTGAAATTATATGACAAGAACGGAAAGCTTTATTTTTTTATGTAGGTCAAAGGTCAAAATGTAGGTCAGAGTGATCTACTTTTAGTTCATGACATACTGTCATACCTAGATGAGCACACGCTCTAAGTGTGACGTTCAAGTGACGAGTACTGTATGAAGGCCGCAACATAGCATAGAAGGTCCTGTCACAGTGTGGACATACACAAACTATAGTCACTGTGTCGATAATAACGAGTGTCTCCTGTGCTGTGCTTTGCTTTGCTTTGATGTGCTGTATTGTGTTCTGTGCTGTGCTGTGTCCTATGTTGTGCTGTGTTGTGCTGTGTTGTGCTGTGTTGTGCTGTGCTGTGTTGATGTGTGATATATGTTGTGCTGTGTTGTGATGTGCTATGCTGTGTTCTGTGTTGTGTTGTGTGCTGTGTTGTGTTGTATTGTGTGTTGTGCTGTGCTGCGTTGTGTTGTGTGCTGTGCTGTGCTGTGCTGTGCTGTGCTGTGGATCCAGAGAACAGTGTTATTTTTGTCAGGTTTGTTTACCTGTGGCGATACTATACACCAAATTAGCATCTTCGGCGTCCGTACAGCCGAGATTTAGTAGATTGGTTCCTCCTGTTGCTGTCTCACTTATTGTTACTGGATATAGCACTTGTGAACACACCTGTTGACATTAACAAATATTAAAAAAATGAAAAAGTATAAGAAATTAAATAAAGAACAAGTTATTAGAACGAAAAAAGCCTTCAACTCCCAACCACTTCTGTCCAGGTATTGCGCTTTCTAGAATCATGCCTTCCTTAATGTCTGTTATATATAAAACAACAGGCCCAGGGGCCTTAATGGTCATCTGAGTTCTGATGTGTACGCTGATACATGGTGTTTGCTTTTAAACCGATATTAAATACATCTACGGTAGCCCTTTATCTCAGCATGCTACTTGCCCAGTATCATGACCCTGGACCTCTTAGTTATTGAGAAATTGTTTAAAGATTTCAACACATTTGACCCCTGTGACCTCAAAAGTAGACCAAGGTCATTCGTTTGAACAAAGTCTGTAGCCCTTCATCCCAGGATCATACAGGCTTAATATCACAACCCAGGGCCTCCTGGTTATTGAAAAGTTGTTGAAATATTTCAACACATCTGACCCCTGTGACCTCAAAAGTAGATCAAGGTCATTCATTTGAACAAACTTTCTAGTTCTACATCCCACCATGCTAATGACCCAATGCTATAGCCCATGGTCTCCTGGTTATTGAGAAGACTTAATTGAATATTTAACGCATTTGGCCCCTGTGACCTTGAATGTAGGTAAAGGTCATTTATCTAAACAAACTTTGTAGCCCTTCATCACAGCATGCTACTGGCCCAATATCATGACCCTGGTCCTTGGCTATTCATGGAGTGAAAAACAAAACAAAAACAAAACAATCAGTGTAACAATGGCTGTGTTTATTATTGGTTGTTCATGGAAGATATGATTGGACAAATTATTCCTGGACAATGTCTTGAGGAAAAAAATCATAACAAAAAGCTGGATTATGAATTGTCATCCTTAATAAAGCATGAATAATACAAGTTTAAACTAGAACTGTCATCCGGAGGATAAATGATAGTATCCAGATATACATCCAGGGACCTCAGCGATTTATGTATTCCCTAGATTTCGACATGTACCATACACTTGACCTGCCCCATCTCCTTACCATATACCATATATACTCAATCTATCACGTGACTCATTAAGCCATATTAGCTACTGCTACTGATAGTTACCGGGGTATTGTCGTTTACATTGTTGACATCTATGGTGACCGTCGTTTTGGCCGATTTTGATGGAGAGATATCCAAATCCGTAATCTCAATTTCAATCACGTGCTGGATGGCTGTCTCAAAATCAAGAGGTTCAAACAAAGTAATGGTCCCAGTCGTGATGTCGATGGAGAATTTACTGGAGTCTGCTCCAGCTGTTGAGTAAATCAACATTCAAATCCTTAGTGTGTCGTTATATGTTTACATGTAATACTGCTGTTATTAATTCTTCTACACTACTAAACAAGCATGTTGGGTATTGCTAAAGCAATACATGTCCCCTACCTGGGGGACTAATGATCATATTGTATTCAAAAATTGTAAATTATTATTAAATAAGCCACGTTCCTAATGTAAATGTTAGGTATTAAAGTTTGGTGAGCTCTTGAACCACTTTTACCTTACTACTTCAAAATTGAGGACTCTGTAAATAAACAGAGACCCAATGGGCCTGTATCGCTCAACTGCTGCTTCTGGAGAACCTTAGTAGTTGATCTGGGTCATTTATGCACAAACTAAGCTGATTACCACTTTATTCAAATATCAGAGTAGGTCAAATATCAACTCCCCAGGCCTCTTGGTTATTGAGAAATAACTTTTTGAAAATTTTAGCCTATTTGACCCCTGTGGCCTTGAAAGTAGGTCAAGGTCATTTATTTTTATAAACTATGTACCCCTTTACCCCGGCATGCCATAGGATCAATGTTATGTTATAGACCGCCTATTTTAGTAACCAGGAACACGCACAAAAATCCTATAACCTGAAAAACTTGTTGAAATAAAATAACACCAAAATCCCTTAGAAATAATAAAAAGAAAAGAAAAAAAGAAATCTGTTATAAACACTAAATAAAATCCTACCAAGTATGGCGCAGGAAGTTGACTGGAAATCAAAGGATTCAATCAGGTCGAAGTCATAGGGACTAGATTGGGCGACCAGATCTCCCCGGGCGGCACTCTCATCCACTGTCACGGTGTACGGACCTCCGAAGAACCCCGGGTCATTGTCGTTAGCACTGAGTACAAATACATTGACTGTGATACTGAGGCTGAGAGACGGTGTTCCTCCATCACTTACCAGTATGACCAACTACAATGTACAAGACAGTAAACATATTTATCTTATAACCCATGTATGATAATAAACTCATCAATATGTATAGACGTTTAGTAGCTGTTGTTAAATGGAGTTTGTACATCAGTTAGATTTGATCATTAAAAATTATAACCATACTTTGTGCTAAGGATGAGTGTCATTTATGTGATTGGGGTTAACGGCAAATGCTACTCATGATTTGCATGTTAAGGATCATAGATTTGTGTTAAGGATATATCCTACATTACAAAATTTATTCATGATTTGTGTTAAGGAGATATGCTACATTTTTTTGTATCTTAGATTTTATTTATTGTTCATGTGACTTCTTTTTGTTAAGGGTATATATATAACCTTCTCCTTTACTCATATTTTTTTCAGACTTGACTACCGTTGTACCTATTGTTTGTGCTATGAGCGTTTGACACCTTATACTAATATTTCCTATGATTTGTGATAAGGATATATGATACCTTATATGTATAATAACCAAGACTGTGAAAGACTTTTCCTAGTGTATAGGCACCAGACTATTGTACGGATATTTGAATAGTTTTGAACAACACTTTTGAATGTAGACACATATCTTTTTATTCTTTCTCAACCCTATGGTGCTACACTGGTGATAAGCTGATGTAGCTTGCAGGAAACGTCATAACATAATAGTTTCAGCTTTTCCTTTTTATTCATTTCATTGATGTACTTACCCCATATGATCTGGTAAATCCGTCATAGTCCAAAGAAAACACCAGAGTTAGAACCCCGGCAGTACTCAGACTGAACATAGCGTCGTCATTTCCACTGGTGATGGTAAATGATAGCGTCCCGTCGGCGCCCGTGTCGACGTCGGAGCAGGTCGGCGTGAGTGTAACAACTGTTGATGTGGTAGCTGTTGTTTCCGATAAATCAATGTTGAAAGTTGTCGTGGTGCATGTCGGGACGATGTTGGCACCTGTAACCATGGTAACGACAATTCGTTCAGCATCAGAAGACCAAGGTAAGAGTTCACATAATTGTTAAAAGAAAAATATATGTCTTTTCAATTTATAAGTGAAACTAGAGATTATTTTACCACGCTTCGACTTTGACGGAAATTAAGCTAAACGCAACTTAGTTCAAAACATGACAATTTGAAGGAAATATTATAAAAAATGACACCCCCTGTGTTCATATAAAGCTCTTTCTATATTTATGAACACCGGGTGTTATTTTTACCGAACTTTAATCTATAATTATATAATCTTTGAGATCACTGTTGTTCGGTGTTTGGCCTTCTCTATCGATTTAGTTTGTTTTTGATCACTGTTGTTCAGTGTTGATCTGAAAGTATCTCTAGGGGTTCTGCTTTCAATATTCAAATGCTTTCTGTGCGTGTATTAATTTGAAAACCGACAGTGGAACCCTTGGATTTCGGAGTTGTCATTTGGTTCAACGTTGGGACAGATTGAAACCGACGATTAAAAATAAAAACAGAATTTGCTTTTAATGCCAAAGTATGTACAAATGATAACACCCTAACAAACATAACGTTATTCCTCCATAACCGTGACACAATTTAATTTTTATCCGTGTTGAGCGTCACACATTCTTTATACTCATCGTCCCAAGGATCTCTACCGCAGTGTGATGATTGACGTGATAAAATGGGACATAAACTGCTACAGACTATTTGCACACCTGTACAGGTGAGATATTATGTCGTTACATAGGTAGGTATAGTGCCAAGTTGGGACAGGGTTTGTGACGATATGGTTTAACATTAAATAGTAATATAAGTCAGGTGTTGGCTATCAAGGATTCACAAAACGACTTGGGTCACTATAAACTAGCCTGGATTTACAAAAGACTTCCATCTTCTACACAGGACTGTACTGGGTCACGTATGTAGCTAAACCTCTCACGTGTAGTCCGTGCTATTATGGCACGTAATTTTTCAATATCAGATCGTGTGATTAACATTTTACAAACTTTCAGACTTATTGCATCATGAAAGAGTCGATGGTTTTGGACTTCAGCTGAATCCGTCCTTAAATGACCTCATTGTGTTATATTGAACGTCAACTAAAACAAAGGAAGTTAAGAATGTCTATTTCTGAACATTGACAGGCAGGGTAATTAAAACATGTTTTAAGTTCTGTCAAATAATTTCTAACTGTTAAGTAGGTATTTGAATAGGAATGCATCTGGATACGCCATAGAAGGTCGGTTCTAAATCGAGACGAGACGATATGTAAACTCGCACATCTTTGATCAGGTTCTCAACCGCATAAACGAAACGACTTGTCAATTTGATACAATCTCGAAAAGTTCGCACCTCTGTATATTACGGTAGCTGATTTGTGTCATTTCGTTATTTCGACTTTTCGCCCCGAAAAAACGAAAATCAAATTTCTTAATTCTCGTCCTTCCGTCTTTTCACTCCGAAAAGACGAAAATTAACAAACCTTAAATTTCGTTTTTTTCGGGGCGAAAAGACGAGAATTAAGATGTTTAATTTTCGTCTTTTCGCCCTGAAAAGACGAAAGGACGAAATGGCACAAATCAGCCACGTAGTACATGTATATGTTTGATGAATGTGACAGAGGATAGTCACAGAAACTCTACGAATAGAATGTAGTAGTTTTAATCTTCCATTCATTTTTGGCGGGGCCCTGTGGAAATGGCATCGTAAACTTTATATTAATAGTGATAAGGATACTCTAATATCAGTCCCTGTTTTTTTTACACTAACTGTAAAATAACAGCTGTAATTTTTACATCGTCGTGTACAAGGATTTCAAAATGGATTCTTAGTAGGTGTATATACAAGCGCAACCGGAAAAGTCCTTATTTCCACGACCAGTCGATAATACTGATGAGTGTGTTTGGTACTTTTTGCAATATCAGTATAATCTGTCGCTTAATGCCGAAACTTTGCTTACTGTCGTAATTTTGTTGACGTCGTAATTTTACATGTCCGCCGTAATTTTGTTGGTTATTGTCATACTTTTTTTACCGCCGTTCCTTGTTTACTTTCGTATTTTTATTTGATGTCGTAATTCAGTCGTAACTCTGTCTAATGTCGTAATTTAGTTTACAGTCGTAACTCTATTTAATGTCGTAATTTAGTTTACAGTCGTAACTCTATCTAATGTCGTAATTTAGTTTACAGTCGTGACTCTATCTAATGTCGTAATTTAGTTTACAGTCGTAACTCTATCTAATGTCGTAATTTAGTTTACAGTTGTAACTTTATTTAATGTCGTAATTTAGTTTACAGTCGTAACTCAATCTAATGTCGTAATTTAGTTTACAGTCGTAACTCTATTTAATGTCGTAATTTAGTTTACAGTCGTAACTCTATCTAATGTCGTAATTTAGTTTACAGTTGTAACTTTATCTAATGTCGTAATTTAGTTTACAGTCGTGACTCTATCTAATGTCGTAATTTAGTTTACAATCGTAACTCTATCTAATGTCGTAATTTAGTTTACAGTCGTAACTCTATCTAATGTCGTAATTTAGTTTACATTTGTAACTTTATCTAATGTCGTAATTTAGTTTACAGTCGTAACTCTATCTAAGTCGTAATTTAGTTTACAGTCGTAACTCTATCTAAGTCGTAATGTCGTAATTTAGTTTATGTTATCATTTTTTTGTTTCTCTGTTGTTATTTTTGTGTGTGTTTTTTTTTTTGTTTTTTTTTTATGGAGTTTTCTTAGTCCTATTTTGGTATACTGCTGTTATCGGAAACATTATATGAAATTCTTCCTTAACAAATCCAGGCATTCAATACTTTATTTAGTATTTATGTAAACTTATATTAAAGGGTCTGTCCGTTTTAACTAACACATTAAGAAAAAGGAAATAACGCACTTGCTTAGAGTGTACGTGCTTTCTTCCCTTATAACAATGGAATTTACGAACAGGTTTCAACAAAAAATTGAGAGACGTGGTATATGGCATTGAGCTTTCGTGAATCACAATATTATGTTAAAACATCGTAGCGTGCTGTATGAATGATTAATGATGAATAATGTCTGCCATAATATTTTAGAAGAAAAAATATTGAACCTCAAATCTTACTCCAATTTTCTACTGGTCATTAGCATAATCAAATGATTTAGCGAAAAAAAAAAAAAAAAAAAGCAAAAAGAAAAAAGAAACACTAAACAATCGTCATTGTTTTAAAAGGTGTCTTACCTGTGTTTGTAAAGGTGATATAAATATCTTACCTGTTTTTTGAAGATTAACAATTAACACAAACACAATAAAAAATCCTCCGTTTTTCCACATTTTCCTCGAGCTTTGCGAGCCCTGTGTTCATAAGACGAAACGAGAGTTGTTTTGGTGTGTTATATTCCGCGGTTCATTAATATTATTGATGTACAGTACATACACATGACGTGTTTCCAACCTCATGAATATTCATCACTTTTAAAACTTACCACATAGTTTCGTCAGGGAGTTACGTAGTTTGATATTGGTTTGTTTTCTCTTATATGGCAAAACCTGTTCTGCCTATATAGTTTTACGTTTTGGAATTTGTGCGGTATATTTCCTTATGATTGTGCTATGTAAGAATTCGGTGCGACCAAATAAAAGCAAGCTATCAACATGAAACGATTTGAATCAATTTGTAATGGAGTTTGCATCGCTGAGCACTAGAATATACACCTTTCTTTTGCTTGTATATATATTAGGGTAAATGAACTATTTGCTTACTAAATCCTCCCCATAACAACAATTTAATCCCCACTGGATTTGCATAAACGATAATATATCATTTCAAATGGCATTGGTTTGGAAGGAACTATAATTATATTTCAATCTTGAGAAATTCTTTAACTTTTATGCAACGCTGATACCGTATGTAATGTGGCTAACACGGCTGATACATAATAGCGTATGTCATTTTGGGAGGCAAATAGACGGTCAAATACTCTCTATTGTACCCTTTAAGGCCACAGTTGGAATAGTACTCGCTCACACGCGGAATATAATGAAGAGCCCGTTAACTGGATCGATGGGGATTAGTCCCGGTGCGTTCGTTTTGGCCTCTCAGAGAGTAACTTAAGTATAAGACCAAACCCCCGATGCCTGCTTATTTTACAAAAAGGAGATCAAACACGCGCGTTCGTTTACTATTTCGGATTTATTAAGTTTGTAAATTTCAAAAGAAATGAGGCTTTAGCGGTTTTAGGTTTGATATGGCGACAATAACCGAGTTAAATAATTCGATATTACATGAACACGAGTGTTTAATTCTATTTATCGCATAATATAATATATATATACATGTTATGATGTATATAAAGTATATAGTACAATTATAATGTAAAGGTAGATGTTATTATCACAAGAGTTATTGTGCTTACCTTGGATAAATTGTTAAAGCACGACAAATTACCAATGCTATAAAAGGAGATTAGTCTCGTATTTCTTCATAAAAGTCGTTGACTGGTTTATGATAACAAGTTAAGGGTATATGCCGCATCCTCGAGAAGCCGCAGTTTCGTGAAAACGTTGGGGTTTATTTACTACAGAACACGTCAAGTGTATTAATCTAATGGGTGAAAACCTCCACTATACCACGAAATACGACATCCTACTTTTGTAAAACTCGTGGTGCTTGTCCATTGGATGATTTTGTCAAGAAGTTTTTTTAATGTTATATACGGAAGAAGAAAATATAATTTGTTATCGCCAATCTAACGGGCATGGTAGTGTACGATAATAACATCATCAACAAGGCCATGCCATACATTTGTTACCAAGTATTGAAATTCAATTGACCAGCTATTTTATAACACTGTATTGTAGAAAAATAGTGTTTTTCAATGATAGGCAAATTATTACTATACTAAGATACCCCCGTCTTAACATACTACGATACTGTCCGTCTTAATATACTACGATACTCTTGTCTTAATATACTACGATACTGTCCGTCTTAATATACTAAGATACGCTTGTCTTAATATACTACGATACTCTCCGTCTTAATATACCACGATACTCTCCGTCTTAATATACTACGATACTGTCCGTCTTAATCTACTACGATACTCTCTATCTTAATATACTACGATACTCTCCGTCTTAATATACTACGATACTCTTGTCTTAACATACTACGATACTCTTGTCTTAATATACTACGATACTCTCTATCTTAATATACTACGATACTCTCCGTCTTAATATACTACGATACTCTTGTCTTAACATACTACGATACTCTTGTCTTAATATACTACGATACTCTCTATCTTAATATACTACGATACTCTCCATCTTAATATACTACGATACTCTTGTCATAATATACTACGATACTGTCCGTCTTAACATTCTACGATACTCTCCGTCTTAATATACTACGATAATGTCCGTCTTAACATTCTACGATACTGTCCGTCTTAATATACTACGATACTCTCCATCTTAATATACTACGACACTCTCCATCTTAATATACTACGATACAGTCCGTCTTAATATACTACGATGCTCTCCGTCTTAATATACTACGATACCGTCCATCTTAATATACTACGATACTCTCCGTCTTAATATACTACGATACTGTCCATCTTAATATACTACGATACTCTCCATCTTAATATACTACGATACTCTTGTCTTAATATACTACGATACTGTCCGTCTTAATATACTACGATACTCTCCGTCTTAATATACTACGATACTCTCCATCTTAATATACTACGATACTCTCTGTCTTAATATACTACGATACTGTCCGTCTTAATATACTACGATACTCTCCGTCTTAATATACTATGATACTCTTGTCTTAATATACTACGATACTCTCTGTCTTAATATACTACGATACTCTCCATCTTAATATACTACGATACTCTTTCTTAATATACTACGATACTGTCCGTCTTAATATACTACGATACTGTCCGTCTTGATATACTACGATACTCTCCGTCTTAATATACTACGATACTCTCTGTCTTAATATACTACGATACTCTCCGTCTTAATATACTACGATACTCTCCATCTTAATATACTACGATACTGTCCGTCTTAATATACTACGATATTGTTCGTCTTAATATACTACGATATTGTTCGTCTTAATATACTACGATACTCTCCGTCTTAATATACTACGATACTCTCCATCTTAATATACTACGATACTCTCCGTCTTGATATACTACGATACTGTCCGTCTTAATATACTACGATATTGTTCGTCTTAATATACTACGATACTTTCCGTCTTAATATACTACGATACTCTCTGTCTTAATATACTACGATATTGTTCGTCTTAATATACTACGATACTACGATACTCTCCGTCTTGATATATTACGATACTGTCCGTCTTAATATACTACGATATTGTTCGTCTTAATATACTACGATACTACGATACTCTCCGTCTTGATATACTACGATACTGTCCGTCTTAATATACTACGATACTCTTGTCTTAATATACTACGATACTCTCTGTCTTAATATACTACGATACTCTCCATCTTAATATACTACGATACTCTTTCTTAATATACTACGGTACTGTTTGTCTTAATATACTACGATACTCTCCGTCTTGATATACTACGATACTGTCCGTCTTAATATACTACGATACTCTCTGTCTTAATATACTACGATACTCTCTGTCTTAATATACTACGATACTCTTCATCTTGATATACTACGATACTCTCCGTCTTGATATACTACGATACTGTCCGTCTTAATATACTACGATATTGTTCGTCTTAATATACTACGATATTGTTCGTCTTAATATACTACGATACTCTCCGTCTTAATATACTACGATACTCTCCATCTTAATATACTACGATACTCTCCGTCTTGATATACTACGATACTGTCCGTCTTAATATACTACGATATTGTTCGTCTTAATATACTACGATACTTTCCGTCTTAATATACTATGATACTCTCTGTCTTAATATACTACGATATTGTTCGTCTTAATATTATAAGACTCTTTCATATGTGTATATGTAGGATAGGGACATTCCACCCGAGGGGTCACAAAATGTGGTGAAACCCGAGGCTTGCCGAGGGTTTTACCACATTTTGTGATCCCGAGGGTGGAATATCCCTATCCTACATACACACATAATGAAAGAGTCTTTTTCTCTCATATCATTACCGAATTTTTGGCGAAAGTGTCCCTCAGCCATCCATTTTCTTCAATTTTTTAATTTCTTTATTTGACGTTTTTACTAAATATACTTATGATATTCTGAAAGATCATACCCTATTTTTAGCAAACAATGTTTGCACACAAATTTCATTCATTTTGTGGTTAAGTGATGAACGAATGAACAATTCGCCGATAAAAATTACCGTAACTTGACCGACTTTTACGTGGCCGTGATCAAATTGTCAACATCCGAGAAAAAGAAGTTCTATCAACAATACTGAAAGCCAACGCTGAAATGAGTTTCCCAACTTCACATATAATTTGATTTGCACCTCGACATATTTAATCATTTCACAGAACACACTGTACTTTTAAATGTCAAGTCAAATTTTTTTTTTATAAAATACTACGTCACTGCATGACGTCACGACTGTCATTGGAATTCCATTCATAGTTCAATGAGAGTGATGTCGATCTCGATCGCCATGACGCGGCGATGTTTCGTGGCTGGTAATTTTAAATTCACTGTGATTTTGGCAACTTCGTGTGTGAACCAGCGAACAGTGACTCTATACGAGTATTCGATCTTTTCTGTGACATAGGATTATATGTGTTTAACCGGTTGTCTTGATGGAATGACGAAGGTAGGTCAGTCGATAGGCTAACGATGATCATATTGAAAGGCTAGGATGGCAGTTAGTTTTCATGGTTACTCTACACAAATATAGACTCTGAGTTACAATTGAAATAAATATTTTTATATGAACATCGAGGGGTGTCATTTTTACCGAATGTTCGTTCATTTAAGAGCCAATTCCCAACTTCCAAATACACAGGTTACTGAGTAGGCCTAACAGTTACTGACAGTACAGTAGAGTAAACAAATTCCAGGGCCCCCTGCTGACGCAAACGGAACCATTTCATAGGTTGTGACGTTTGACATTTTCTTTTTTATATTTTTTTTATGTATGGCTTTTATTTTACTTCCTGTCATTGCCAGGTGATTGTGTGTGTTTACATGTTTTTAATGACAAATGACAAATCTGTCGGGTAGGCAAGTCTGTATTGTACTGTAACTGTTACAACAGGCCTGTAGGCGTAGTCTAACTGTTTGTTACAGTAACGGAGTTATATGTTCGCTCAGATGAAATGTCTAATCGTTTAACCGTGTAGCCCTATTGATTTACTGCTGATATGATATATATTTATCTAAGAATGTATGTATTTTTATAGTTAAGTCCAACGTTTCAAAACCGACACCGACGATAAGGACTGTCGGATGTGAACACAAGCAGACGACGTTGTGAGAGTTGTCCCCCTTGAACGCAGATTAATCCGCGCGCGTGAAATGCTATGTAAGATAGATTTATCTTACATAGCTATCTTACATGGGCAAACTCTTTCCAACATGGCGAGATATGAGAGAAACTACGATACTACGATACTCTCCGTCTTGATATACTACGATACTGTCCGTCTTAATATACTACGATATTGTTCGTCTTAATATACTACGATACTACGATACTCTCCATCTTAATATACTACGATACTGTCCGTCTTAATATACTACGATACTCTCCATCTTAATATACTACGATACTGTCCGTCTTAATATACTACGATACTCTCCGTCTTAATATACTACGATACTCTTGTCTTAATATACTACGATACTCTCTGTCTTAATATACTACGATACTCTCCATCTTAATATACTACGATACTTTTTCTTAATATACTACGATACTGTCCGTCTTAATATACTACGATACTGTCCGTCTTGATATACTACGATACTGTCCGTCTTAATATACTACGATACTCTGTCTTAATATACTACGATACTCTCTGTCTTAATATACTACGATACTCACTGTCTTAATATACTACGATACTCTCCATCTTAATATACTACGATACTCTCCGTCTTGATATACTACGATACTGTCCGTTTTAATATACTACGATATTGTTCGTCTTAATATACTACGATATTGTTCGTCTTAATATACTACGATACTCTCCGTCTTAATATACTACGATACTCTCCATCTTAATATACTACGATACTCTCCGTCTTGATATACTACGATACTGCCCGTCTTAATATACTACGATATTGTTCGTCTTAATATACTACGATACTTTCCGTCTTAATATACTACGATACTCTCTGTCTTAATATACTACGATATTGTTCGTCTTAATATACTACGATACTACGATACTCTCCGTCTTGATATACTACGATACTGTCCGTCTTAATATACTACGATACTCTCTGTCTTAATATACTACTATACTTTCCGTCTTAATATACTACGATACTGTCCGTCTTGATATACTACGATACTCTCCGTCTTAATATACTATGATACTCTCCATCTTAATGATATAACAATTTTGAATGATTTCATTGATTTTTTTGATTTTTTAAAAACTTTTTGAACGATAACATACATGTATCTTGTTATTCAGTCATACAAAAGCAGCGTAAAATGACCACGATTGAATTGTGTTTACTTAGCCCTACGGAAGAGATGACTTTCTTATATAATGTGAAGTGGTTTGCGTAGGAATATGTAATTTCATCGGTTTGAATCCATACCGACAACACAATAAATTCACACGTGTTTTGTTTGGCGGTCATTGCTATTATCGAAAGGAGGAAATCTACGTCATAAACGTCTCCAGTTATGAGCCCATTCTAATTGTTGGTTTAAATAGTTTTAATGACAACAAAAATACACTCCTCAGTAATGTTTTATTCTGAATTAGCTGTAATTAAGCGAAATTATCCTTTCCTCGAAACATCAAGACAAGATTGACCTCAGCATTCTTTAATGGCTTCTCGTGACCACACTCGTCTTTGAGGCTAGAATACCTTTTCATGGTAATACATGAGGAATAATTAACTTTCAATGATGTAGTTTCTTACGACTCAGTTGGGTGACAAAGACCGACATTTTAAACTATCAGATCAGTAACGTATATGAAAAATAGTCATAATACATTTTTAAAGACTTATTTAAAGTCGTTTTGTATAATTTAAATAACTTGACTATAAGTTAAATGTGTAGAATAACATAAACTAATTCTAGTTTTTAACAATTTAAATGACTTTTCATCGGTTCATGTTGAAGTTGAAGCCGAACATATCAATTTTCAATCAGGTTTAGCTTTTGAATTTCCTCTTTTGACTGAACTGGAATATGTAATGTCCAAATAATGAACCCTCCCTTATTACATTACCCGAAGGGCCGGTGAGTGTATGGCATGGCGCAGCGTCCGTCAACATTTCCTTTAAATCCCTACGAGTCTCGAACGCCTGAATGAATTTTCATGAAATTTGGCCTGGAGCATAATTGGGCAATGGGGATTTAATATTGTATAAACAGAGGGCGTGGTTCCCCTAGGACTTGGGCCAAATAGGGGAAATTGAGGTGAATTATTTCAATATTTGCGGATAGTCCTGAATGTCTGAATGGATTTTGATGAAAGGTCTGGAGCATAATTGGGCAACGGAGATTTAACATTATATGAACGTGGGGTGTGGCTCCCCTGGGGCCGGAGGGGCAGGGCCAAATAATGGAATTACATAGGTTAGTATATAAAGAATAAAATATGTCCAAATAAATGAGCCCTCCCTCATTACCTGACTTAGTATAATAGTGACAAACCATCGTCTCCACAGATAGTATAATATGTCCAAATAATGAGCCCTCCCTGATAGAACCTCCATACCAACTAGATCATAGAACCTCTATACCAACTAGATCATAGAACCTCCATACCAACTAGATCACAGAACCTCCATACCAACTAGACCATACAACCTCCATACCAACTAGATCATAGAACCTCCATACCAACTAGATCATAGAACCTCCATACCAACTAGATCATAGAACCTCCATACCAACTAGATCATAGAACCTCCATACCAACTAGATCATAGAACCTCCATACCAACTAGATCATAGAACCTCCATACCAACTAGACCATATAGAACCTCCATACCAACTAGACCATATAGAACCTCCATACCAACTAGACCATATAGAACCTCCATACCAACTAGATCATAGAACCTCCATACCAACTAGACCATATAGAACCTCCATACCAACTATATCATAGAACCTCCATACCAACTAGATCATAGAACCTCCATACCAACTAGATCATAGAACCTCCATACCAACTAGACCATATAACCTCCATACCAACTAGACCATATAGAACATCCATACCAACTAGATCATAGCACCTCCATACCAACTAGATCATAGAACCTCCATACCAACTAGATCATAGAACCTCCATACCAACTAGACCATAGAACCTCCATACCAACTAGACCATAGAACCTCCATACCAACTAGATCATAGAACCTCCATACCAACTAGACCATATAACCTCCATACCAACTAGACCATACAACCTCCATACCAACTAGACAATTCAACCTCCATACCAACTAGATCATAGAACCTCCATACCAACTAGATCATAGAACCTCCATACCAACTAGATCATAGAACCTCCATACCAACTAGATCATAGAACCTCCATACCAACTAGACCATAGAACCTCCATACCAACTAGACCATAGAACCTCCATACCAACTAGATCATAGACCTCCATACCAACTAGATCATATAACCTCCATACCAACTAGACCATAGAACCTCCATACCAACTAGATCATACAACCTTCATACCAACTAGACCAATAGAACCTCCATACCAACTAGATCATAGAACCTCCATACCAACTAGATCATAGAACCTCCATACCAACTAGATCATAGAACCTCCATACCAACTAGACCATAGAACCTCCATACCAACTAGATCATAGAACCTCCATACCAACTAGATCATAGAACCTCCATACCAACTAGACAATTGAACCTCCATACCAACTAGATCATAGAACCTCCATACCAACTAGATCATAGAACCTCCATACCAACTAGATCATACAACCTCCATACCAACTAGATCATGTAACCTCCATACCAACTAGATCATAGAACCTCAATACCAACTAGATCATACAACCTCCATACCAACTAGACTATAGAACCTCCATACCAACTAGACCATAGAACCTCCATACCAACTACATCATAGAACCTCCATACCAACTAGATCATAGAACCTACATACCAACTAGATCATAGAACCTCCATACCAACTAGATCATAGAACCTCCATACCAACTAGATCATAGAACCTCCATACCAACTAGATCATAGAACCTCCATACCAACTAGATCATAGAACCTCCATACCAACTAGGTCATAGAACCTCCATACCAACTAGATCATAGAACCTCCATACCAACTAGACCATAGAACCCCATACCAACTAGATCATAGAACCTCCATACCAACTAGATCATAGAACCTCCATACCAACTAGATCATAGAACCTCCATACCAACTAGATCATAGAACCTCCATACCAACTAGATCATTGAACCTCCATACCAACTAGATCATAGAACCTCCATACCAACTAGACCATAGAACCTCCATACCAACTAGATCATACAACCTCCATACCAACTAGATCATAGAACCTCTATAACGATACTGAATTCCTCTCTTTTCCAGATCATTTTTAATACATATATTTTTTTCTGATGCAAATACTAAAGTTTTGTCAATATTTTTACCCATTCTTTGGAGCATTGACTGCTGTCCTTTAGCATTTATTGTGAACTGTGTAGCATGGAACGTGCAATTGCCCCTCGATGCAGATTTAACTGCAAATATTATTTTGTGTTGATCTTGATTTTACTTCATTTGAAACAATCAATGCCATATTTGTTGTCTAATTATGCTGACATACAAAGAGAAAGAAGTAACAATTAAAAAATTCTTTGCTTTAATAATAAATTCACTGAGTTTACAAAATCATGATAGGGTTAGCATGCACACATAACATCAATATATATCTACAACTATATCTATATTATAAAACATTTCATCTTACAAATCGCTGCAACAATCCCTAAACAGAAATATAAATATCTATTTATAGTGTTTTAAGTTTCTGTTTATAAACCCCGAAAAACAAAGATAGACAACTCTCACATGGTGTGTGGGTCGGACATTGGTAATAGTCAGTGCTGTCAACAATAATTTTATGCACATTTTCTGTTTTCATCAGTAGTATTCATTGTATTCATTTATATCATATGTTTATTTTCCAATGTATATGCCAGTTTTTTTTGTTTTTTTAATTTCCATTATCTGAGAAAAAAATTGCCTCTCCCCTGTTAATAATAGTGTTGTTTAGATGCAGGAATTTTCTTATGTTCTGTCTAATAAATTGTATATAGTGTTTCTATCATAATGATGTTGCAATAATCATATGATGTTGATGATCACAAACAAAAATGCCCCTGTGTACAAGTAAACTCAGCAATAAGGGGGATGGAGTAAGGGTAGATAACTCATGTGACAAGGGAGGCAACTCCCAATCTCCACACAAAGCACAATTACAAATCTCTCCATTTAACTGTGAACATTTCTGTTCCTATAATCACTTATAATAGAAATTAATTGCGGCTACACTCAATAAAATTACTCTCGCATCAAATAAAAAACAAAACGTATATAAACACACCATATTGGTGATAGGGAATGGATATGGAGGCCATCAGGCTTGGAAAATGGGTGGATATATAATATATAATATATTTATGAATATATTTTTTACAAATACTGAAATACACTGTTCTCTACCCCCTTGGACAAATATCATGAAGCTTTTCTGACTTGACACTATAAAACATCCAGTGTAATCAGATCTCTGTGATTATCTAGGACAGCATAGTAGGCCTGTTAAGGGTAGATTTGTTTACCTAAAATGTACTCTAAATATTCACATATGCATTGTTCCTGGACTTGCATACACTCCAAAGCTGCGTAATAATGATGTAAGAAATAAATATTGCAGACTGCATCCAATGATCTAATTAACAATTAATAGCAAGCCGTCAATATTAGCATACAAAATCTTGAGGTATGTTCTGACAATTTTCACTTGAATAACAGTTTTTCTTTCTTTGTTGTTTTTTATGTCTGCGATGAAACTATTCTGGATAAAAACATGACTGGGCGAAGAAACTAAAAAGGAGGGCTATATTCAAATAAGACAAGGGACAGTACTCTGCTCAACAAAAAGCTAACAGTCCTACCAAGAAAACTCAAAATTGAAAATTCATTATTTGAACTTAAATATATTCAATAAATTTTCTCTGTACATAATACCCCTTGGTAAAACATTTGCTACCAAGAACAATATTAACACCGATTGACAATAGTTGTAAGTAGATGTATGACAATTAACTATTATCAAAGATCAACATAACCTCTCTTGTTCTCTATATGAATTATATACAAAACCATATTTATATAAACCTAACAAACACATAAACGATATCTAAATAACCAACAAATGAAAAGGGACGACACGTCATCAATGTAACAACGTTATGTATATGAACACATTATTTATATATTTATTATATAAAAGCACATTGAATTAATATTCATGTACTATAACATGTTTATTGTTCAAAGTCCGTTTTCATACATGTACATATTTACAAACTTTTTTTTTTCAAACACACAAATTCCTCATTATGTGAAGAGTTCATAATTGTTTAAGCTTAAACATTTGATGAAAAGTCCATGAAATTATAATAAGTGATCTTTCAATAGATCAAATAACTATTTCACTACAGGTCTAGCCTTAATCAAACCTTTTCAACGCTTACCACATAACATCTTCAACATAATATCAATAAAATAGTTTTCACACTAATGTGAAAACACCCTCCTGTAGTACTACAAGAAATTTTGTATGTATATATATATATATTTATTTATGTACACTTTATTACTCAACAAAGCAGTTATGTCTATTCTTTTCTAGGACTTCTCCAATTCTGTGAAGAACTTCCATCCTTAATTCAGGACAGAGGCTTTCTACTTTTTTTCCAAGATCACATTTTTCAAGACTCATCTCACTTTTCAGCGTACATACTGTGTAGATATTCAATTTTCATAAGTATTAACTGAATACACTATTTCAGTACTGCATACACACCAGACATCAACTATAGCCAAACCTCTATTTCCACTTTCTCTGATTAAATGAATTCTCCGTCTGACTTAGTAAAACAAGATCTTCCTCCGCTAATGATAAGGAACAACAATTACGTCCCTGCATATTTATATGAAATACTCTACTCTCAGATAGGTAACTTCATCATTAACTTTCAAAATTAAGGATATTCATATACAAACAATCATATTGTGTATTGCAAATTTTGAAAGAAAACACAAGCAAACCGTTTCCTCGATGTTTTTGTGAGCTCCATTTTTTTTTTTAGATAATGAACTTTAAGATTAGATGACAAGCTAATCGATGTGATAATACTTGTATACAATGTTCCAAATATGAGAGATGAGCATATTTCATGTACATAAATTTATATAAGATGACACAAATGGCGTTCATTACCACCATGAATCAAATTACCAGTTTTACATGAATGTATCTATAACAATATGAAATGATGGTTAGTTGACGTAGGTGGAATACGGGGTTGATAGTTGACATGATATGTAGAAAACTGTGGATTGCCTAATCTATCAAAATGATGTAACCTCCAATGTAGAGAAGCTGCTCTTCTAAGTCCAGAACTTCACACAAAAGTGTGGAGAACTTCCTAATTTTCCTACTGTTACACAAATATCTCTCTACAATAATATGTTTTCATTCTTTACCAGAAAGGAGAAAATCTACACTCTACCACTCTTTAAAGAAGACAAAATGAGATGAAACTGTCCCATGGATTTTTAGCTCTTAACCCTCCAAGTTGTTCATATCCTTTGGCCCATTCATATCTACAAGATAAATTAAAGATAAGAAACATTTAGAACTTTACCATAGTTAAATGTCTAATTTACTTTTCAAATAAGGATAATATAATGTATATGAAAATTTCTATGAACTTTGAAGTTTAAAGAGACAAGTTAATTGTATACCTATCCTGATATCTGAAACATTGAATGTTCCCAATGAATTAACTGAAAATTATTTGATGATTAATTACTGGAATTAAAAGTGTATTTAACCTTGACTCTCAATTTCATTGTCTGATTAATTCAATGAACAACTTTACATGACAATGGTTGAGTTGCCCCACTCATATGCTAGAATGGTCAACTAAAAGATATTACTTTGCATATACATGTATGTATATATTTGTCAACATCAAAGTAAATAGGACACGATACGACTTAAACTAATTATCTCCCCTTATTTTTTTTTTTTGACGGCAGGGAAAATATTCAACTAAAATTATCTTCCCATCTTTAGTTTTATCGGCAGGGAATATGTTCAACTAAAATTATCTCCCCTTCCTTATTTTTTGACAGCACAAATGATACTCGACTAAAACAAATTTTCTCCCTTTATTTTTTGGCCAGCTGGAAAGATATATTTTCACTAAAACAAATTCTCCCAATTTATTGTTTTGTAAGGGAAATTCATTTAAGCTTCAATTCTTATAGCATATGAATGGGGCTCATCTTTGATGTGTACTTTTATTTTAATTCTGCAAATTTACAATTAACGATTCTCAGTACAAGTATTGAAAAATATTAAACTCCTGTAAAGAATTCAAATTTATATCAACAAGATATTTTTCCAGAAATATAATTTTTTTAGAAAAGAATATATTGTAACATGCAGAATTAAAATATGAATGTGTAAAATGAATACAGATGGAGAGTATGATAACTGCTGATATGTATGACAGAATCTACAAGCCAAAAGAGTTGGTCATATAAAGTTCAAATGTGAAAGCTCTAACATCGAGTAAACAATGAATTTTTGATGCTCAGGTTTTAGATAATCTATGAAAAAAATATGAACATATGATATACCTCTCAAATCTCCAGTTTTGGAATGGAGTTAATTTCAATTAAATTGGTAATCTGCAAATTTTGGTTTCACATTGGAAATTTTCAAAAAATAATTATTTTGAGAAAAGATATCCTTAAAACTGAGTTGATAACAGTACATTAGGTTTCAATATGATGTTTAAGCAACAAAAAGTACTGAATTCCCAAAAATTTCTAATTTTGAAAGATGACATCAACTGAACGTATCAAGTTTTCACTCATTAGCAGATATGATATTAATACATGTAGTATATTATTTTCAACTTTTTTTCCCAATAACATACAACAGTTGCATCAGGAAATTCATTGTTTTTGTTTATGTTGATAAAGGAGGTATAAAAAGTTGGGATAGTGAAAGTGTGAGTCTGATTTAGAAAGGACTATAAATTGTCTACTTCCCACAGAGCTAATAAGAGAGGTGGAGAAAAGAAATATTCATGCCAAAAATATCTACATAAAGTGGTCCGATTAAAAATCATTTATTATGGGCCTATTTCCTTAGTGGTGTTGGAAGTAGCGATTTAAATATAGAGCAAAATAATTATTGCACATAGTATAAGTGAACAGCTACCTATCATAATGATCGATAGAAGGAAGGACGAAGAAATTAGCTCCCTGCCTTCTCACACTAGTTATCAGTTGTAGGTATTTAATCCACGTAACTTGTCCTTCACAAAATGCATTATTTTGCACAATACTGAATGTATTTGTGTCTTGTTTTAATCTGATATCATCAGGATTTGGTGGTAGTTTATTCATGTATGGGTGACAATGTTTTCACAATGATCATGAATAACTGAACAAAATTATAATGGTGACATGTATCCGAGTATTTTAATCAAGTGCCCCGCGTATTTGAGCTCATGACTTCAATTCAATCAATGATTCTTTGATTATTTATCATATTTTGTATACACTTTTTCCCTAACTGGTGCTCGTGTCCAATCGATACAGCTTCAAGTCACTACAACTGCATTTCTAGCCCTGAGGTTTTCACTTTACTAAACAAAATGCTAGTCGTAAAAGATTGCAAAAATATAAAACATCAAAACTTGTGTCGTTTTAAAATTAAATGCATTTACTGTGGTGTAAACAAAAAATCACAAAAATATGCAAGATTGAAAATTGAGAAAATATACAATAGAGAAACGGGTACAGACAAATATAGATTTTAGTTATAATTGAAGCAAAGACAGCGAGAGGAAAAAAAATAAAAAAAATTGAAAACTGATGGTTGCTCACACCACTACACATAACACTCATTCAAGTCTGGTTTTATATAGGTCTTTTGCAACATCTTAAAAATAATACTGGTGAAAAAAACAACTATTTACAAGTATGAAAATAAATGCTTCCTATTTGTTTTTAAAGGGACATAATTAAAACTATCGACCAATGATAGTTCATTTCAAAATCCAGTAAATCAATATCATCTCTGCAGAAAAGAGCATTATAATAAGGATTTGTTCATTTTTAACCATATCCTGTGACAATCCAAACCCATCACCAGTGATAAATATTCAATGCACTAGATGGTACACAAATTAAAAATTCAGATCAATTTTCACGACCAAATCTGGCCAAAATTATTGTTACTATACTTTGTACAGGACAATTTTAAACCTAAAGTTTGATCAAGCTGTGGGATGTTTTTGGCTTTGCTCCAATATGTCACTTGTTGGGAACAGAAGCGATGAATGGACAGACAAGGTCAAGGAGAGGTTAAACCAATCTACTTGCAAGGGAGGTAACTCTACAAGGAGAGAGGAAGGAATATTTGTTCATTGAATATTAATATCATGTCTAAACTTTCCATTTTCAACTTAAAAAAAAAAAAAATAAAAAAAAATAATGAAATCTGGTTTTCTTCTGTTGATGGCTTGATATATGGTCTCATCTTCGCTCTGGTATATAGTGAGTAGTAAAAACTGCCTTAAGTTGGATTGCTTACCAAGCTAACTTGGATACACAAAGTTCTGATGAGTGACAAATCCACAACACAATAGCATTCTGAGATCAGTAGGGTTATTGAACGTATTATCATAATACTGAAAGTGTAATTTAGCTAAAACATCACCAGACACCCAATTTGTGATAAATATGGTTTGAAATTCAAAGTGAACATATGCACCGAACTAAAAGGATGAGCAACATAAAACACAGTAAAAGATATCTATTGAAAGGTATTGTAAGTCATATTTATTTACATAAAAAAAAAAAAAAAAAAAAGTATAATGTAAAAACTGGCAGGACCAGTCGACAGCAACCATTAGTTTTCAATATGTGTACCAAAGGTCTACTGTGAATGCAAGATGTTAGAATTGAAAACACTTATTCACTGTGGATGAGAAGTAAAATGTTGCTTGCATAGTATGATATTAATATTGATTGGTTTGGTTTGTTTTTGTTTAACGTCCTATTAACAGCCAGGTTCATTTAAGGACGTGCCAGGTTTTGGAGGTGGAGGAAAGCCGGAGTACCCGGAGAAAAACCACCGGCCTACAGTCAGTACCTGGCAACTGCCCCATGTAGGTTTCGAACTCGCAACCCAGAGGTGGAGGGCTAGTGATAAAGTGTCTGGCACCTTAACCACTTGAACCAATATAGGATGGTACTATAGTAATTTAATAGAAACCAAAATTTATAAAAACCTTCAATTTAAACTTGTTCTAGTTTGATCGTAATATGAATCAATTTACTAACTTTGAAGTGTTAAAGGTATCATACGAAATATGATTAGTACCATATAACACATTACAAGAACACTTTTTTGGTTTTACAAGTCGTTTCTAAAACAATATGTCTTTTGAGAACTATCCACCATTCTGTCTTCCAGTGTCATGATGATATTCTTCAATGGATTTACATGTATCTAGATGGATTTCAATCATCCCTTTATTACACACTGTCCTACAATGTATTTTACATTTTATAATTTTAGATAAAAATGTCTAAACAATTTGCAAATCCTACAAATCTGTTTATATATCTAACTGAACAGCATTGCAGAACTTGAAATTACATTATCAGAAAACAAATTAGGATTTTCATATGAACAAAAGAAAAAGACCAATTCTGGTTGTATTGGTAGTGTAACAACAACATTTCAGTTTGACCGGTTCGTTATTGTGAACTGCTAGTCGCTAAGTGTACAGTGCAGTGTCGTGTGTCGAATTGTAAAAATGTGAACTAGAAGACTCCATGGTAAAAGAGAAATGACAACAAGCACAAGTTGATTCAGACAAAGCCTGCATTCACAGTAGAGCAAAACACAAACTGACTACAACTCAAATATCTAAAAATAGCTTAGCAGAATCAGTCATCAGCATAAGGAATACTTTCTTGTCGACCTAGCCAAGGGCGGGCCGACTTTTCCTCTACCTCAGGAGAGCTCGCAAGAACAGGCTTTTTGGACACGCCCCCTTTCTGGGCATTTTGCAACGACTGAAGACTTATAACAGAGGGTCGGCTACGCTTATCATAGCTGTCGAAGTGTGTAGAATCTAAGTCCATTTGGAAAGCGTTTACAACACGTATCTGAAAACAGAAAAAAATACACAACAGTTAGACGACAACAAGTGGACAAAGACACAATTACACTAAAGGCAAGCCTTGGGGCATAAATTCATTAGTAATATAGGTGTCACGTTACGATAGTTCTTTGAACATTTCTATAAACTATAAAACTGGTATTTTTTTTTTTTTTTTACGGTTAATGAATAAATATAACTAGTTGATGATTGATATTTTTTATCATAACTAGATACAATGTTACAAATTAAGAGGAAAATGACTAGCTCACATTTCAAATATCATACATGCAAAAACTTTTTTTTCTGGAGGTAGTCAAAATGAAAAAGTTGCTAATGTACATGCAAAATAAAAAAAAAAAAAAAATGAAAATAAGCATGTTGCAAAATGAATTAAAACTTGGTTGCAATTTTGGGGAAAATAAGCCCATGCTTCATATATCATGCTACGACTGTGCTGCGGTAATAGATCGGATTTCCAGATATTTGGAATCTCACATAAACTAGCTTCATTTAAATTTATATATCGGAGGCATTTTTTTGTATATAAACGCTCATTTCAAAGAGATAATGACACAACCCTCAGGTTTTCGACACATTAACCATTTTCTAGTTTCCTATATACAAAGAATTATATCAAGGCATTAAATTAGATAAACAAAATTTCTTCCTGTTTACTCTCAATTCTTTTTTTTCCAACTCCTGTCAAGAAAAAGTGTTCTGGGTGTTTGATCGTGCAGAGGTATAAAAAAGTTGCATTTTGTGAATAAAAGCAAACATTACGATGGAGGTGGTGAGTGTTTCTGTTGAACAGAACTTTCCACAGATTGTCTCTTTAACATTAATGCACTGGTTGGGAAAAACAATTGGGGCAAATTTTACACACAAATATCATGTGCCTCAAAGTTTAGGAGACTTGCAGTGGAGACGATACCTAGAACACATGGACAGATGGGGTCAAAGTTCACAATGATTGCAAGATTCAAATCCATCAATAGGATAGTTAATCAAGAAAAAAATGGGACAGGGCCAGTTTCTTAAAAAAAATATATATATAAAAGGGTGAAATACCAACTTGACATTTACATAACTCCAAGATTTCCATGCACCATGTTGAATTGTCTACCTTTGTTCGAAATCTTCTAAGCTGGAAAAATCATCTGATTAAGACATCAATGTTTGTGAAAATATAATGAATGCAAGTTGGTCTCCACTAGGTACATTATGTAGGTAGGTGAATCATCTTGGTTGGAAATGTGAACGATAATATTTTCACTTTATAGAAAATGAATGCAGGTAATGAAACATTTCCATCCGGTATTTTGACACAAAGTTAAAATAATTTCCCTTAGCAACATAACTGTTTAGAATTCTTGTAATGCTAAATGAATGAATGATGACCATGTAACCATGGAAACGAACTTGTCACTGACATTCAAGCATTCCCAAAATATCAACAATATATACACAAATTTATACATATATAACACCACATGCGTTAATCACAGGTATTCATATGATCTACTGTCATCCAGTTTGAAATTTAAAATCCGACAAAACATTTACAATAGAAAATTTAAGCAATTTCAAATATCAATATTTCGGGCAAGCATGAAATGTCACCAGCAGTAAACTTTTTGTGAGAGTTTAAATTGTTTGAAGATCTAAATACTATGTCTTCTTTCTTCCATTTTCTGAAAACAAATCTGTACACAATGTATATACAATGTATATAAGACACACATGACATTCATCATTGCATTTTGGAAATCTGGTAACCAAGCTACGTAAAAAAAAAAAAAAAAAAAAATTTAAAAGCAAACAAGTTTACAAACATTCTGAAATTGAAAAGTATTCATTTACTATATCATTGATTCTCAATCATACATTCATCATATTAAATAATTTTTCTACAATGTAATTTTGTCGAAGCTTTAAGGATTTTTTCCCCTCAAAATTTCCAATTTGCAGCTCAGAAGTACATACAAACAGAAAATTCAACTCAGGCAAATTTTTTGTTGACATAAGATTTTATTTCAGATTAAAAGCCCATTAAGTGTGTCGGTATCTTCACTCTGTCATATACAGTACAAGCTATGTAATATCATCAAATTTGTACTCAAAACAGGACCCACACATTACTGACATATATGTACACACAATTTAGGTAGGGAGGTGGCAGCTAACTATTACATCAAATTCAGTAAAACATGTGTATAGATCTTCCTCTTTCTCTTCTTTTTTATGCTATGATAACGTCATCATTCCTTTCAATGTCAAATGAAAGAGATAAACATAAGGGAAAAAAAAAAAAAAAATCCTTTTGACAATATAACTTCATCTAGAAATTTCTCAGGGTTATATTTAGACTACATACAATAAAATTGAAAAAATTGGTAATAATCAATATTGGAGAAGACGATTTGTTTGGTCTCCAGCACTTCATGCAAATGCATGAGATAATGAACATTTTGATAATAAAAGTTTTAAGAGTCCGAAAATATACACATTTGTTTTTTTGAATTTAAGACTATCTGACATATAAGGGGTTAATTTACTCCAGGTAATTATATCTGTAACTAGTATCAATGTTAGTTTCAATAATGCCAAAACATGTTCCTATAGTTACTCTACAAACCATATCTTGTCATGATAAAGATTACAAATCTAAAATCAACTAACTTAAGTACTATACAAATAAGTTGGTATAATTGGCAAAGTATCACCCACATTCCGTCCAATATAAGTGTTAAAAAAGTCAGAATAATAAAAAAACCATACAATTCATAATACAATTGACCTATGGCATTCACCTGGCTGTAAACAACACATTAATTAGCCTAATGACAAAACTGTTCTTTCCCGCACCATATATTTCACTTTCATTCAAAGAAATCACTTTATCAAAAGCTCAGATTAGAAAATATACCCGGCCCTGTTTGTTCCCTCATATTAACTGTTAAATATATTTTCATTTTTTTCTGTTGTAGCACCCACACTTTATGGACAAGCGAAAACCACTGAGAACATCGAGGCAAATGGCTAATACTAGGGATATAGGCAGTATCTTCAGTCTGTTGAGGGTTACGAAATTTATCACTGAATTATGTGAACATTTAAACTGAGGCGAATTGTTCATACTGGTATATAGTTATATTTAGGACTATTTCATTTAATTTCTGAATTCCTATGACATTTGGAAATCATGATGTAAAGAAAATGAATAAAAAGTGGCAATCTTATGTCAATGGACAAAAATTAACTAAATATCGAAACATTGTACATTTTTCTAAATTACTACTGTCAAACAAATAAGTCTATGTTCATCTAAATACTATTAATTACTATATTTTGTGTACCTGATGTTAATGTCATACAAAAATTGTGATAACAGTCAAAACCAAATATTCTAATTTTCTACTATCAACTTAGACCTGTAGGGGATATTACCTATTAACTAAAATATTCAAATATATTCATAGAAATTCAAAATATGTACATATTTAGGTTATCAACATTTCATTATGCTTTTTTACAAATAAATATAGAACAAATATATCACTATTCACGATTCTTACATACACACACACACTTACCTCCCCTGTTTTAGCATATATATATATATACATAAACACACATATACAAACACTACCAAACTTTGGAGAAGGAACTCCATACTATATAAATATAGAGGTATGAAAAACTAGGTCAATCTGTCAAGGTCAATGGTTCCCATGGACACCATTGCCAGGAAACAATTACCATGTCAACAATGATGAAAACACATACAGCCAATATTGTCATAAAAAACTGTAAAAATTCATTCATACAAAATTTGTGCTCTAGATTTCTTACAAATGATCACTATATGTCTCCTCCTACACCTGTAAACTACGGTTGTTTCTCACAACAGATGTTTTTAACTCCAGTCTTTTAAAATGTGTAATTATAGATAGACCTCTTGTACACTGTAAATTAGCTCTTTTAATCAAAATTTTAATGTTAATTACCTTTACTTCGATAATTACAGGTAAGATATTGTACTCGGACAATTACAGGTGAATTCACTTAACGTTTTAGGTAATTACAGGTATTTTTATTTTATTTTATAAATCTCCAGTAAAATCTGACAATTATAGGTAAAATCTGTTAACCAAAATCTGAAAATTAATCTTTAACCCTTGTAATTATAGGTAAAAATCTCTCAACCTGGTAATTGAATATAAAATCTCTTACTCTGGTAATTGCTGGTAAAATCTCTTTACTCGATACCCGTTAATTACAGAAGATATTCTTTCATTAAGACAATGGAGTACTGGAACCAAACAAAAAGCTATTTACAAATGTTGTAGAGTCAACACCATGCTATCCATATACACAACAGTAAATACTGCTTTATTGCTATCATTAATCGTGCGCACATCAGTCTTATAGCTTCCCCTAATCTTTCAAACTTTCTAATTATCATGGTGATCTTTCTAACTGATAGAGAATTGTAAAAATCGTAACAGTATCTATCATTTATTTATGAGCCAGTCTTTGTAGTCGATATGGTTGTTTAAATAATCTGACAGCTAAAAAATAATAACAGTACTTACTTTAAAAAATTAACTTAAAGAGTAAACTAATCAAAATAAATTATAAAACAATTTTTAAGGTCCGATACAAAAGTATAAGTGCAGAATTTCGATCACACAATTTTGCTGTAATATAGTCCCCGGGGCATTAAGAAAATTAACTTGAACGAGATTTTCATGAATATATAAGCAAAGATAAATCATAGCATTTACTGTGACTAACCTGGACCCAATAGACACATTCTCATGGAGAATTCCAAACTTTAATATTCATATTTTTCTTCTAAATGTTTCCAATAAGAAATAGATTGTCAGATATATATAGTTTTAAATTTCACTGTAACCAAGCAGGATGAAGGACGCCTTTGGAAAAGGGAACAAACATCATTTCAAAATGTTTCGAAAGAGAGATAATTCATAGAGGTAGGAACCCTACTCACAGTTGACACAGAATCATTCGTTTGAAACTTTTGAAGAAAATAGAATTTAAAGATGGAAATTTCTTCCTGACCATTAATCAATTAACTACCAGCTCATTATAATAAATATTTCAACATTCACACTACCAACAATTTAACAATGTCAACATCTATTATTATATACTACCAAAAGAATTGTCAAATCAATACCTATAATTCAAATACCAGAGAAATTGTTCGTTCTACAAAAAGCAAGTCAAAGATAACTTACCGAATCCTTTTGAGCCAGATATGTAATAGAAATAACCGATCCCTACCCTATATAATAGTCCTGATAACTTCATCAATTTCAGGGATCCTACCAAATAGATTTCAAAACACTCGTCCAAACACTGACCTAGTATGAGAAATACTACAACTGATAATTCAACAAATTTATTCCATGGGAGAGCTAAGTTAAAACAGGCAGGTGTATTTCCACGTAGCTGTCTAAATGAAATCCCTTTTCATATCCCTTCCAACAAATGTCAAGAAGACTCCTCATGTGTTACACTCCATCTTTTGTCATCTTTGTATCAAAACAGAAAACTTGGTAAAATGATATGGAAATACAATAACATACAATAACTACCAAAATTATTGCATAAATAATGACTGAACAAAACAGAGCCAACATATCTACAAAGTAATTTGTTCAAAATTCATCACTCTCGCTACCATCCTTTAATTTCGATATAGCCATCTCCCCCTACCCATTGACATGTATTAGCTATCCCCTCTAATGCCCCTAACCCACCATACCTTGACAAACGGTCTAATGACGCTCCAGCTATGGTTTGGGCCTACACAATCTTTGGTTTTAATATTCAAAAATATAAAATTAGCTTTAGGAATATATGCACTTCTTATTACACTCTCAAAACGTTTGAGATAGTTAATAATATTATATTAATATAAAAAGTATTTAACGCAAGTATAGAAAACTAAAATGACTTTTTTTCAAAGATATGTACATCGAACTGAATAAAAAAACAACATGGACAACATTGCAAGTCGACACCTTCAAGCAGTTAAAGCAAACCTGAGGGAAATGATACGATGTCAGTCTCCATATAGTTACATGATCCCAGACAAATGAAGGTCTACACTACATGGTTCTGTAAGGGAGATAACTGTCGTTTGTGATCTTGCTGTACATTATATACAAAGCCATATTAATTAATAATAATGGCTATTGATAATTTTAGGAGTAAATGCAATGCACATGTTATACACATATAGCCGATTAACAAATAGGAAATCATTTACACAGCATTACACTGAAGGTTTAAACAAAACATCAGCAAATTGTTTTGTTCATACCTTTTTTATTTTATATATATTTTGTGGATACAAAAACAGCTATGTGATGATAATTTTGAACATGGACTCATGGAACTGATAAAGAAAATTTACGTTTGGAGAAAGACGGTTCACATAACATGAATGAGGGAACTTTTATAGGGAGTTTGGGTGGTATAGACCCTAGCACGGTTTGTAGGATGTGCTGAAATAAAGTACGTATATTTCCCCAGACAAAGAAAAAGATATCTATAGCAGGTTTGACAATGGTACAAAATAAACTGGGCAGACATTAGGGTTAAGTTTTAAAAAACACAACTGCAGGTCAACTGACAGTAAAATAGATTATTTTCCAAGTCTGTATCTTACATGTTCTCAGCATTTAAACGACATAAAAACGGGGGGAAAAACAAGAAAAAACACCTTTTATCTGAAATATTGGAATTGAAGTGTTATTTCCAGATAAATCTTCCAGATAAATCTTCCAGAACTTGAACATGATTAACATGATTAATATACAATAACCACTTGACCATAATAACGAACAAAGCACATATACGAAAAAATACATAGAAAATAAAAAAAGGTTGCTATAGTAACAGACATGGATATGGATGCAAATGGACCGGTTTTGGTGCTGTTACCAGTCATAGTCGTTGGTGGGACACAAAGTATGGTGCAGGAGGCGGTAGTGATCACATACTCTTTTGTCTTGTTTTTTTTCAAAACATTAGTGTTGAGAAGTATATAAGTGCTGACATGTAAAATCAAGAGGAGCTTCCTCTTGATGTAACAAAATAATACTATACAATATACAGAAAGTTTAAACGTAAATCGGAACATGATCACAACTGCGATTCTGATTGGCCTCCGTCCACGTCTGGGGAGGAAGGGTGGGATACAGGTTTACGAATCCCCTTTGTTTGCAAAGAGTGGAAACTGTGAATGGACGACATACTATGACTGTCATAGCGTGCATCTAAGCCCATGCGGAAAGCATTGACAACACGAATCTGAAATCAAAAATCAGAAACACAACATAAGACTACAATATATTTACAGGAACACACTAGATCACTATCAACACGGAAATCACAAAAGATGGAATGTATTCATCGCTGGGAGTTTGTACACCCAGTAAATTCTTGTTTAGTATCCTCCACCTGGACATCACAGTCTACAGATTACACACAATCCTGTCCACATACAAGTCTGTCAAGTAAAACATCCAGATCTACACAGTAAGTTTGAAACCCGCCTACAAATTCACCACGGACAACCGGACATTCAACCTTCTACAGCTCAAAGGGAGCAAAGGTCAAACTGAGGACTGGGAGTGTTAGAGAGTAGAAAAGTCAGAGAAAGTTGGATAAGTATCAGACAATCCTGTTAAATACGTGTTTCCTTTCCTAGTACAAGACCAGATTTAAAATAAACAACAGAAACTCTGAAAGTATATAACTGAATAACTCAAAAGAAAGTTTGCAGAAAGAAGTTAGTGCTATAACAACTGAATATATGTTTTCCTACACAATATAGGAAACCAAGACTTCAAATAAACAAATACCCTATACTAACAAGCTGTATCTAGTTTCTATCATTTAATCTCCAATATCTAGACTTAGCTATTACTGAATATAAAATTTCAAGACGGAGTGGGTTTTCTCTTTCATTTATTTAGTAGTTTTATTAGCCTTATCCCAAGACTTGTAAAAAGAATGTCTTATATTAGATATATAGATTAGAGTTGAGCTGATTCCTAAGCACGAAAAAAGGTGATAAAGCATGAGTTTGTACCGATATTAAACCATAAAAAAGTGTCAACCAATCAGAGGTTTCATTTCTCACTATATATACATATTTACAGAGTAATGAATAGTGACAATAGATTATATAAAAAAACCTCTTCATTGTAAACAGTACACATACTGTATATACAACTTATTAAAATACAACAACAATTTCCAACTTTTTATTCCCGTTAAATAGAGAAATGTAAAACCACTACATGTCATCATTTTCCCTTACTATGAACAAAACAACAAGAAACTCATTCACACTTCACAATATTGTAATGGAAAAAATCTCTACACCACAAAGAGTCCTGATCTAATATAGGAATGTGAATTACATGTTTATACAATTCTCCACACTCAAGATGTGTATTGCACAATGGCACATATCAGATTATAAGAGTTTTGGACAGGATAGTGGTGGGCTGTGGGTGGGTAAGTCTGAAACATTCTCTCAAATATCAACAAATTTTTCTTAACAATCATTTTGTCAATTTCTTGTTAGATATTTACACAATGTTTAATGAAAGGCCTCTACTATAAACTAGCTAGCTATCATTCCAATTGTGGTTTTTGACACTGGTAGTAAGGGGAGATAATTAGTCTCTACACTGGAAGGGGAGATAACTTTTTACATGAACGAACATCAATATTCCACTTAACTACTATACAGATATGTCTCCATATGGTTTTTTTTTTTTTGAAATTCATATAAAGAATCTCAGAAATTCATTATCAACAAACAAATCCTTTCATACAGTTTAACAGAAATAATGGGTAGTTCAAATTTCCTTATAGCAACCGAAATTCCCTGCCCAATGAAAGATTAAAAGGAGGACTCCTCTAGTCATATAAGGCGGGAATGAAATAATTAAACACGACTATACACCATAACTATATAGATGTCTCTGTAATACTTTTAACATCGGAATGACTGAATGTCTTTGGGGGCGACTGTTTATGGGCAGGGTTAGTAGGGGCAAGAAGAGGAGATGGCTGTTTGGAAACAAGGGGGACATTTTCAAAGGAGTGGCTTTTCGTTTTGAAGGTAGCATCCAGAGGTGAAAGTGGGGACCGTGGGGAGGGTATGTCAGATGATTTGGTCTTGATGCGAAACGATCTCTCATGGTTGTTGATCGCTTCCTCACAAATTGGGCGCGGGCCCTGATGACTTCGCGAACTACGCAAGCTGTGCAAACTGTGGAAACTGTGTATGCTACGTTTTTCTTCGAGGTCTTCCAGCGTGCTTTTAAACGCTCTCACTACTCGCAGCTGTCAAAGGAAGAAAGAGATTAAAATTTGGCTTTCAGAAAAATAATGTAAGAAAAAAAAAAAAAAAAATTGGAGGAAACTGAAAACACGACGATGATCCAATTTTGTTTGCTATTTGCTTGTGTAGCAAATAACGGGTAAGAAGGTACAATGCAGACCACATGTACTGATCAGCCGTGCTGGGACAGAGATGTACACGAGTCAGCAGACAGCCTACAACCAGATTACCGCAGCTACAATCAGGATACACTAATATACACTGGACACAGAGGGCAAGGAAATCGCACTGTAGCACTCCGTGAGGCTCGCAGCGATCGTCAGGTTTACATATACAACAGCGTCACAGAACCACAGTAGCGATGAGGTGGGAAGCTCAGGGCGGCGGCGGGGGGGTATGGTATAATGCCAACAAAACACATATAGCTTGGAGATTAAAAAGGAAAACAAAAAGACAAAGAAGGGAAGGGTGACAGCTATGAGGTGGAGTAGGTTTATAGCCAAGTATATACCAACAATCTGAACACCAACACTAAACTACCACCTACAGGGATCACTACGAAACCAGTCAAATAATAGACACTAAAAACCTACAAATAAACGGGTTAGTATACAAAATACACATACGTATGGATTCTGAGTACATATATACAGCAACATCAACACACAAATTCACATTTAAATCATTTCACCCAAAAGAAACAATTTTATAGAGGATGCATAGAGCATATCATTTTGTATACTACTCTAAATGCAAAAATGTTATAGAAACTAAAAAGTTCAATTCAAAACAAAATTAATTCTATCTACATTTTTAATATATAAGTTCAAAATTCTAGTTAGAAGAAAATAGGCAAACCATTCCATTAAAATTAGTATTGTTGAAATAACCTTATTAGGTTCACACGGATGCATGGTATATATTTTTAAGTAAAATTAAACTTCAACATATTCATTTTGTTAATCTTAAAAGAGACAAGAGTCACTGCATAAGTTAATAGCTGCAAAATGTCATATTGCTATGTTTCAACTTTCATAATTTTTTACGGATTAAATTATTCACATTTCAAATTAATTTCTTTTTTTCTTTTTGATAAGATTCCATCCTGTATCCTGACACTGAATATGTATTTTCTTGAATAATGTAAAGCATTATAATATGTAGCGTATATACGGTATGATAATTTGAAAGTTACTTGGTAGTGTTGACATCATCAAACACAAAATCAGTGAAATTAGCTTCAATTTGGGTGAAAATAAAGGACGAACAAAGGATTTGCAGCAATTGTGTGTCTCTGGTGTATTGCTTGGACTAAGACAATAGTTACAAGCAGCGACACTTACCTGCTGTTGTAGTCGAGTGAGTCCACGGACCCAGAGGATCTGGCCGCGACGTCCACCCACGTCCATTTCCTGAGCATTGCTTTCAGGACCATCCGACAAATCGTGGCGGTCCGGAACTGGGGGATGGGAGCCCCAGCTGAACAGGTGTTTGGGCAGCTTATGAGTTGGAACTGTGGTGATTATCTGTATGAGAGAGGTATTGTAATAAATTAAATGTATTCCCTAAATAATAACTTAAACATACGTTTTAACAACACTATAGCAGACAAACTGATAAGGTATAAGCTTCCAGACTGAAAATATGGGATCATTTTTTAAGAAAATTTTTTTTTTTTTTAAATAAGACAGAAAATATTTTAAGAAATTTTGTGAAGTGCTAAACTTTTAATGCTTTAGAAAATTAAAATTTTGAACATTTGAAGATTATATATTTCATGTTGGGCAATGAAGTAATTATGTGGACCTTACCTGCCCCCATAGTAGAACACCGACTCCCAAGAACACACACCACAGCCATTGGTCTATAGAAAGACCTTTGGTTTTAAATGCATATCCTCCAAACTGAGTTATAATTATCTGTAAATAGGGAAAACAATGCTGATTTAAAACAATACTTCAGGAGAACATTTTAAGTCAATATATTGCAATGAATCGCATGATATCAAGTTACCGTAGACAATCGTATGACATCAAGTTACCTTAGACAATCGTATGACATCAAGTTACCTTAGACAATCATATGACACCAAGTTACCTTAGACAATCGTATGACATCAAGTTACTGTAGACAATTACATGACACCAAGTTACCTTAGACAATCGCATGACACCAAGTTACCTTAGACAATCGTATGACATCAAGTTACTGTAGACAATTACATGACATCAAGTTACCATAGACAATCATATGACACCAAGTTACCTTAGACAATCATATGACATCAAGTTACCTTAGACAATCACATGACATCAAGTTACCATAGACAATCATATGACACGTTACCTTAGACAATCGTATGACAGCAAGTTACCTTAGACAATCGTATGACACCAAGTTACCTTAGACAATCATATGACACCAAGTTACCTTAGACAATCGTATGACAGCAAGTTACCTTAGACAATCATATGACACCAAGTTACCTTAGACAATCATATGACATCAAGTTACCTTAGACAATCGCATGATATCAAGTTACCTTAGACAATTACATGACATCAAGTTACCTTAGACAATCGTATGACAGCAAGTTACCTTAGACAATCGTATGTCATCAAGTTACCTTAGACAATCGCATGACACCAAGTTACCATAGACAATCACATGACATCAAGTTACCTTAGACAATCATATGACACCAAGTTACCATAGACAATCATATGACACCAAGTTACCTTAGACAATCATATGACACCAAGTTACCATAGACAATCGTATGACATCAAGTTACCTTAGACAATCGTATGACATCAAGTTACCTTAGACAATCATATGACATCAAGTTACCTTAGACAATCGCATGACACCACGTTACCTTAGACAATCATATGACACGTTACCTTAGACAATCGTATGACATCAAGTTACCTTAGACAATCATATGACATCAAGTTACCTTAGACAATCATATGACATCAAGTTACCTTAGACAATCACATGACATCAAGTTACCTTAGACAATCATATGACACTAAGTTACCTTAGACAATCACATGACACCAAGTTACCATAGACAATCGTATGACATCAAGTTACCTTAGACAATCGTATGACATCAAGTTACCTTAGACAATCATATGACATCAAGTTACCTTAGACAATCGCATGACACCACGTTACCTTAGACAATCATATGACACGTTACCTTAGACAATCGTATGACATCAAGTTACCTTAGACAATCATATGACATCAAGTTACCTTAGACAATCATATGACATCAAGTTACCTTAGACAATCACATGACATCAAGTTACCTTAGACAATCATATGACATCAAGTTACCTTAGACAATCATATGACATCAAGTTACCTTAGACAATCACATGACATCAAGTTACCTTAGACAATCATATGACACCAAGTTACCTTAGACAATCGTATGACACCAAGTTACCTTAGACAATCGTATGACACCAAGTTACCTTAGACAATCGTATGACATCAAGTTACCTTAGACAATCGTATGACATCAAGTTACCGTAGACAATCGCATGACACCAAGTTACCTTAGACAATCGTATGACACCAAGTTACCTTAGATAGTCATTATGAAATGTGACATAAAACTAATAAAAAAGGCTAATTCTGGTCAAATGAAAACTGTAAAAGAGTTCTGCTTGCGCTTGAAACAATTAGTTTCAACATCGGCATGCTAACAGATACTTTTAGTAGAGTGTTTTGATCTTTGAAATTACATCTGAAGATCAAATCTGAGAGTGGCTTCCCCTTACCTGAGAAACGAAAGTTCCAATCCAGATACCAATGAATACTGGGTTCCGTCTTAAACCCTCTATAATGTTACGCTGCCCATGAATTTTTCGAGCATTTATTTCATTACAAAGAGTCATCATTACAAATGTGTTGAAAATCAATGTGAAATGCTGGGTGGGGGGTGCGTGAAGTGACCCTCCCCGACCATCGTCGATACCAAATAAATCAGCTCCTGAATCATGGGAAAAACAAGGGAGAATGTATTAGTCATTTTATCTACATTATCTAACTATAGGAAAATCAAAATAATGTTAATAAGAATGTCAAAAAAGTTCTCAATATAGGTTATAAATTATCCTCAGTCTGTATGTCAAGAAACACTGTCGAAGAGTCTGTATGTCAAGAAACACTGTCAAAGAGTCTGTATGTCAAGAAACACTGTCAAAGAGTCTGTATGTCAAGAAACACTGTCAAACAGTCTGTATGTCAAGAAACACTGTCAAAGAGTCTGTATGTCAAGAAACACTGTCTAACAGTCTGTATGTCAAGAAACACTGTCAAAGAGTCTGTATGTCAAGAAACACTGTCAAAGAGTCTGTATGTCAAGAAACACTGTCAAAGAGTCTGTATGTCAAGAAACACTGTCAAACAGTCTGTATGTCAAGAAACACTGTCAAACAGGCTGTATGTCAAGAAACACTGTCAAAGAGTCTGTATGTCAAGAAACACTGTCAAAGAGTCTGTATGTCAAGAAACACTGTCAAAGAGTCTGTATGTCAAGAAACACTGTCAAACGTAGCTAAAACATGACTAGATATCATTCTTGCAAATCTATAGAAAAATATATTTCAAAAGCCATCCCTAGCTTGTCAACATTATTTTTTCAAAATTATGTTTCGTTTTCATCTTCCCCACCATTCAATACCTTACCCAAATGACAAAAGTCTGCAGACAAAAATTGACAGTATAACAATGTTTCACAGACTTGGACATACAATGTACTAACATTACGACTTGTGAAAATCTCTTTTTTTACTCTAAAAATAAAAAGAGCATCATGATTCACCTACCTGCAAACAGAATAGTAAAGATAACTATTAGCTGGTAGATCGCGTGACCAATGATATTTTTTGTCATGGTTCTGGAGATAAGGGCTTTTGTGCGACCGTAGGGACGTCTGTTGAGCAGTTCCTCGCTGGGCAGCTCAGTGGCGAGAGCAAGGGATGCCAGCGTGTCCATGATAAGGTTAACCCACAACATCTGGATGGCCTTCAGTGGACTGTCCTGTGAGAGGAATGAAAAGAATAATTATCACTGCCGCCCAAAACAAACAAAAACTTCACATTTTATCAGAAATTCTTCTTATATGACAACAGGCAACAAAATATAATAATTAATACAAAACAGACTATCAAAAAAATCAGAGAGTTCAATGAATGATGTTTATGAGTGAAATGATGGCGTGGTCACCAGGAGGTGGTGATTTTTGTCAATGGAAGAGGTCAGGAGTAGATAACAAAATAGAAATAGAGATATATGTGTTGACACAGATCCCACAATGAAGGAACTCTGTCCAAAATGTCTTGGTAAATCCATGTTGGCAACAGACTATGCCAAAATAGAGGATATATTTTACAATATACTTGGTTTTAACCCGAACCATCTGAGGGTATGAAGACATAGTATAATAAATATATTTAAGTTTATGTACCATCGTTCAACTGTATAGGGTCCAAAATCCATATCAAGATTATTCCCCATTCTCAATCATGTTGCCATGTTACTTTCTGAAAATTCATTCATATAGGTACAAACATATGAAATAAATGTTACGATCGTGGTAGAGTGCGATATGACTTACATTGATGATACAGGCACCGAAAAATGCCACAAGGACAGCGACAACATTGACAGTGAGCTGGAATTGGAGGAACTTAGCAATGCTGTCGTATACGTTTCTGCCCCACATCACAGCCTTGACGATACTTGTGAAGTTGTCGTCTGTCAGAATGATGTCCGATGCTTCCTTCGCTACATCTGTACCCGACAAGCCCTGTATAAAAAGTCAAGACTACAATTAGGAGTGATCAGAATATGACTTGTCTGTCGTTCAATGTAGAAACCTTGATAATGAAAATCTGTAATGAATAATCAGTGTATAGGTCTTAGAAAATTCTGCATATTGTATTGTATTAAGCACTCTTAATAGGAGCATATGCATATATATAAACACAAGTATTTCAATTATTCAACTGTTAGATTTTTTATTGAATTGAACAACAGCCATGTTTTTTTAAAGATAGAATAGATGGAAAATTAGAGACATACCATAGCGAAGCCAACATCAGCCTTTTTGAGAGCGGGACCGTCATTGGTGCCATCACCCGTGACTGCCACCACTTCTCTGTTTGACGAGATCTTACTGTCGATGATGCCTTTGACGAGGACGTATTTGTCCTGTGGAGATGACCGGGCAAGCACCCTCAATTTCGGCCACACCTTGTCCAGTAGCTCCTGACTCACCTGATAACAAAATTACAACATCAAGGTTTTAAGGAAACCTCACTTAGTATATTTCCCTTACCTGCTTTGATATGTATGAAGTTTGATCAAAATCTCTAAAGGAATAAAGCCGTTGAAGAGTGTTGATACACTATGGCATTACATACATATGTACGTACGTACATACAAAATGGAAGGAGAGGAAACCTATATTAGTCCCTTGGTTTACCCTGTAGGGGAATAATAAATGGCAACAATCACTATGATTTTGCAAGATACACCTGGTTTTTTATTCGGTGATAAGCTTAACAATGTTTGACCAAGATAAAGAATGACCAATACTCAGAATTCCTTTAACAAGAATCTTTAATCAACGTTAAAAAAAAAAGAACTATTTATGCAGTAACAAGGTTTGGCCTCACAAACCTACCTCGCCATTATGGTCCCTGATACGCTTGTTGAACTCCCTGCCCTCCATGACGAGGAATTCCTCCCCAGGTTTCAGGATACCACACTTTGTGGCTATGGACCGAGCAGTATTGACGTTGTCACCTGTCACCATTCTCACTGTGATACCAGACCGCTGACATTTCTTGATAGCCATTGGTACCTGTACGGATCAGAAATGAAGTCAGAATTTTTTAAAAGTATATTTTTCCAAAAGAATTACTTTCCAACACATGGAGATTTTGTAAAATTATCCTCCATATCAAGCTGAAGTTGCGAACAATTATAGTGTCTTGTAACCCTAGTAAATACTAGCCGCACTATTCTTGCTTGGCTAGAGAAAACTTTGCATGATCAGTTAAGCGCAAGACCAGAAAGTCATAGGACCCGGCCTCGTCAGTCAATTAGGATGGAGAGATTCACATCCACAATCAGGATAGATAAATTCACATCCACAATCAGGATAGAGAAATTTACATCCACAGAATGCAATGCTTCATTAGTCAATCAGGCAAGAGAAATTCACATCCACTATTAGGATAGAGAAATTCACTTCCACAGTCAGGATAGAGAAATTCACATCCACAATCAGGAAACAGAAATTCGCATCCACAATTAGGATAGAGAAATTCACATCCACAATTAGGATAGAGAAATTCACTTCCACAGTCAGGATAGAGAAATTCACATCCACAATCAGGATAGAGAAATTCACTTCCAGTCAGGATAGAGAGATTCACATCCACATTTAGGATAGAGAAATTCACATCCACATTTAGGATAGAGAAATTCGCATCCACAATCAGGATAGAGAAATTCACATCCACAGAATTCAATGCTTCCTCAGTCAAACAGGATGAAGAGACAATATTGACCTTATAGTGACACACTCAAAAGTGGCAAGTTCTTGTGTTTTTTAAATGCATGGCTCTACTCCAAAATTGAGACTTGACATATCCAGCTCTGTTTTAAAGGGCCAAAGTTTTATTAGATAAAGAGGTCTGAAGCACTTACCTCTGGCCGGACGGGGTCCTCAATGCCCACAATCAGTATACAGGTAAGCCCAGACACGATTTCATCCTCGTTCTCCCAGTCTGGGTCCTTCTCTATTGCTACTTCATGTTCAGCTGCCTCTCCTCCTGTTGGTTCAAATAACAAATAAATATATATCAATACCAATATATACACACATGACATCAAACCTTCACTCCGAGACAAACAGAAACTGCAGACATCAATACAATAGAGAAATAATCAGGGGCTCAACAAAACATATTGTGACAAGTTTATACAGATTATTTTAGAACAAAATTCAAGTACTTTTCCATATAAACACTTAATTTTAAGGATTTTTTTTGGAAAATCTTTTAACGTTCTTTTACTTTAGAAGATTTATCTTTTGAAATTCTGTCCTTCCCTCAACTTTTTGACTTCGCTATTGACAAAGGATAGAGATACTGACCCATGACAAAGTCTTTATAAGCCATACAGATTGTCCGCAGTCCGTCACAGGCCATTGGCTCGATGACATTGCTGACAAGTCTCTCCTGCTCCTCCACGGAAAACTCGCGTGGGACGCCATTACAGTCGAGGATGTAATCACATCTACAAAAACAGTGAAAAATAAAGATCTGCAGTCATGCAACATATGCTGTAAATGTTTATATTTTAGTGGTAACCTTCGTTTAGCAATATTCTTATTTTGGCGCTTGTCGTGGTGAAGGCAATTTGCAACATTACAATTGAGCTATTTGTAGTTTCAGTATATTGTTGTCAATGAGAGGTATTTGGGTGTACCAACATACTGCTGTTCGATTTAATTTCAGTTATAAGCAGAAATTTTAGAGCTCCCAAGTAAAAGTGTTTACAGTATCTCACACTGAAACTAGACAAAAAATTCTTGCATTCCTTACTTCTTTAATACAATTTCTGATGCTCCCTTTGTGAACAGTCTGAATCCTGGTCCGCCAGGTCTTGGTATGATTGTACTCATGGATTTACGGACAGAGTTGAATGTATAGACTTTAGTGAGGGAACCTTCTGGCATATCATTCCTGACATCTTCATAACTCTGCTTCATGTCCAGAACAAAACCCAGCAAGGCACACTCCGTTTTGTTACCGATCTGGTCAGGCAGGCCACCGTCCTTGGACGGTATAATGCGCGACGTGTAGCCACTGTTGATGGAGATTCCAGGGACCATAACATCTTTGAAAGAGTCCGCCAGGGTGGCATAGTTTGGAATTTGTTTATAGTGGATACCTGAAACAGAAAAAGAATGTCTTATCAGCACATTCTGCATGTCTCTTGTGTGAAATATTGTCTGTATGACGTCATCATGCTCCAGATGAATGCAGTCATTATTAAGATTGTAGATAAATTTATACATGAAATCATGAATGGATGAATTTAGATTTGACATCATCCTTTGCTAAGCTTGCATGTGGAATAATTCAAGAACAAATTCATTTTTGAAATAATCTATATAACTCAAGTATTTTTTTCTGTTTCGACACATTTTTTCCATTTTGTTACATGAATTGTATTGAATAACAGGCCAGGCTCAAATAAGATTTCCTCTGAAAATGATAAAGCATTTATTATTTACAGATAAAACCTTATTCACGGTGTACTAAACAGTCTAGGCCTATATCATCTGTCACTTTATGTTACTTGTGATATTATTTACGGATTAAGTCATCTGTAACACTATCCTATATTTAAAGTCAAATCAGGCTGATATTTATTCTATTTCATCTTTTTTTTACTGTGCTCATTCATCACTTGAGCTGTGCAGCAAGCACCTTGGTTAGCTCTCTCCTGGCAAACCAATTGTCTGTCAATGTATATTAACGGCGTCGTGTATCTGCGACTAGACTTGACGTGAAATGGAGGTGATATTAATTAACCAGTGTCTTGTTCCTGCTTTAGCCCACGAATACTCTGTTACCAGATTCACCGTGACACTGGGGGATAGCAACAGAACCAACTGTCGCCTTGTATTATGCAATATTGTGCTGTGCTTCAATATTATGGCCGACACATCCTAGTAGTCGATCAAAAAATCCCAACATGTGTCACATTTTGTTACGAAACACAGCTATTGAGGACATTCAACATCTTAAAAACACATACAGGGAATTATATGAGCCCGAGAAAGATATAAAATCATGCATTTAGCATTCAAATGGTCTCGTTTATTAACAGGAATCTGAATAACAATGAAACGTGCCTGATGTAATCCTACTATAAGAGGTGGACAAGATGTGCTAACATTGAGAGATCTGCTTTTCAATAAGGAAATGTTCTCGAAAACAATCGCCTGACAAATATTGATGACTCTTAACAGATGAGAGATGTTCATGACTCATCGTTTTTTTCTGTCAAATCTGTGGGCCACAATGACATGGATTACTGACTATATAAGTGCTTTTTTGAACTTTTATTGTAAGAATTCTGTAAGAATTTCAAAAAAAAAAAAAAAAGTATATGTACTACTTAAGAAGGCTTCAATGAATCCTGTTTATTAAGCGGCAACTTAAAAAATTATAAAAATGATTTGCCTACAGTTGATTATTTTTTGAAAGCCATAGCTGATAATAAGAACGGATTGTCATTGGTCAAGCATCCACTTCTACCATACATATGAATATTAATCATCAGGTGACCCGAGAGAAAAAAGATATAATATTCAAACTGAAGTCTGGTGTTAAAACTATGCTAACTTAGCATCAGTCTGCTTGAAAAGGTTGTGGTTTTTATCAGAATATTTTTTGTTCATGATAAAAACCCTCAATGTTATAATCTAATACACCTTTAGTAGTTATGTACCATAGAACCAGTCTGTTATGTACTGTAGACCTGGTATGTTATGTACTGTAGACCTGATGTGTTATGTACCGTAGACCTGATGTGTTATGTACTGTAGACCTGATGTGTTATGTACCGTAGACCTGATGTGTTATGTACTGTAGACCTGGTATGTTATGTACTGTAGACCTGATGTGTTATGTACCGTAGACCTGATGTGTTATGTACTGTAGACCTGATGTATTATGTACTGTAGACCTGATGTGTTATGTACTGTAGACCTGATGTGTTATGTACTGTAGACCTGGTCTGTTATCTACCATAGAACCAGTCTGTTATGTACTGTAGACCTGGTGTGTTATGTACTGTAGACCTGGTGTGTTATGTACTGTAGACCTGATGTATTATGTACTGTAGACCTGATGTGTTATGTACTGTAGACCTGATGTGTTATGTACTGTAGACCTGGTCTGTTATCTACCATAGAACCAGTCTGTTATGTACTGTAGACCTGGTGTGTTATGTACTGTAGACCTGGTGTGTTATGTACTGTAGACCTGATGTATTATGTACTGTAGACCTGATGTGTTATGTACTGTAGACCTGATGTGTTATGTACTGTAGACCTGGTCTGTTATCTACCATAGAACCAGTCTGTTATGTACTGTAGACCTGGTGTGTTATGTACTGTAGACCTGGTGTGTTATGTACTGTAGACCTGATGTGTTATGTACTGTAGACCTGATGTGTTATGTACTGTAGACCTGATGTGTTATGTACTGTAGACCTGATGTGTTATGTACTGTAGACCTGGTGTGTTATGTACTGTAGACCTGGTGTGTTATGTACTGTAGACCTGGTGTGTTTATGTACTGTAGACCGATGTGTTATGTACTGTAGACCTGGTGTATTATGTACTGTAGACCTGATGTGTTATGTACTGTAGACCTGGTGTATTATGTACTGTAGACCTAGTGTATTATGTACTGTAGACCTGATGTGATATGTACCGTAGACCTGATGTGTTATGTACTGTAGACCTGATGTGTTATGTACTGTAGACCCTGATGTGTTATGTACTGTAACCTGATGTGTTTATGTACTGTAGACCCGGTGTGTTATGTACTGTAACCTGATGTGTTATGTACTGTAGACCTGATGTGTTATGTACTGTAGACCTGGTGTGTTATGTACTGTAGACCTGGTGTGTTATGTACTGTAGACCTGATGTGTTATGTACTGTAGACCTGATGTATTATGTACTGTAGACCTGATGTGTTATGTACTGTAGACCCGATGTGTTATGTACTGTAGACCTGGTGTGTTATGTACTGTAGACCTGATGTGTTATGTACTGTAGACCTGATGTGTTATGTACTGTAGACCTGATGTGTTATGTACTGTAGACCTGATGTGTTATGTACTGTAGACCTGATGTGTTATGTACTGTAGACCTGATGTGTTATGTACTGTAGACCTGATGTGTTATGTACTGTAGACCTGATGTGTTATGTACTGTAGACCTGATGTGTTATGTACTGTAGACCTGATGTGTTATGTACTGTAGACCTGATGTGTTATGTACTGTAGACCTGATGTGTTATGTACTGTAGACCTGATGTGTTATGTACTGTAGACCTGATGTGTTATGTACTGTAGACCTGATGTGTTATGTACTGTAGACCTGATGTGTTATGTACTGTAGACCTGATGTGTTATGTACTGTAGACCTGATGTGTTATGTACTGTAGACCTGATGTGTTATGTACTGTAGACCTGATGTGTTATGTACTGTAGACCTGATGTGTTATGTACTGTAGACCTGATGTGTTATGTACTGTAGACCTGATGTGTTATGTACTGTAGACCTGATGTGTTATGTACTGTAGACCTAGTGTATTATGTACTGTAGACCTGATGTGTTATGTACTGTAGACCTGATGTGTTATGTACTGTAGACCTGATGTGTTATGTACTGTAGACCTGATGTGTTATGTACTGTAGACCTGATGTGTTATGTACTGTAGACCTGATGTGTTATGTACTGTAGACCTGATGTATTATGTACTGTAGACCTGATGTGTTATGTACTGTAGACCTGATGTGTTATGTACTGTAGACCTGATGTGTTATGTACTGTAGACCTGATGTGTTATGTACTGTAGACCTGATGTGTTATGTACTGTAGACCTGATGTGTTATGTACTGTAGACCTGATGTGTTATGTACTGTAGACCTGATGTGTTATGTACTGTAGACCTGATGTGTTATGTACTGTAGACCTGATGTGTTATGTACTGTAGACCTGGTGTGTTATGTACTGTAGACCTGATGTGTTATGTACTGTAGACCTGATGTGTTATGTACTGTAGACCTGATGTGTTATGTACTGTAGACCTGATGTGTTATGTACTGTAGACCTGATGTGTTATGTACTGTAGACCTGATGTGTTATGTACTGTAGACCTGATGTGTTATGTACTGTAGACCTGATGTGTTATGTACTGTAGACCTGATGTGTTATGTACTGTAGACCTGATGTGTTATGTACTGTAGACCTGATGTGTTATGTACTGTAGACCTGATGTGTTATGTACTGTAGACCTGATGTGTTATGTACTGTAGAACTGATGTGTTATGTACTGTAGACCTGATGTGTTATGTACTGTAGACCTGATGTGTTATGTACTGTAGACCTGATGTGTTATGTACTGTAGACCTGATGTGTTATGTACTGTAGACCTGATGTGTTATGTACTGTAGACCTGATGTGTTATGTACTGTAGACCTGATGTGTTATGTACTGTAGACCTGATGTGTTATGTACTGTAGACCTGATGTGTTATGTACTGTAGACCTGATGTGTTATGTACTGTAGACCTGATGTGTTATGTACTGTAGACCTGATGTGTTATGTACTGTAGACCTGATGTGTTATGTACTGTAGAACTGATGTGTTATGTACTGTAGACCTGATGTGTTATGTACTGTAGACCTGATGTGTTATGTACTGTAGACCTGATGTGTTATGTACTGTAGACCTGATGTGTTATGTACTGTAGACCTGATGTGTTATGTACTGTAGACCTGATGTGTTATGTACTGTAGACCTGATGTGTTATGTACTGTAGACCTGATGTGTTATGTACTGTAGACCTGATGTGTTATGTACTGTAGACCTGATGTGTTATGTACTGTAGACCTGATGTGTTATGTACTGTAGACCTGATGTGTTATGTACTGTAGACCTGATGTGTTATGTACTGTAGACCTGATGTGTTATGTACTGTAGACCTGATGTGTTATGTACTGTAGACCTGGTGTGTTATGTACTGTAGACCTGATGTGTTATGTACTGTAGACCTGATGTGTTATGTACTGTAGACCTGATGTGTTATGTACTGTAGACCTGATGTGTTATGTACTGTAGACCTGATGTGTTATGTACTGTAGACCTGATGTGTTATGTACTGTAGACCTGATGTGTTACGTACTGTAGACCTGATGTGTTATGTACTGTAGATCTGATGTGTTATGTACTGTAGACCTAGTGTATTATGTACTGTAGACCTGATGTGTTATGTACTGTAGACCTGATGTGTTATGTACTGTAGACCTGATGTGTTATGTACTGTAGACCTGATGTGTTATGTACTGTAGACCTGATGTGTTATGTACTGTAGAACTGATGTGTTATGTACTGTAGACCTGATGTGTTATGTACTGTAGACCTGATGTGTTATGTACTGTAGACCTGATGTGTTATGTACTGTAGACCTGATGTGTTATGTACTGTAGACCTGGTGTGTTATGTTACTGTAGACCTGATGTGTTATGTACTGTAGAACTGTGTGTATATGTACTGTAGACCTGGTAGTGTTATGTACTGTAGACACTGATGTGTTATGTACCGTAGACCTGGTGTGTTATGTACTGTAGACCCTGGTGTGTTATGTACTGTAGACCTGATGTGTTATGTACTGTAGACCTGATGTGTTATGTACTGTAGACCTGGTTGTGTAACCCTGTACTGTAGACTTGATGTGTTATTACTGTAGACCTGATGTGTATGTACTGTAGACTGGTTATGTACTGTAGACTTGATGTGTTATGTACTGTAGACCTGATGTGTTATGTACTGTAGACCTGATGTGTTATGTACTGTAGACTTGATGTGTTATGTACTGTAGACCTGATGTGTTATGTACTGTAGACCTGATGTGTTATGTACTGTAGACCTGATGTGTTATGTACTGTAGACCTGATGTGTTATGTACTGTAGAACTGATGTGTTATGTACCGTAGACCTGATGTGTTATGTACTGTAGACCTGATGTGTTATGTACTGTAGACCTGGTGTGTTATGTACTGTAGAACTGATGTGTTATGTACTGTAGACCCGGTGTGTTATGTACTGTAGACCCGGTGTGTTATGTACTGTAGACCCGGTGTGTTATGTACTGTAGACCTGATGTGTTATGTACTGTAGACCTGATGTGTTATGTACTGTAGAACTGATGTGTTATGTACTGTAGACCCGGTGTGTTATGTACTGTAGACCTGATGTGTTATGTACTGTAGACCTGATGTGTTATGTACTGTAGACCTGATGTGTTATGTACTGTAGACCTGATGTGTTATGTACTGTAGACCTGATGTGTTATGTACTGTAGACCTGATGTGTTACGTACTGTAGACCTGATGTGTTACGTACTGTAGACCTGGTGTGTTATGTACTGTAGAACTGGTGTATTATGTACTGTAGACCTGATGTGTTATGTACTGTAGACCTGATGTGTTATGTACTGTAGACCTGATGTGTTATGTACTGTAGACCTGATGTGTTATGTACTGTAGAACTGGTGTATTATGTACTGTAGACCTGATGTGTTATGTACTGTAGACCTGATGTGTTATGTACTGTAGACCTGATGTGTTATGTACTGTAGACCTGATGTGTTACGTACTGTAGACCTGATGTGTTATGTACTGTAGACCTGATGTGTTATGTACTGTAGACCTGATGTGTTATGTACTGTAGACCTGGTATATTATGTACTGTAGACCTGATGTGTTATGTACTGTAGACCTGGTGTATTATGTACTGTAGACCTGGTGTATTATGTACTGTAGAACTGATGTGTTATGTACTGTAGGAACCCAATCTAGCTGTCAATCTGAAGGATCACATTTAATTTTTTTATCCTCAGAGTATAGAATGTTGCCTCAAATTATGTGACAAATGTTGGCAGGAAACCTGCCACTCACTGGTGCAGATCAATAGGGTTACAAAGGCTAACATTAACACTGGCTAGTGTTTCGAGGCTATAATTAGCTGCTAAGTGTGTACGGCAAGAGACTTGCTTTATGTAAATCAATCACATCATGCTGTACACATAGTATAATCTGTGATGTTGAAGATGTCTTTGCACTGTGGTTGTCATCTGAAGACCTTCGAAGGAGCTACCTACAGACTGGGAGTGCAATACTGACACCAAGTCAAACCTAACACGCCAGATACCAACAAGTCTGCTAATCCCAGTGGCAGCCTTACATTGTTTATTGAATAAACGATCAGCATGTTGATGCTAAATCTGACACTAGTACCAACGACAGTGCAGTGTACCCTTTCCATGACCTTCAAATCGTACTGTTGACGAGTAAACATGTTGTCCTCGCCATCCGCAGATTCCGCAAAATATTCAATTTTTTCTGAATGTTTATCTATTTCAGACAGTTTCACTCATTGTATTTGGTTTACCAGGAATTCATGAAGCACTCATTCTATTTATATTGTAAATAAACAACACATTTTTTTCTCTCAAAATTTCCAGATAAACCAAGATTGCATTTTCTATTATATGGTATCATGATACAATATTTACAAAAATTATATTCTCATGAATATAGAAAAACAACACATTACATTATATGTTATTTACAGATATTATTTCACATGACATCTTTCCTTCTTTGGCTTTGGCATGAATTTGATTTTGTTTGATTTTTGTAAAGTGAAAACAATGTGAAGATCGACAAAGAAAGAACCCCTCCATCTGGACAGTAATTGGAATGTGTGATTAACTAGGTATTTTTTTCACGAGGTCAAAAGTCATATCATTGACCAATGACCATCAGAGTCAATCAGGTGTAAAAATTGATGCTATGATATTATGGTATGAAAATATACTCAAATACTGTCAAGGAGTTCATAAAATGTCTTGTATGTATTTGGTGTCGCTGAAAAACTAAGACTTATATAAAAGTCAAAGAACTAGAATGCCTTTATTTAAAGAATTTTAAGTCCATTTAACAACTGGTCAGTCTTGTTCTTACCTCCAATGAAGCTCTGGACGACGGTCATTCTGTTAGTAGTGAGCGTGCCGGTTTTATCAGAACAAATGGCTGTAGCATTGCCCATGGTTTCACAGGCGTCCAGATGTCGCACCAAGTTATTGTCGTGCATCATTTTCTACAATATCAAACAAATATTTGAGTAACTCCGGTAATTTCTACAATATCAAACATTTGAGGAACTCTGTTAGAGACTATGCTCTTGTCAATGTCACATAAAAGCTTCCTATGAACTACAGCCCCTACTTCCATCCTGACAAGTCTGGAAAAGAAACTACCCAGGAAGAGGAAATGATGAATGGTGAATAAACATAACAACTGGTATGAGCACATTTCACCCTTATTTAATAGCACTTCACCCTAGCAAGCAACAGGCATACAGATTAAAGCCTACAAACATATAGACTCAAGCCCTCTGATCCTGTATAAATTATTTGTTTAAAACATTTAATGACTATAAGCTTGAAAGTATGTAAGGTAATTCATTCATTAATGACTATAACCTTGAAAATAGGTAAGGTAGTTCATTCAAACAAATTAGATTCACCCTTCCTCTCAGGATGCAAGACACAAAATTCAAACTTTGGACATTACAGATGCTCTAGACTGAGAAACTTACATATAGAAAATGAAAGTGGGATATCAACATTAAGCTATAATACAACTAACTTGACTCCAGGCTTCATACTTCTGTAGAAGAAGTTTTGTTAAGTGACAAAGAAAGACAAACTTTACAATATCACATAATCAAACAGGCACTTTGTATCTGGTGAGGTGGTAAGATACGAGGAAGCAAGGGGAACTACCTACCCTGACAGAGTAAGCAAGAGCCAGTGTGACGGCGAGGGGTAGACCTTCGGGTACAGCAACAACAAGGACTGTTACACCGATAATGAAGTAACTGACAAACTGCTCTATGTATTCAGCAGTCTTGTCGCTCGTCCACTCGTGTTGGTTGGTGACGAACTCGGTGATACAAAATTTGATGATGAGCACGAGTACTGTCACGACAGCGATAGCAGTACCTGTAACAAAGTAACATACTCAATGTATAGTCCATACACTGTCGGCATGGTTACATCAAAACAATGTCATCTACAATCATCTGATTCACTAATATCGTTACTAAATATCTAATTTCATCTTAAAAAGCATGGCAAACTTTTTGTTAAATCTTATCTCTATTTCAAACAAAAACATATTCTTATATATTAAAGAAGTTACATACAGATCCATAGAATATCCACATGGAAAAAGAGTATGGTGTCCGAATCATACAATAATAAAAAATATCCACACAGAAAAGGAGTATGGTGTCGAATCATACAATAATTCAGAAATATCCCAACACGATCCTGTCGGTTCACGTAACACTCATTATATCTGATTCTCAGAGTGGAACTGTAAGCTGGTCTCTACATAATCCAATATATCCAAACATTGTATAATGTCTATACCTGAGCATGACAAAGATGCTGAATAGCAAAATCAGGTGTGACTAGATTCAAACATAAGCTAGTCTGTTCACCTTATACAGAAATGAATATAACTAGGCACCTGTAGTACATTTCAAGGACAGCTAATGTAAAATTTGAAATCAATTTTTAGTTGGAGATGTTTAACTCTTGCCTAAGGCGACATTTGTATCAACAAACAGCTAATTGTTCAACAATGTAAAGGACACCGAGACTTTATGTGATGGTCAGAAATAGCCCCAGGGGTCACTTTCCACCGATATATCTTAATTGAATATTTACATCACCACAACAAATATTTTGATTATACGTCCATTATATTGTGTTATGATAAAGCCTGTTCATCCATTAGGTGCATGGATGGTAAGCTATCTTGCCAAATATCTTGTATGGGCAAAAAGATTTTTATATAGTAGAGTAGAGTATATGAAATTTTTACCATAGTATTTCTAAATTAATTAATGACTAAATTATTATAATTAAGTCACAAAGCGACAAAGAATTTCTATATGCATAATTCAGAATGCAGAACTGATGACCAGTAGAGGGTCATGGTCAACTGACCTAAATGCTTACCATATAGTAGGATTTTTTCAAACCAATCAAAGAAATTTAAGAGCATCTCTTATATACCTGTTAGACAGTGTATGCAAAATTCAACAGGCTATCGAAACAGTGTTGGAAACGTTAATTACCCTCTGACCTTTCCGGTATTTCGTTACTCTGTCTCCGTCTGGGATAGTGTCCGTTATAACAAATGAAAATCCACGAACTATACATCACTTTATTGTCCACTAATCAAAAAAGTGTTAAAAATGTTAATTACCCTCTGACCTATCAGGTATTTCGTTACTCTGTCTCCGTCTAGGATAGTGTCCGTTATAACAAATGAAAATCCACGAACTATACATCACTTGTCCACTAAATACATTGTTTTGGGCGTGAAGGGTCTGGTGATGGGTGAAGCCAGCGTAGTTTGGTTGACATTCGGAACACTCAGATTTTATTGATTCTATAATGACCAACCACGACAGCTACGTGCAGAGAGGAAAGAGAATGGCAAAATTTAGCCTATTGTTGCACTTGGATTGGTTGCTTGAAAAGTCATCTGAACATGACCCCTTACCTGCTATTGTCAAATCTTCTTAACCTTGTGTATAATGATGACTTTATTTTAATCAGATTGTTAGTTAGAGCACAAAATCTTACTGCACCTACATAGATATTTTAATTGAGATATAAATAACACTGGTGAGAATTAGGGGTTTTCGTACCTCCGTAACCTATCTGGATGGCAAGGCGAGTGAGCTTCGCCTGTAGGACGGACTTCTCCTTACGACTAGTGTTCTCCTGGGACTTCATGGCCTTCTCCTTCTGATCTAGCTCCTCGGCATCCTTCCCATTGGATACCTTGGTAGTGGAATTTGCATTCACTGCATTGTGGGAGTTTCCTGTAGGAACTGTAGGGTTTATCTGGTCGATATCTGTGAAGGGAGGTAACTCATATAAATATTACAAAATTATTTATATGTATTTTTTTTTTCTTTTCCTTTTTAACGGGATAATTTTTCCTTTTTTTTTCTTTCTTGAATCGACTACAGCTTAAAATAATGCAAAAACAACCCTGACCACATAACATGCAGCTGCTGAACAATAAAGATCTTCAAATTGAATATTTTGAAATAAAGCAGCAAATATCATGCATATTCATTAGTTAATTTTCCCTTTCTGAAGCTTACTGATAAAGCCTAGAGTTTAACAGACTGTAACGGGGGCTTGTTACAATTTTAGAAGAAAGCCAAAACATGTATCACACAGGAAGGAAACAATTATCACAAAGGTGAAAATACTTATGTAGGAATAATGCATCTGGAGTACATGTATATTGAGGGTTGGTACTAGTCTACTGTGGAATAAACAGCATTGTCACATGGGTGACAGTACAGGTACAGTGTAAGAAGGTGTGGAGGATATCCTAGGTAGAAAGGGGATGATGGGAAGTGTCAGGTGTGATTAAAATATCACTGTGAAGGAGAAGGGTCGACTCAGTAGGGGAACAGAGAGATCACTATCGTGTCGTTATTCTTAATGAACAAAGTCTCATTGGTCAGTCTGGTTAGGCAGTCATTACTGTTTGGTTTGAGACAAGGTTGTAGTTTGTGTTGGATTAGACGTATTGGTGGATGGTCTTGTTTGGTTTGAACCTAGCGTAATGGTCAGTGTTGGATCAGTCATATTGGTTGACATATCTTGTTTGGTTTGAACCTAGCACAGTGGTCAGTCATATTGGTGGACAGTCTGGTTTGAACCTAGCGTAATGGTCAGTGTTGGATCAGTCATATTGGTGGACAGTCTTGTTTGGTTTGAACCTAGTGTAGTGGTCAGTCATATTGGTGGACAGTCTTGTTTGGTTCGGAGAATTGTGTAATATGATCAGTTTCGTTTCATAGTCGGACCATTGTTTCATCCAGATTCTTGGAGGATATATTGGGCAATTACATTATTTTTTTATTTCAGTTTTCGCTCACATAAATTCAAATTAGGCAAGTGAAACGTTCTGATTTATTCCAGAAATATCTTGTCAGGTCGGCTAACATAAATGACACCAGGTTCTTAAAACTCATATCCATCTCACTCATCAAAACCCAGAAATGGAAGATTCTAGTTAAATGTAATTGGCAGACCTAACTAGAATGTCACTAGAAATGACAAAACATTACGGATGACATAACAGAAAATTGGTATGAGGAAGTAGACTAACACCATGTACAATGCTATGATTTATGATCGTGACATACCAAATAAATCCCAATCAATAGGTACTATATATACCGAGAGCATCAATATACCCCAAACAATTTAACAGAATAGAGCTCTTAATTCCAGCTTTAAACCTTTTATATGCAGACATTCAGATTTGTTATTATACATCTATTCTGCAATGGACTACATGGAAATGCTGTAGAAAGTTCGTTAATGATGGATGTGCTTGGATTTTGAGATGTTCCCAGTGGGGTGGGCGGAAGATGATGACTATGCCCCGATTTCTGAGCGATATGGTCCCTGTGGATCAGAATGGGAGCTATTGCCTGGCATTCCTATCTATTACAATAGGATGACCTCTGGTGACCTTGGTATCCATTGAAAAACCCGACATGGAAATCTGTAACAGGAAGATCATTCCCACTCTCAGGAGTGGTGCCATTTTCCTGTGGCTCTTCACTCTGAATTAGTTTCATATCCAGCATTCATTTATCATAGTGTTAACGCCATTTTTAAACTCTAATCATGCTTCAAAAGCATAAATGCACAAAATGCTGGTTAAATTCATCAATTATGAAACCTGTCACAAATACTTGTTAATCTGCTTTGAGGGATTAACAGGGGAATATGGAGGCTGTACCAACAGAGTACGCCCACTCAAACCACACCTATATGTGGGTGGACATGTTGTACCTGTAATGTCAGCCATTACTACTCTCCCTAGGACAATTCTCAGACACTTTATCTCAATCATGATGTAATTATAATGATTAAATTAAGAAATTTCTGACTCTCTATGTATTTCTTTTTCCACAACTAAATCTGATATTGTTCGGATGGGGATTATTACTATTTTTTTTAACAATTTCAAATTTCAAATGTCTGCCATTATAGATATTCATATCAACCGAAATTTGAATCACATCTTTTTATTTCATTGCAGTATTGGTGAATTCTTTTGGCTTCGATCACTTGGTATAAATTACACAGAACTTACCAGCCTACAGAATTACTATTACAGCTGAATTTACGAAGTACCGTACCAAACCATGCTTGAAACTTGCAATTATCATTATAACTTAAATTGCTATCGTCACACCAGTTTTTTTTTATAAATTCTACAGTCAATTATGTAGTTCTGCATTTACCTTCCACAATGTGATTTCTATAGTTGATAATTAACTTATTGTGTATTGATTGTGGATGTCAGGAGCTCACAGCCTGTAGCCGAAACTTTACTCACAACTCCAGCCCTTTTTGTGTACATCTATTGCGAGTGTCAGAAGAGCCCCTTCTACTATACTTATTGATTGCTATTACAACAAGATTACACAGTAATCATTCCGTCTAGATTCAGAACACAGAACAATGGAGAAAATGAGATAGTGACCTTCACCTTCAGGTGAAGGTTATGGAGATGGTCGATGATGATGATAACATGTGATGGTTCTTAAACTTTGAACTCTACCTACAAGACAACGAAAGACAGTCATGGCTGTTGTAAGACTTTAAAATACTTGTTCTAACAGATCTACATTGTAGTTTCAATAGCCCAGTTGGTAGAGCATCAGACTAACATGTACTCAGGTGAAGATCTAAGCATGCGGTTCAATTCCAGGCAGTAGAAGCCATGATCACGAAATGTCACTTCAGATTCTTAACAACAATGCTCTACATGGCATGTGATGGGCCTTTTGTTTTACTTTTAGCGAGGTAGCCACCAGCTACTACAAGGACGCCTATCTTAAAAGTTACTCTGACTGCTCAGGGGGCAATGATCTAACAATGAATACAATATTCTCAATTCTTGAAATTTACATTTGTTGATAAAAGTCAATTGATTTTTCTAAAGGAGATTAGGATTTTTGAACTCATTTACATATCATTTGAAATGCTAAGGTTAAAAATTCTTTACACACAAATCAAAATTTCCAAAAGAACTACAATTATTTAGAGGGTAAGTTAAACTAATACCATTAGGTGATCCTAACCAAATGTTAAATAAAGGAATTCCATTGCTACATAGCCATATAAAAACTATCATAGACGTAAATCTAATTCTTAAAGAATTCAGGGCTTTAATATTAAATCAATACCCTGAGACACGAAGTTATTGAAACTGAAGTTTGACATGAATAGGATCAGCCCTCTCCCCAAAGTTTCATAAACAAAACATTGGTACAATCACCTCAATTGACAATGCTATTGTACCTAACACTATGGATCGCATGAGCTAGGCTCTTATCTGGCTTGTTTGGCAAACAACAATTTATATTCACGGAATAGTGTGGCACCCGTCTTCTTTCATTATGTGTTCTAGTGCAAGCTGGTACAGTGTGATTGATAACGAGGACTGGCCACTCGGGACATCATCCTTGGGATAAATGCTAAATGATGTTTAATAACGCTTTCCGCTAACTTTCAGACTTACTGTCTCTTGTTTGGGATACTGTACAAACCTAAATACAAGACAATGAAGGTAGCATTTCATTGAAATGTTCGTTATTGGGAAGCTAGGGTATATGAAGTACTTAATCCAAATTAACGAAGATTAACCAATCAGATCTTAATAGATCGTCTTCAATACTGAGAAGTTTTTATCTTAGAATATTTGAGTTATTATTTGGGCTGTGCTAAAGATTTCATACCCTCAGAAATGGCCTCTAACAATAACTCTTATATGGAGAATAACTCCAGATATTAGCCATCTTAAGATATTAGCCATTCTTACGTTCCAAATGACCTGGAAAACACTTATTACAAACTATAAGACACACATTAAAATTAGTCAAATTATGTTTTGCTGTTCTGAAGGAGGTGTTTAACCATTATGGTGCTTGATACAAATCATCCTTTTTGGCTGGATGCAATACCATTAAATGTCTTTAGACATTCCTTTTACATAGGTCAGTTTAGTTAGTATTTTGAAGGTCATAGTGATGGTCAAGTGAAGGTCAACCAAGGACATCATAAGGTCAAATGTCAGTAAGTGTCTAATAAATCCATGGATAAAATGTGTATGTGCAATAGATATCAAATGGATAGCTGTCACTTGAACATGATGTTGAGAAGAAAGGAAAATGAATGGGGCATTATAATGCACACACAAGTGAGTTAAATATGTGTTATCTTTTGTATGAGGATCTGACATGGGTACCATTGTACATTGTACAATACACAGGTATTTTGTTGAGCAGATACAACACATTTGATATTTAGCAAAATACCAACCTCCTTGTCACAGAAAATCTAGACACTGTATTCAACAATACAAGTTTTCAAAATTTTCGAACGGAAGAGCTTTCTGTGAAAATAAATCTAATAATATTGTACAAAAACAAAGTTATTAAGATTAAATTGATTGATAGGCTACATGGCCTTGGAAATAACCAGCTATATCTAGAAAGTGAAGACCATTGGATTACAAAACAAATCCTCAATCCAAGTAATATCTGAACATTGATTGGAAGGCCTGGCAGAGCAATCAATAATCAGCATTGTCCCTCCCATTCCCATGGCAGCTCCTAAATCAAACAGCATGGAAGTCCATTGTGGTGAGATGGGGTGAGGAGGTTACCAGACAGTTGCCAAGGAAACCATTCATCAGGATTCAGTGGCTGAACTGTCTCTGGTCTCTTCACTACCAACTAAAACAAGTTAAAGGACTTCAGAAAGCCTTAAATTTTCGTGACATGGAGGTCAGTAGTTTGCTAGGACAACAACATGCAATGTGCCGTAGGCTTACGGAATCACATACCAACTTTGGTGTCAGCATCGCTAGTAAGCACTAATGGAAAATGAAACAAAGAAAGTAAAAATTAAAAATAAACTCATAATTTGTTTCAATTATTATAAAAATAAAACAAAAACTTATATAACATTTATAATATATATTTTGAAAATAATTTTGTTATCTATAAACAAAATTCCATTGCAAAACAAATCTTTCATATGCAAAACTGATATCAACATTTGGAATCGGAGAATTCTCAAACCAATACATGATCATTTCTTGAAATTATTAAAATAAATAACACATGCATTTTCAAAAAAAGAAATTCTATAAATTATGCAGAAATAAAATGTCATTTATTAAAGAAATGACATATCAACATTGTTATTCTTTCTTTGTAATAAACAATATTAATGTCACATATGCACTGATATTCTGAAATATTTTTTTTATTTATGTAAATTATTTGTATAGTAGGTGTATAAAGTTATATACATGTTTCTGATTATTGACCAAATTATTAAAGTGAGATTTTATTTAGTACATGTACAAATGTATTAGCCAATACAAATTGTCTAGACATTAAAATCACATATGCAATGTTATTGGTTATTTCAAAATAAAATCTAAACTAAATTCTATATCATATCAATAATTACCCAGTACAAGTCAAATATTGAGCACATAAAAACTTACCTGAGTATTAAAACCAAACATATCTTCCCAAGATTAAAACCAAATAAACAATTTCTGTAGATCTTCTATATTAAAATCATGGAGAAAACATGCAGAAAAACCCTCTAAAATAATGACGTTGAAAGCCCTGGTGGCAGTTACCGAGTTAGTCACATATAAATGATGGGAAAGATGATAAAATGCATCATACATGTTATACATGTGCAGGAATTAAACTTATCCAGAAACACAATTCAAAAACATTTCATTTCAAACGAAAGTATACAAAGGCTACATATTGTGACCATTCAAGGGTGGCCTAACTTTTCTTCCCGACTAACTATTTAGATATTTCCTGGCTCACCTAGTTTTTTCCCCCATTAAGCTGGATCAATTAAGTACACGGATAAACAGTTATACATTATTTATTCCAACAATTGAACTTTACTTCTGCTGATTTTCTTTTTGTTTTGAATAAAAAATATACTTACAAAATTCTTTAAATGGTATTTCTTTGGCAACTGTGACTTCACTTTTGAAGTCAGATAATTTAAAGCAAAATTCAAGATTTGAATATGTGTCACAATCTTTAATTATAAATCCTTTATGAAACTTGACTCCTATATTCATACACCTATGGTTCAATGCTAACGAAAGTTAAAACGGAAGTCGAACAGAAATCTTCTTTTCTATAAATATTTTCCTTCTCTCTTTTACTCCGAGTTGTTCATGGGAATAATTTAGTATCAAACACTTAAATGCGGATTAATTACAAAGCGTATTTTTTTTTTTTTTTTTTTGCGAGATAGAAGATGAATAAACTTACATGGAACATTCTGGCCTGCAGTGTTAGGGCGGGTGCCTGCAAGCCAAAACAACCGGGAAGCAAAGTTAAACAATCAAAATCAAGATGATGTCAAGATCATGTCCATATAGGCATGAATCCAAACAACAGGAACATAAAGTGATCTGGAAAAGGAGAATATGATATGTTACAGAATCATTACATGAAAAAAATGACAATATGCAATGAAAATGAAAAATGGGCAGGATGATACCAAAAGTATTGTGAGGCATGACAATACAGACAAACATCTAAACGAGTTAATGTTTTAATACTTCATACTACTGTTTGGACAATCTGGTTATCAATTGTCAAAATATTTATTTCATTTAAGTAAATGATGAATATTCAAAGCAGATAAAATTTCTATGTTTTAAAATTGCTGTTCGATTACTTTCTAGCACAGTTAAAACTCAATATTTGGTGCTCTTCAAATTGAGGGACTTTTAATTATGAAAACCAGATTGCCATTAGAAATATTCTGTGAGTGAACCATTTGAAAATTTATTTTGGGCTCAATTCATTTGGTTTAAATTAGTTAATTCAATAACATAATTTTCCTTCAGGAATCTTGTAAAAAAAACCCTTAAAACTCACAGAATATTCCATTACAACACAGCGAGACAGAATTAAGACGTTACAAACAGCCATACCCAAACCAGAAGTAGACAAACACACAGACGAATGAAGAATACACTACAGTGCAAGTTTGTGTAAAAGAAACAAAATTGTCAGCATACAGAGACTATGACCAACCATAATGACAGACGTCAAACTAATACAATGATACGATGGGGATGATTGTTGATAATGTTAGTCATAATTCCCACGTGCACATTCCAAACCACATCATTTCAAAGTCTTGTAAATTAATATCAATAAACACCTTTTTGTCTTTAATTCTTCAAACAAAAATGAAAAATGAACTATATTTTGTTAACAACAAGAGGCCCAAAGGGCCTTAACGGTCACATGAGATTTGAAATATTTCAGTTAATTTAATTGACCCTTTTTAGCCCCTCCCATCAGCCCCTGGGGTTCAGTCAGGGCCAACATGTGCATTCCATCAAACTGTTATCCCATGCTGATAATGTTGACCAGGTTAGAATGAGCTCCAATACAAATCCGACAAATAATAGTCAAAAATGTGATTTCCCTATATAAACTATTGTAAAGTTTACCCCCTCCCCAGGGGCAAACATGAGACCCCAGGGTCATGAAATTCACAATTTTGGTAAAGCACCATAAGACCCTTCCATCTATGGAGAGTTTTTGATTCTACCAAATATGAGAGTAGAGAAGAAGATTTTTGAAATTTCAGTCAATTTGACCCTTTTTAGCCCCGCCCATCAGCCCCTGGGGGTCAGTCAGGGCCAACATATTCATACCATCAAACTGTTATCCCATGCTGATAATGTTATCCAGGTTAGAATGAATTCCAATACAAATCCAACAAATAATAGTCAAAAATGTGATTTCCCTTTATAAACTATACTAAAGTTTACCCCTTCCCCAGGGGCAAATGTGAGACCCCAGGGTCATGGAATTCACAATTTTGGTAAAGCACCACAAGACCCTTCCATCTATGAAGAGTGTTTGACTCGTCCATATCTGAGAGTAGAGAAGAAGATTTTTGAAGTTTTAGTCAATTTGATCCATTTTGGCCCCACCCCTCAGGCCCCTGGGGGGTGGGGACCATATAATTCACAATTTTGGTTGACCTTCAGCCATAGTAACTTTCTGCCAAATTTCATTGAATTTGGTTAAGTGGTTTTGGAGAAGAAGTCGAAAATGTAAATAGTTTACGGACGCACGACGAAGGACAAAAGGCGATTAGAATAGGTCACTTGAGACTTCGTCTCAGGTGACCTAAAAAGTTATGCAAATTTCATAAACAATAGAAATATCCTTGCAGTAGTTAAAACTGTTATCAATATGGCACTGATGTGGAATGGTATAAAAAGAAAGCTAGACTATAAAAGACAAGGGGAGATAACCAGTGACGTGTTGATGCGTGATATGTTTTCGTACATTACCTTTATAGGATACTACAGTCACCTCTTTCATTTTCATACAGAAAACAAAACAGTCAAGCATGAATGTCAAACCATTTACACAGCCATGCTTTTAGTTTCAAACTCCAAATCTACTCTTTGATCAGTCTAGAATTCATTCAGAAAAAATTGACTGGATTTGTCTTCCAGGTTGCTCTACTTTAAACCAAGACTACAGAAAATATACTAAAGTGTATTTATAACTACATGAATACAATACATCACAACGTTTACCCTTGCACTCCTCCAATACAGTTATAGAATGGTCAGTTGGTTTGACCATTCTGTTGCATTAGAGAAGAATGCAAGTCAAATGAAATTTTCAAGGAGGCAAATCAATTAAAAGTTATTGCACTATGTTTTAATGTGATAAATAAAATTTTGTGTTAGCTTTTTTTTAATCTATAGACTTGTTAAGTTAAATAGAATGGCTTATTACAATAATAATTGTGAAAAAAAAAACTATTTGGAAAATGAAACTAAAACCTGACATTCAAACTTTAACACATATAAAAACAACATCACAGATTTCGCTTGCTTGCTCATGGTATTTAGATATTCTGTATTAATACACAATAAATGCTTTTTTAGAATTCAACATGTCTTGGGCCTGCGAACCAAGACGCAGCTGAACAAGACACCAAACTAGAAATCTGACTTGGTTTTATAATATTTTTTTTTAATAAAATCACTTCAGGAGTTAAACATTTAAACGATTATGATTTGATATGCTCATTGAATACTGGGTAAGACTAGAGATTTTTGTTCCAGAAGAAATAAGATATGGGAGACAAGCAATTTTCTGTATATAGAGGAGGATACCAATCTATACGGAGCATCTCCCAAACATGCAATGAAGAAAACAAACCTTTTAAGTGTGAATTCAGGATATTATTAGAGAGAAAAAACACTGCTCTATGACGGCTTAGAATATACTCTTACTATGTTGTTAAAATAAAATAGACTTGAAATGTATTCTTTATTATCATTATTATCTTTAAAATGGTTGATCACGAAGTTGAGCTGAAGCGTCCCCATTTCCCAATCAGAGTAGCTAGTCTACAACATACTTGGAATGAGGAAAATGTTCATTAGTTTAAAACCAATTAATGCTATTGTAACTTCTGATCAACAGGATATCAGTTATAATTTAATATTCTATTTTTAACAAAAGGTGACTTTGAATATATAGAGAAGGCATTCCAAAACTGAAATTGACACCTGCATTTTGAAATTGGAGGATAAGATGAATGAACAAGACTGAGCGACAACATTAACTGAAAAAAACAGGAAAACTAGTAACTGTGATGTTTTTTGTTTTGTTTTTTATCTATAAATCTTATATTCAAGTTATGAGATTATTTTATACGTAAGCACTTACACATTATGATAAATCAGTTTGTAAATGGTTGAATTGTTAATGAAATTCATCAGATGCAAGTAAAAGTTTTTAAAAACGGAAGAAGAAAATGTTTGTAAGACATAAATGCCCCCGCTGCTACTTGACACCCTGAAACACAGTTTGATGAGGATCGCATCAGCAGTTTCTGAGATTAGCTTGTTACATTGTGACAGGACTGGATGGGACAGGAGGGTAACACTATATGTCCTGGGCAGGAAAAAATGCATTGGAAGGTAATAATAATATCTCTGAATTCACACATTAAAAAGATTTTGGGTGAGAGCTAGGATATAGCTGTTCATATCACTTCACCAAAACATTATATACAGTGTACAAATTCTATACTTCTCTAATACATACTTTATCAGCATGCATATGACTACACCACAAGATATAAACCTTGAGACAATTTCATACGAGGCAGCATGCGGTTTATAAGACAATGAGAGAGCCGTTCAAAACCACTTTATCATTTTCACAGTTTTCTAATTGATTTATTTTTATTGATTTTAACACAAAGTGTTCTGTGTACAACTGTTTTCAAAGAATGCCAAAGAGTGACAAATTCTGTATCAATTTCAATCTCAAAATGAAAACAGACTCGACCAATCACATTAAGCAATGTGTCTGGAGGACGGTATCAGGTTTTGAACAGCCTACAATTGCTAGACATTTGAAGTTATATAATTGGAAACACCTCTCTAGATACATACTGTTTCATATCATTGCATGACAGCTTTATTTGTTTTGATTTAGAATGGAAGGAAATGACCGCGTATCAGATTACCCAAGAAGACCATCACATCAGTGGTTCTAACTATCCAGTCTACCGCCATAGACCTGACAACCTCTGCTCGAGTAGACAGATCATTTAGCCTTTGCAACCGAAAATGTTTATAACATTTATAAAAGAATCAAATCTATATTTAATGTTATATTTTTGAAAGCCAATTTATTGTTTCTTTTTTTTCATATTTCTTTTTAAATAAACCTATTGTAATACAAAGCTACAACAAGTATACATTTTCATTTTCAGATTCTTGAAGTGAAACAAGTTTATAGCTCACAAAATGAAAATATATATCATTGTTTGAACAGCATTATTATTGAATGCAATCAATCAAATTCAATAGATGTAGAATATCTACCGTCAATAAATGATATTTTTCAGAGTTTTAAGACGTGTAAATATGCACAAAGAGAAAAAATGTTTAACTGGTAGTTATTGATTGAATAAAACCATGATCTTTTCCCAGGACTAATATTTCTACATCAGTCATTTAAGTCAGAAGGTAACAAGAGCAGCTATCACAATGCAATGATATGAAAGAAATACTAATATAAGGATTTCAAAATAATTCATATCAATATATCATATATACACAAAAAGAAATGCCTATGTTTAATTTAGAGTACACACACATATTAGATATATAAATAAATGAACTAGATGATACATCAGAAGATAAATCAATCAATAAATGTTCAACAATATGCAGCATGAAATCATAAACTTGAGACATTCATGTGTTAGTATTATAAATATATGTATGTGTATTCCCTGTGGGGTGTAAGCTACGGAGGCTGTATATATATAGTGGATTGTGTGGGAGGAGGATGAGATATACAGGGTACTAGATATATATATATATGATTACATGCTAACCAAGGCTATCTGTATGTGTATTTACCATTCCCAGAAGGTCAGACTTACTTTTTATGTACATATCTACATGGGAACATAACACCAACTGCATTCACTAATTTCTAAATTAATCAATTCATCCAAAGATGAAAGAATATCTACATCGCCTATCACTAAATTTCCATATGGTCGTATCTGGCATATTTCCATGTTAGTGTGTGGCTACCAGACTAACTAATGGTGTGTGAGTATATATATACAATGTATATGCATGCTTCCTTGCTTGGTTCCCAGTTCTACATGATGCAAGGCAAGCTCCAAATTGCTTGTTTCTGTATCATGCCTTCATGCTTGTCCCTAGCTGTGTCAGTGTGTGTGCTATCCACCTAGTATACCCGTGTTTAGGATTAATTCCCTCTGTTGAAGCATGTAGCTTGCCAGCCCAATAATACCTGCATTGTCTCCTTTCACTTTCGATTTGTCTTTCTTGTCTTTCTTTTCGTCCTCGTCCTGTGACGCCCCCAGCAGAGCAAATATGATGCCCGTTTGCGAGTTGACACCTACTGCAGTGACCACCATTTTACCGCTGCCTTCCATGACATGGGTACCTAAAACAAGGTTATCAAATAGAAACAAAATCTTTTTTGAGTTGGTTTATGAAATGTCAGCATGCAATTTGCATTAATTATTGTTTTTTTACCATTACTATCAGCTGCTAGGGACTAAGTTGTGAACATAATTCTGTTTAATTAATCCCTGTGCCTTGAACACCAACCCAATTGACAATCATAACCTTCCCACCTCAGCTCATCACAAGGACAAGAGAATGATATGGAGGCCACAATCATGCCATCTCCTGGCTTAGTCTATCGCCAAGCTTTCATTTTCTGTTTATTAATAAATGTTGCTGATATATTACAATTCAGATTTTCTTCTCATTCTTCTTTTTTCCAATTTCAATTCATTAAACAACCTACCCACACCATCCCCATTTCATATATAGTCTACTGGAATGAGAATAAACAACCATATATGTAATATCCAAGTCCATCAATAAGCAGTAATAAATATCCAATGTAAACAATTTTAATCTACAAACAACATAAAATCATTTCATCTATCATTAACCTGTACTTTGGGAAATCATTTCTGGACAAAAAAAACACTTTCCAACTAGAAATACTCATTTCTTTCTACAAAAAGAATAAATTTATAATTATGTGGAATAAAATTTGTGTTCATCTGGAGACTACATACAGGGCTTGCATGCACATAGATCAATGTTATGATAATACACATTTGTCACCTAAGGTAACTTCTGGGTATGATGTACCGGTAGTGAAATACAAGCCTCTGTTTCTACTGTCGTCATTCTCAGACTTACGACTCCACAGTGTAGTCTAAGAACTTTTAATTTGCTCGGAAGAAAAGATGCTCTCACGTTTTGTAGGCAACTGAAGAAAGCTATAAGTTAGAGAATACATGTGAAGAACCGATGGTGTCTCAGATTTAACAACATCTTATCAAACAGAATGTTAATTCTATCACAATAAAAATTGTGAATAGAAACTAGAAAATATCTGTAGGACATAAATGCCCACGCCGTCACTTGACACCCCAAAACCCAGTTTGGTGAGGATCACATCAGCAGTGTCCAAGATTAGCTAGTTATATTACATCAGGATGTGATGGGACGCGGCACGACGAGACGGGACGGACATGGGTAACACTATATTTCATGACGGGGGCATAAAAAGTCATGAGCTGGATACCTTACTCACCTCCTAATGTAAACAAAATGAACAATCAATAACATTTCTGTGTGTCTACTGTCTGCTGACAGTCTTTTTTCCTCTAAGGAAATGTTTTAACAAGAATTTCTTTTTTAAGGGAAAATACATAAATCAAAGTCAGATATCTTTTTCTAGATTAGGAAAGTGTTTGAATTCTATGCATGACACTGGTATTGGACAAGGTTCCAAGCTACCCAGATTCCATAATCTAGTGAATCATTGTATACAGCTTCTGTGTAATTGACCATCAGAGAGGACCCAATGATTGGCTGGGCTTGACAAATGGCTACTTTCCATGCCAGCCCTATATAAAACTCTTATGTCAAAATATATTGCTTTTGGGAGAGATTACCATACCACAACCCTCCAAGACTCTTTCTTGGACTTGATGGCAAGAAAGTCGATGCCTTAAATAGCTGTTAGTCAGGGAAACCGAGAACAAAAATGACCCCATGATAAATTTGTTAAGACAAATTTGATGCCTCCCTTCAAAGCCTTTGTATCTAAAACAAGGAAAATGGCCTCCAGTAAACTGAATATTCATGAAGCTGTAAGAGAATACACTATTGTATTGGATGTCAATATGTCGGATCTTTTTCCATAAAGTACTGATATGTCAAGGAATGCTTTTTACAAGGCTGATTTATTTTATCTAATCCAAACTTTTCCAGCCAAACAAAAGATTTAGGAGCCTGATTTGTGAAATATATTCCATGAATAAACATATTTATCAATCATTACAACAAAAGGAATGATCTAGACCTTGAGATGTAGGTCACTGTGACCAAAATCCTTAGTTGACCTTTGACATTTGCTCAAGTGGTACAACTGATCCTGTAAGTACAATATCCAGCATCATGTAACAATTCCAAAGTTGTCAATTTTGATGACAGTTTTGCATTCTTTGACCTCTGACCTAAAAAATCCAGGTGACAACAACCTAATTACATATAAGTGGGCATTATGTGGTTAATACAAATTATATTCAGTTTTCCCGAAGACATTTTTTAAAGGTGGAAAAAGTACCATGAAGACAAAATTTTAAGAAAAGGATGAAGAATCCAGTATCAGTGAAATATATCTCCCAATCATAACAAAGGATTTCATCAGGAATTCTTAGCTAACTAACTCAAAACCTCAACAAAGCTCCAAAACAAACTGACCTATGCAAGCCTCACTAAACATATTCAAAACCATATGATGTTTGTAACAATCAAAATAACTAAGAATATTACCAAGAACCAAATTGCAATGCTCAATGATCAAATCCATAGAATAAGTAATTGATGTCATTTCTGTATGAAAAGTGAAAAGCTTCTGCATATTGATTTGAAAGTAGCAGCAATTTCAGGTCAGATATTTGTACAGCAAAGATGGTAGAAAGGTAGAAAGCATTTACATGAAACTCTTTATTTGGTATCTATCAGCAGCTACCATATTGTCTTAATGCGAGTTAGAGCACTGCTATCCTATAGGACGATGGAATCTCCACCAAACACACCACCACAGGGCTAACTCACACCCAGCACAAAGCCAGAGGCATGCGTTGAGATCAAATCTCTATTGATTAAAGACGCAAATGACCTATATTGGTCCACTACCTCCGGAAAAAACAACATCACATTTCCTTGTTTACCAGGAAATCTTTGAATTTAATGGAAATCTCTTTCTGTACAGTTAATCCTGCTGTAGTAAATATTAACACATCAAGGAGAAGCATCTCCATAGCCTTTACTATTAACCCTTCAATATCACAGAAGCAAATTCAGGTTAACTTTTCCATATCAATATATTTATTCAATAAAATAACTTAATTTTTCAAAATTTATTTGTTTGAAATTATCAAAACATCAAACTTTAATAAATTCTTTATAGAACAAACTTTCACTTTATAATATTCCTGAAGAAATATTTATATTATATAACATGTATTAATATAGTCTTTTAAGCATAGATACTTCAATATCCAGTAAATAATTGTTTGCTAATATCCTGAACTGTAAACCGTCCAAATTTCCAGGTGGTCCTGTATAGTATCCACATAGTCTTATCAATAATTTTTTCACATTTCCTGGAGACTTGTGTATTAGTAATATTTCTAAATATCCTTGAGCCCGTGTGCGACGTGACTACATAAACACTGAATGCTGTTACCCTTGCACAGCTGACAAGTACAATTTGCCTTAGCACATCAGACCACCAGGAAACTCAGCAAATGTCAAACATGAAAGGAGATGGCTGCAGACCTAACATAAATATTACACACATTTAAAAATTTGCACCAATTATCTAAACTGTGATAGCTACTCAAGAAAAACAAACTAGGCTTGAAGCTATAAGGTGGACACGATGGCAAAATATATTGTCCCTCTCACACTGTTCGTTATAATGTAGCCAGGGTCAGCAAAGTTCACCGGTTTTTTCCTGACATAAGGAGGAAGTATTTCACGGAACTCACCTGAGAGAAGCATGGGATCTCTGACCTCCCCCTTTTTCACATGGTCAGATTCTCCTGTTAGTGAGCTTTCATCTATTTTTAGATCATTACTTTGGATAATAACTCCATCAGCAGGTAACAAATCACCTGTAATAAATCAAACATATCACATTAGTCTAATTAAGGTGGTATTTTATCATACAAGTCACACAAATACTTCAATCTAATCATATAACTTTTAAATTATTTTGTATAAGCTTTAAGAAAGTATTCAAAGTCAAAACTTTATTGCAAAATTAATCTTCTGAGCATATATAACTTATTGTACAAGCATAACTTATCGGGCAAGCCTTCTGAAAGTGTAACTTATTTTACAAGGCTTCTGAAGGTATAAACTATTGTACAAGCCTTCTGAAGGTACAACTTATTGTACAAGCCTTCTGAAGGTACAACTTATTGTACAAGCATAACTTATTTTACAAGCCTTCTGAAGGTATAACTTATTGGGCAAGCCTTCTGAAGGTATAACTTATTGGGCAAGCCTTCTGAAGGTATAACTTATTGGACAAGCCTTCTGAAGGTATAACTTATTGGGCAAGCCTTCTGAAGGTGTAACTTATTGTACAAGCATAACTTATTTTACAAGCCTTCTGAAGGTATAACTTATTGGGCAAGCCTTCTGAAGGTACAACTTATTGTACACGCCTTCTGAAGGTGTCACTTATTGTACAAGCCTTCTGAAGGTATAACTTATTGTACAAGCCTTCTGAAGGTATAACTTATTGGGCAAGCCTTCTGAAGGTATAACTTATTGTACAAGACTTCTGAAGGTGTAACTTATTGTACAAGCCTTCTGAAGGTGTAACTTATTGGTCAAGCCTTCTGAAGGTATAACTTATTGTACAAGCCTTCTGAAGGTGTAACTTATTGGTCAAGCCTTCTGAAGGTATAACTTATTGGGCAAGCCTTCTGAAGGTGTAACTTATTGTACAAGCCTTCTGAAGGTATAACTTATTGGTCAAGCCTTCTGAAGGTGTAACTTATTGTACAAGCCTTCTGAAGGTATAACTTATTGTACAAGCCTTCTGAAGGTATAACTTATTGGGCAAGCCTTCTGAAGGTATAACTTATTGTACAAGACTTCTGAAGGTGTAACTTATTGTACAAGCCTTCTGAAGGTGTAACTTATTGGTCAAGCCTTCTGAAGGTATAACTAATTGTACAAGCCTTCTGAAGGTATAACTTATTGGTCAAGCCTTCTGAAGGTATAACTTATTGGTCAAGCCTTCTGAAGGTATAACTTATTGGTCAAGCCTTCTGAAGGTGCACTAACTTATTGGTCAAGCCTTCTGAAGGTGTAACTTATTGGTCAAGCCTTCTGAAGGTATAACTTATTGGTCAAGCCTTCTGAAGGCGTAACTTATTGTACAAGCCTTCAAAAGGTATAACTTATTGGTCAGGCCTTCTGAAGGTATAACTTATTGTACAAGCCTTCTGAAGGTGTAACTTATTGTACAAGCCTTCTGAAGGTATAACTTATTGGGCAAGCCTTCTGAAGGTGTAACTTATTGGTCAAGCCTTCTGAAGGTATAACTTATTGGGCAAGCCTTCTGAAGGTATAACTTATTGTACAAGCCTTCTGAAGGTGTAACTTATTGGGCAAGCCTTCTGAAGGTGTAACTTATTGGGCAAGCCTTCTGAAGGTATAACTTAATGGGCAAGCCTTCTGAAGGTATAACTTATTGTACAAGCCTTCTGAAGGTATAACTTATTGTACAAGCCTTTTGAAGGTATAACTTATTGGGCAAGCCTTCTGAAGGTGTAACTTATTGGTCAAGCCTTCTGAAGGTATAACTTATTGGGCAAGCCTTCTGAAGGTATAACTTATTGTACAAGCCTTCTGAAGGTATAACTTATTGGTCAAGCCTTCTGAAGGTGTAACTTATTGGGCAAGCCTTCTGAAGGTGTAACTTATTGGGCAAGCCTTCTGAAGGTATAACTTAATGGGCAAGCCTTCTGAAGGTATAACTTATTGTACAAGCCTTCTGAAGGTATAACTTATTGTACAAGCCTTTTGAAGGTATAACTTATTGGTCAAGCCTTCTGAAGTTGTAACTTAATGTACAAGACTTCTGAAGGTGTTGTATTATGGAAGACTAATTTTGAATTTTGAATTATTGCATAAAATCTGATGATGCGTATTGTAATATCTGAAAAGTGACCCTAACTGATGAAAGTGTTGTTTATAAAGTCAATCTTTCCACACAACAGACTTTTTTCTATAGATACCCATTGATATCAAATATGACGCAAGGATGATCGAGTATCAATATGTCTGTACAACATACAGCTATACAACCCTTCCCCATGATGATAACACCATGTCTATATCATAATCGTATCCAATCACCCTCACCGCGATGATGACACCCACTATGTCTATATCATAATCGTATCCAATCCCCCTCCCCACGATGATGACACCCACTATGTCTATATCATAATCTTATCCAATCCCCCTCCCCAGCGATGATGACACCCACTATGTCTATATCATAATCGTATCCAATCACCCTCACCGCGATGATGACACCCACTATGTCTATATCATAATCGTATCCAATCCCCCTCCCCGCGATGATGACACCCACCATTCCTATATCATAATCGTATCCAATCCCCCTCCCCCACGATGATGACACCATGTCTATATCATAATTGTATCCCCCTCCCCGCGATGATGACACCCACATTGGCAGCATCAATTATACCACTCAAGTCCTTTGACATTCTCCCTCAATAATCAAAGTGATTGAATAACTCTGCATTAAGATCAATACTGGGCCAAGAAAAGCCCTGTCAATGGTAGGTCTGGACTGTAGTGATTTAATAGAGTATAATAATATGTTGCTTGTTAAGCTTCAGAGAGCCTAATCCTCTCGAGGCCTCTATGTCCAGCCAACCCTACAGAGGATAAAGAATTGATCGGGACCTATCCACGGAGATCCACGGAGACAAGACGTGGGGAGAGGGGCTAATTTTTTACCCATGACACATTACAACCTGTTGAACTCTAGTAGATTGAAGCAATAGTGCTTGCTATAGCCGTGAGTAAAGTCTGCCTCTGGTCCAAAGCATTTGTCAGGGAAAATATATTGATGACTACATAAGTAGGCAGACCAAATATGCCATAAATCTTTTTTTCTAAATAGCTCCTTAGGGACCTGGCCGAAACTGACAGGAGCTAATGTAGATATCTGTGATGTACGATTAGGATTCTCCCTTATAACTTCAGGTCATGCTATGTCTGACTCTACGATATACTTGTGTGTTACCCATACTATATCTGACTCTATGATATACTTGTGTGTCACCCATACTACGTCTGACTCTACGATATACTTGTGTGTTACCCATACTACGTCTGACTCTATGATATACTTGTGTATTACCCATACTACGTCTGACTCTATGATATACTTGTGTGTTACCCATACTACGTCTGACTCCATGATATACTTGTGTATTACCCATACAACGTCTGACTCTACGATACACTTGTGTGTTACCCATACTACGTCTGACTCTACGATATACTTGTGTGTTACCCATACTACTCCTGACTCTACGATATACTTGTGTGTTACCCATACAACATCTGACTCTACGATATACTTGTGTGTTACCCATACAACGTCCGACTCTACGATATACTTGTGTATTACCCATACTACGTCTGACTCTACGATATACTTGTGTGTTACCCATACTATGTCTGACTCTACGATGTACTTGTGTGTTACCCATACTACGTCTGACTCTATGATATACTTGTGTGTTACCCATACTATGTCTGACTCTACGATATACTTGTGTGTTACCCATACAACGTCTGACTCTACGATGTACTTGTGTGTTACCCATACTACCTCTGACTCTACAATATACTTGTGTGTTACCCATACTACGTCTGACTCTACGATATACTTGTGTGTTACCCATACTACGTCTGACTCTATGATATACTTGTGTGTTACCCATACTACGTCTGACTCTACGATATACTTGTGTGTTACCCATACAACGTCTGACTCTATGATATACTTGTGTGTTACCCATACTACGTCTGACTCTATGATATACTTGTGTGTTACCCATACTACGTCTGACTCTACGATATACTTGTGTGTTACCCATACTAACGTCTGACTCTACGATATACTTGTGTTACCCATACTACGTCTGACTCTACGATATACTTGTGTGTTACCCATACAACGTCTGACTCTACGATATACTTGTGTGTTACCCATACTACGTCTGACTCTACGATATACCTGTGTGTCACCCATACTATGTCTGACTCTACGATTGACCGTGTGTGTTACCCATATACGTCTGACTCACGATATACTTGTGTGTTACCCATACTACGTCTGACTCTACGATATACTTGTGTATTACCCATACTATGTCTGATCTACATATACTGTGTGTTACCCATACAATGTCTGACTCTATGATATAACTTGTGTGTTACCCATACAACGTCTGACTCTACGATATACTTGTGTGTTACCCATACAACGTCTGACTCTACGATATACTTGTGTGTTACCCATACTATGTCTGACTCTACGATATACTTGTGTGTTACCCATACTACGTCTGACTCTACGATATACTTGTGTGTTACCCATACAACGTCTGACTCTACGATATACTTGTGTGTTACCCATACTATGTCTGACTCTACGATATACTTGTGTGTTACCCATACAATGTCTGACTCTATGATATACTTGTGTTACCCATACAACGTCTGACTCTACGATATACTTGTGTGTTACCCATACAACGTCTGACTCTACGATATACTTGTGTGTTACCCATACTACGTCTGACTCTACGATATACTTGTGTGTTACCCATACTATGTCTGACTCTACGATATACTTGTGTGTTACCCATACTACGTCTGACTCTACGATATACTTGTGTGTTACCCATACTACGTCTGACTCTACGATATACTTGTGTGTTACCCATACTACGTCTGACTCTACGATATACTTGTGTGTCACCCATACAACGTCTGACTCTACGATATACTTGTGTGTTACCCATACAACGTCTGACTCTACGATATACTTGTGTGTTACCCATACAACGTCTGACTCTACGATATACTTGTGTGTTACCCATACTACGTCTGACTCTACGATATACTTGTGTTACCCATACTATGTCTGACTCTACGATATACTTGTGTGTTACCCATACTACGTCTGACTCTACGATATACTTGTGTTACCCATACATATGTCTGACTCTACGATATACTTGTGTGTTACCCATACTACGTCTGACTCTACGATATACTTGTGTGTTACCCATACTACGTCTGACTCTACGATATACTTGTGTATTACCCATACTACGTCTGACTCTACGATATACTTGTGTGTTACCCATACAACGTCTGACTCTACGATTTACTTGTGTGTTACCCATACTACGTCTGACTCTACGATATACTTGTGTTACCCATACGTCTGACTCTATGATATACTTGTGTATTACCCATACTACGTCTGACTCTATGATATACTTGTGTATTACCCATACGTCTGACTCTACGATATACTTGTGTGTTACCTATACTACGTCTGACTCTACGATATACTTGTGTGATACCCATACTATGTCTGACTCTACGATATACTTGTGTGCTACCCATACTATGTCTGACTCTACGATATACTTGTGTGCTACCCATACTATGTCTGACTCTACGATATACTTGTGTGTTACCCATACAACGTCTGACTCTATGATATACTTGTGTTACCCATACTATGTCTGACTCTACGATATACTTGTGTGTTACCCATACTATGTCTGACTCTACGATGTACTTGTGTGTTACCCATACTACGTCTGACTCTACGATATACTTGTGTGTTACCCATACTACGTCTGACTCTACGATATACTTGTGTGATACCCATACTACGTCTGACTCTACGATATACTTGTGTATTACCCATACAATGTCTGACTCTACGATATACTTGTGTGTTACCCATACTATGTCTGACTCTACGATGTACTTGTGTGTTACCCATACTACGTCTGACTCTACGATATACTTGTGTGTTACCCATACAACGTCTGACTCTACGATATACTTGTGTGTTACCCATACTACGTCTGACTCTACGATATACTTGTGTTACCCATACTACGTCTGACTCTACGATATACTTGTGTATTACCCATACTACGTCTGACTCTACGATATACTTGTGTGTTACCCTATACAACGTCTGACTCTACGATATACTTGTGTATTACCCATACTATGTCTGACTCTACAATATACTTGTGTGTTACCCATACTATGTCTGACTCTACGATATACTTGTGTGTTACCCATACTACGTCTGACTCTACGATATACTTGTGTGTTACCCATACTACGTCTGACTCTACGATATACTTGTGTATTACCCATACTACGTCTGACTCTACGATATACTTGTGTGTTACCCATACTATGTCTGACTCTACGATATACTTGTGTGTTACCCATACTACGTCTGACTCTACGATATACTTGTGTGTTACCCATTCGTCTGACTCTACGATATACTTGTGTGTCACCCATACTACGTCTGATTCTACGATATACTTGTGTATTACCCATACTACGTCTGACTCTATGATATACTTGTGTATTACCCATACTACGTCTGACTCTACCATATACTTGTGTGTTACCCATACTACGTCTGACTCTATGATATACTTGTGTGTTACCCATACTATGTCTGACTCTACGATATACTTGTGTGTCACCCATACTATGTCTGACTCTACGATATAATTGTGTGTTACCCATACTACGTCTGACTCTACGATATACTTGTGTGTTACCCATACTACGTCTGACTCTACAATATACTTGTGTGTTACCCATACTACGTCTGACTCTACGATATACTTGTGTGTGTTACCCATACCTCTGTTAATTAATTTAATTTGATTGGAATACATTTTGATTAGGCAAAAAATCTGTGTTTTGAAAATTGTGTAAGTGAATCATGATTATATGGTCACAAATTGAGTCTTATTGATTGTACGAGTAGATGCAGTGATATGGACATACGGTAACATTTACGATAATACAATCATGATGAACCACTGCAAATACCCAAACACAGTCGAGCTATCACGATCAATTTTTTTTCTAAGCCGAAACAACAAAAATAAAACTTTAATTTTCACTGTCGTTTTTCTGCTTTTTCAAAAATCTGGATTACTCTACATCAAGTATTCGATCATGATGCCATCACAAAATGAATTTCAATGACCTTTTGGGGGTCACACTCTTGTTCATTAGTAGAAGTAATTTTCAAAATGATTTGAGGTTAGCTTTTTATTTATTAATACTGCCATAATATTTTCACAGGCCAATCCAACCTCCAATTGAACTGTTGTATATTTATGTATAATCACATGCTGTTTTTTTCACTTATGGACGGATATGGCCATGGAATAAATGAACTTGAACTTTAATTATTATCACTTTTTTTTTTTGTCCTCATAGAATCTACAAAATGTGAATTTAAGATGTTTTCAAGAATTTCAGATGAGAAAACAATATAAATGATGACATGATACCAAACCAAATTTGTTTCTGGTTTTTTGGTGCACTCTGGGATTGAAATTATATAAGGGACATGAAATTCATGAACAGCAAATTTATTATAATCACGTAAACACTTAACACTTCCTCTAAATAATTCAGTCAAGACAAAAATACTACAGCTGAAGAGTAGAACACAGGTAGAGAAAATTGTCTGACCATGGTACGACTTTGTTTTTTGTTTGTTATGGCATCGGAATCAATATGCTTTATTGGAAATAGACCTTGGTGTCTAGGTAGTCTTCATTATAGACAGGATATACATAGCTACCTTAGAATTTTTACTTACAGAAAGCAATTCCATCATACCCATATATATCCTGATGTGTAACATCTATTTACACTGTATAAACTAATAGACCTAATAAACACACAGTGTGCTTACAAAAACACAAAAGGGGTTCACTTGTGTTAAATTCGGGTGGAACAAATAACTTTTTACATATCTATATGAAGCAAAAGCAATCCTGAGTCTTTTGATAAAAGGCTGAAGGTTATATCAGCAGATCAGTGAGGTAATGAAATGTTTATATGTTTCAATAAGTACACATGTTCTTTTCCTGAAAAAGGTGGGATGAGTTTATAGGGGCAGTGCGCTTTTAGGTTGATTATGTTATATCTGACAAATATGGTCTTTCTCAAATGTATGGTTTCTCATATTTTCTACTGTTTTGTGTTTCATCATAGGCTTCTCAATGATACTGGAATTTTCATGAAACAAGCTGTGTGATCAAGAGAGTGGTTTGTTTCAAATGTTTTTGTTTTAAGACTGTTTTCTTCAGTGAGTTAATTTTTCTTATGGAAGTGGTGCATCATATTTGCATTTTTGTCCAATAAGTTTAACATTGTTCGACAATTCCCTACAGCTTCTATCAACTACTCAGTTGGACATGTACAGGAGGTCGAAATACAGGAAAATAGAGTAAAAACCTCCCAAGCTGACCCTATTACTGTAATTCTAACCAGAGAATCAAACTTCTCTTGTCTTTGTGAAAATGTGAAATCAAGGATAATATTAATTTTGGTATAGGATACGATGGATCTACAAGTGTAGGTCAATTAAGAAAGAGATCCAGATGGAGCTTTAGCATTTCGATTTTTTTTTAAATCCGAATTACTGGTACCTACCATATTTGATTTGGCATATATCCCCTACAACGATTTCCCCGACGGGAATGTTGATATCCTGTCCGCCACGAATTACAGAGAACTGATGATCATGTTCTATTTTACTCTGAAGTCCTCGGAATTGTTTTTCCTTTCTCCAGTCATTAAAAGCAGTCACAAGAACTACAACAATTACTGCTACTAAAATGGCCACCCCTTCTATCCATCCAGCTTCCGATTCAGAATCATCTCCACCTGTAACGGCAAAATAACAATCATTAAAACACAACGGTCATCCATAATCATTTGTATATGACTAAACTTATTAACTTTTGTACAATAAAATTTTACAGCATTTCCAAACTTTAACAGATTAACACAATGGTGGATTAGTGCACCTTAACTATTTTACATAGAAATGTTATAAAAGAAAGTGTGCTTATGATTATATGCTTATAACTGCAATCATGATTTAACGCAATGCTTCTAAAACGAAAAACACTAAAGAACGGCTCTAGTAATTGAAACTGTTATCTTGAACTCTGATAAATCAAAAACCTTGCGCAACTTGTATGAAAAATTCAGCTCTAAGAGTATAGTTTTATATAAAATATACTTAATTAACTTGAATACTTGGATATCGGATATCTTGAAGCTTTTCCATGACCCACCCGCTGACTTAGAAATAATGAGTTTCGACTGTATATCCATCAGCAGAAGTAAGAGACACTAACTATATGCACCTAGGACTATTCAATATTTTACAAAGTACAGTTTTGGGCTGATGTACTGTTATTAGCTTCTTTATCTAAATTTTCAAATTCTTAATATGTGTCCGTCCCACAGGAAATAGCAGCTACAAGGAGATCTGTGTGGGTCTTCGTCAGAAATGATAGGCGTAGAATGTGGTATTTAGTGACATGCAGATAAGAAGTCATAGGAGAGCTTGCATGTGTATCCACAGTCACATTCAAAATTGTGCTGAATATGCAAGATTACTTCTAAAATAGCTGGCAAGTCAATATCAAATTCTGAATGTACAATTTCTGAATCTCTTTTTCCTTGAAATTTCATTTTCTAGCTTGCATTTATTCATGAAAATGAATGATCTAAAAAATGAATTCTTGTTCAAAAATGAATCTGATATTCAGCTAGACATAGCTTACCAGTCTGTGAGATATATCCTTACCTTCTTTTTTTGGAGGCCTATAAAAAGATAATCCTAGAGAAATTAATGCAGCTACTAAAAGAATAATTAATGTCACATCTTGAATAGCTTCCCACACAAGTTGGAGGAAGGTTTTAGCAGGCTTAGGAGGTATCACATTGGAACCGAATACTTTCCGCCGGTCTGCTAGGTCAGCCGGTGAACCAGGAAGTCCTGCAAAGAATAAAACAAAATTTAGTTCATGCTCTATTATATACATAAGCTAAATGAGGCAACATTCTGAATTTATAATCACATTGTATAGTCTTTTTCCAAATTCATCCCAATTTACCTCATTAGAAAATTTGGCATTTTTTTATCAGAAAATTCACAACATTTTTTTGGGGTTTTCATACACTTATCTATTTCGTTTTTCCTCAAAGTGTATCAAATGACATGTCTAAGATAAGTATTAAGTGTCACCATAAAAGTACAGCTGCTATGTGTCAATAGAAACAAGACATTGTATTGACCTTAATGAAATTTTGTTTTAAATATAAACTTAACTTATTTTACAACAACTGCAAATCAAGTTATAGTATTTACATCTGCGTTTGTTGGCCCGGATGGAAGTGCAAAGGGGTCTTGTTGTGGTGGTAAATTAGTGTACCCAGGGAAAACTAACATGGTTGGGCAGGTGACCCCATACCATTTCACATCTGATAGGGGAATCATATGGTTGCAGGTACAATTGCCCTACACAGTACACACCTTCGTACATCTTGTCTGTGGTGTAACATATCCCAGTATTTTATACCATGTAAATTCGATTTCCCCACTTATTTCCCTATAGATACCTCTCAGACTCCCTACAATTAGGTTTTGTTACTAGCACCAAATTGTCTCCATGTCCAGATACTGGTAAGCTTATGATGATATAGGTGTATAAAAACAAGACAATTTGATTTGCAGGTCCACAAGATAAGCAGATATCTTGTGTGCTGAGGCAGGGTTCCATTAGGGAAAACATGTGTATCTCACAGCAGACAGTTGACAATTTCACTCATTTTATGTTAGAGCATGTTATGTTACAGCATGACGCATTTCGGTACATTCAGATGTCCAGATGAAATGTTTTGATGAAAATTGGGTCTATAGGTACATCAAAACTGAGGTCAAATGTCATTCCATGAAACCATTCCATCTAATACTGTAATGCTGTTCAATGTTTGTATTTTCTATCTTTCGTGGTTTGGTGCTTTTGAATTATTGCGGGTACAAACTTTTATGGTCAGCCCATACAACAAAAGTATATACAGCAATGTTCATTGTATTTATACTTGTGGTTACATAGCAACCATGAAAACTTTCCTGTTATACTGCATTAGTGTCAATAATGACATACAGATTTTAATGTTATGATCATATATGCTCATTTTAATGCTATATTTAAAGAAAATTTATAAATATGATGTCCATTGCCTCAAAATATAAAACCCCACCAACAAATGTCCAACTGATCAATGAAACCTATTCCATTTGCAATTTCATGTCAATTATACAAATCAAGTCTATCTCTAAGCTTTATAAAGTCGATCCTTAACCTCTACAAATTCAAACCACAAGTTTTACAAACAAATAAGCTAAACAAAGTCTTTCCAAAAATTCCACAGACCAATTTAATCCAGAAGTTCTATAAATTAATTCAATCCACAATTTATACTAACCAAATCTATCCATAAGTTCTACAAACCATGTCTGTCCATAAGTTCTACAAACCACAACCAATGACAATGTCTAATTTCAAAGAAGAAATACATGCACCACTTTGAAGTCAAGCAGATCAATGACCTCTCGACTGACTAGGGTTTTAACCTTTAGCAGAAGGTTAAAACATCACACCTTGGACATAGCATTTCACGCAGGTCATAGTTGTTTGATCTTTATAATACAGGGAAATTTTCAAACATGTCTGATGACAATGTCTGTATATTGCAGAAACATTTCTCCTGGATATATAGAAGTTACTTTAAACATGGAGATTGCTGTTGTCATGGAGATGCATGATTCAGTTAGTTATTTTCAGTTTGTCTAACCAAAATCTCCTATATCTGCTCGCAAGGGATTATGCCATATAGGGTATGTCAACTTTTTTTACGTTCTGATTAAAATTTATCGATGCAATTCCTATGGGTGTTGCTCAAGAGAACTTGCACTATTCCTCACCAGCAGCAAGATGCTGAGCCGCAGGTCAACAGCCAGCTAAGTGCAAATGAAACACAGCCAAACAGGCCACAATATCATCATGGAAAACCAGTCACGTTCCCAGCTGAGGTAACACCTTATATGGGTATACAAATTTAGAACTGACAGTTCAAAAATAAACACAGTAGTCAGCACAATGTCTGGAAGGAAATTCTTTATAATTTGGAAACCTATGTAACCTGCCTTTCAATATGTCACATGTATAAACCAAACTTTAAATATTGTTAAAACCTGTATAAACCAGACCTTCAACATAAAGACATCTAACTAGGTCTTTCTGTATCAATATTTTCTGTAGTGATCCAAAGCTATCTGAGTACCTGTATTCTGAACATAGAACCGAGGTGGCACGGTTATTGACCGTATGTATGTAATTGGGAGAAATCTGTACAAAAAAACATATTGGTCTCCATGGTTTGATATAAAGAGCAAAAAGAAGAAGCATTTTAAGATTAAGGACGATGGCCATATGCCATGCAGTGATAGTAGCAGTTACAATTGCTGTTGGCTCAGGTCTGTATCGATCTCACTTAAATCAATGTTATCACTGTAGACACTTTGTGCTTTATAGTAAAACGTTCACAATCCAAATTATCAGCATTTGCTAGTCAATGTTGCACTTAATTTGTAGCGAACAAAATCGTGAAGGAATAAATGCTCGACATTAATCATCAAATCCAACTCCAATTAAGTGAGAATTATGATGCAGAGTACAGGTTTTGTCAAAACTACCATCATTATTCTGAACAATTTGTTCAATGGGTGGGGGCTCATAGCCAATTTCAAGGTTGCATCAATGTCATTTTGCATGAAACTGCAGCATATTCTCTGTACAAGATTTGATGAATGTACCTAATTCCTGTACACTTTGGAAATGACTGCCTAAGTAATAAAATGCCTAAATTATCTATGATTTGTGAGCAAGTAATGCAGATGAGAGTCAATAAGCTGTGAAAATGAAGCAGAAAATGTTGGGAATAACCAAATATTCTGACTTTGAAACAGTCTCTCTGTCTACCATGTCCATCTACCAACAGACAATATCTCTGAACCTACAGGTACATTAATATTTACTATGGAGTTACTGATCATTGTAATAACAAAGACGTACCAAAACAAGCATGATGGGTATTGCTAAAGCAACACATGTACCCTACCAGCACCAGCTATAAATAGTAACAGTGATCTTGGCCTTGATACAAAAACACAGAAACTCCAACTTGTCGGAGATATTATGGTGCTTTAACATTGTGAGAAGTTTTATCAAAATCTATCAAGGAATGAAGCCGCTAGAGCGCTGACAAACTTTGGCAATACGTACATACGTACAAAACAGATGGAGAGGAAACCTATAGTCCCACGTGTAGGGGACTAACAATATGTCCATGCAGTGCTATTAGCATCGAAATACCTCAAGATTAACAAATATAATAAACATCTATATATAAACACACTATTCATAGCCAGCAATAACACTGCCTATAAAAACCAGACCAGTATGACAGAAATATTAAAGGTTTCTGGCTTCGGAGGATGATTGCAGATCCATCATCTAAAAGTACAAGTGCTACAACTTTTGTGTCATCCCTCATTTATTGTTAAAGTGCAAGTTTTAATAAGCATGTGTGCTTGGCTTCTCACATCAACTACGTAAGGTTTCCGATTCGATCTATAAATATCATAATTCTGTACTTTCCTCTGATATCCTCTTTCAAGAAAATATGTCATTTAATTCCTCCCATAGTTTATTTACTCCAGAATAACAGGATTGGATCTAGTCAAACAAATTAACTCATAAGTTCAGTAATAATCACTGAATTAGAACAGAAAAACCATTCACACCAAGAAGTGGTATCCCATTATTTGGTTTCATTTTATATAATTTTTCCGACATAAAAGGAAAAATTATCTTTGAATGAATATGGATCTTACCAAAGTCCAATGCCAAATGCAAAAGAATATTGCCCTATACAGTAAAACCTCTTCATCACAAACTCTGATAAAGCAACAATCTTGCTTAATTAAAAAGTAAAAATTTAGTTCCAATGGAAAAAAAATTATTTAAGATATACTCAGTTACCTTGAATACTGGTGATACTCTGATATATGTCATCCATTGGCTTAATAATGAGGTTAAACTGTAAATTATCTTCACTGTTAAACTTCTACTAATTCTCCTCCCTATCTTTGACGTCTTGACTCCCAAATATCTATCTAATGAACCTATCACCCCACAAGGCATTGGTAAGTCGTCCAAAACTTTAACGTGCATGGACGATGCATGATTTACAAGTGTACAACCAGACCACTAACTCTGTTGGACACAAGTTTATTTTACAACCTACCTACAAACCAGAACATGTCTTAGACATAAAATGCCCCCACTGCCACTTGACACCCTGAAACACAGTTTGGTGAGGATGGCATCAGCAGTTCCTTAGATTAGCTAGTTACATTGCATCAGGATGGGATGGGGTGGACTTGCGTAACACTATGCCCCCCCACCCCCCCCCCCCCCCCCCCTACCCTAAATTTCATGGCGGGAGCAACAACATAAGATACCTGATGCTAGAAAAGGCTAGAGAATGATGCCTAGACAATTGTCGTATACTCTTGCAACAGCTTACCTTCTATGGGAGAGGTGTATAAAAGGCGACACAACTCGGTGACACCGTTGTACTTTGTTTGTATGAGGTTGTAGCCTTCACTTCCTCTGTGCTCCATCATCTCCCGGAGCTCCATGAGAGGGACCCCATACTGACCCTCTGAATGCCGGGAAAGAGCTATTCCATCTGGGTGGTCTTCCTCCGCCATCCTTGGTATGTTTTTATCTATTTTCACTTCTTAAATTCTGCAACAATGAACAGAAACAACATTAACAATACTTTAAGCAAGAAGTTATTTTCAATATTATAGACTGCTTATGAAAGGATTCAAACCACAAGTAAAACCTTATAAAGTCTGTCACTTTTATGAATTCATACCTGTGATGTGATTTATTTTTGATAGTATTCAAGCATTTTTATGCAAGATTTAGATTTCAAACATATCTTTATTTCCAGCGGAAATCGTTAGAGAAATTACTTAAAACTGTTCAAACTTCAATTCCATTTCTTAGTATTTTCAGTATCTTCCCCAACCTAGAGAATGGTATAAATCGTTCTATTACTGAGTATATTAATATTATAATGACAATATTTAACATATTAGTATACTCAGTCAACAGCATTCCATAAACATTTTTCAGTAGCTACAAATCTAATCCTGTATTATATTCGAGGAGGGAATTCTTCCTTCTTCAAACAACAAATTGGAAGATACATAGTAAACAGAATTTCTATTGTAATTCTTTATAATTCTGGTCGGGTAGGAAATGATACATCCTATTTCCAGACAAAACTCTGATAATAAGAAAAAGAGAAAAGACTTAAACAATGGAAGTACCAACAAACAAAACCACAACACATCTCCTCTGAATCTTATGTCCCTTTCCCTCTCAATCCTACTAGATACATCCCTTCCCCTCTCAATCTTACTAGATACATCCCTTCCCCTCTTAATCCTACTAGATACATCCCTTCCCCTCTCAATCCTACATGATACATCCCTTCCCCTCTCAATCCTACTAGATACATCCCTTCCCCTCTCAATCCTACATGATACACCCCTTCCCTCTCAATCCTACTAGATACATCCCTTCCTCTCTCAATCCTACTAGATACATCCCTTCCCCTCTCAATCCTACTGGATACATCCGTTGCCCTCTCAATCCTACAGCCTACATCCCTTCCTCTCTCAATCCTATAGGATACATCCCTTCCCATTTCAATCCTACATGATACATCCCTTCCCCTCTCAATCCTACTAGATACATCCCTTTCCCTCTCAATCCTACTAGATACATCCCTTCCCCTCTCAATCCTACTAGATACATCCATTCCCCTCTCAATACTACATGATACATCCGTTCCCCTCTCAATCCTACTAGATACATCCGTTCCCCTCTCAATCCTACATGATACATCCGTTCCTCTCTCAATCCTACATGATACGTACATCCCTTCCTCTCTCAATCCTACATGATACATCCGTTCCTCTCTCAATACTACATGATACATCCCTTCCCCTCTAAATCCTACATGATACATCCGTTCCCCTCTCAATCATACATGATACATCCGTTTCCCTCTCAATTCTACAGCATACATCTGTTCCCCTCTCAATCCTATAGGATACATCCATTCCCCTCTCAATACTACATGATACATCACTTCCCCTCTCAATCCTACATGATACATCCGTTCCCCTCTCAATCCTACATGATACATCCGTTCCCCTCTCAATCCTACATGATACATCCATTCCCCTCTCAACCCTATAAGATACATCCGTTCCCCTCTCAATCCTACATGATACATCCGTTCCCCTCTCAATCCTACTGGATACATCCGTTCCCCTCTCAATCCTACATGATACATCCCTTCCCCTCTCAATCCTACATGATACATCCGTTCCCCTCTCAATCCTATAGGATACATCCGTTCCCCTCTCAATCCTACATGATACATCCGTTCCCCTCTCAATCCTACTGGATACATCCGTTCCCCTCTCAATCCTACAGCATACATCCCTTCCCCTCTCAATCCTACATGATACATCCCTTCCCCTCTCAATCCTACATGATACATCCCTTCCCCTCTCAATCCTACATGATACATCCCTTCCCCTCTCAATCCTACATGATACATCCCTTCCCCTTTCAATCCTACAGCATACATCCCTTCCCCTCTCAACCCTATAGGATAGACTCTTTCCTACTCTTAGTTCTGTTGAAATACATCCTTCCTGTACTCCCACAGAAGACACCAGCAATAAAATTCCTAAAATAGGACTCCACTCTCACAAATAAATTCAATTATGGTGGAATAGTGTGTTTTGCTATTCTAATCCAGTGTGCAGCATCACTTATAGCATGTATAAACCATGAACATGGCCATGAATAATGGATGAAGGTTTGAAATTCCTACTGCTAAATATAGGGTTATGGCACATTTCAGGCCGCTAAGTCCCTCCCAGATGTATCGCACTACCAGACCGATTCTCTAACGAGTCTATATAGGGTTTTTAGCTGAATCTGTTATTTCTGTATGAGAAAATGATAACTGTATGAGAAATCCCCAGACACATGCAATATTTCAATTACAAATGTGTGTTTTGGGTTTGTGTGGTCATTTAGTTTACAATATAGACTTTAAGGTGATAAAAAACAAATTCCTGTTTTGGACCGGTACAGTTCAATGTTCTGTAACTGCATGATTTATGAATACAAATGACTTCGTGAGTGCACATTGACTGCATGAAACATGAATAGTGTATAAGATGTCTGATGTGTCAGTCTACTGTCTCTGTAGGGGTCTTCTTATACCACAAATTAGTAGGCCTTCGTGTTGGTTGTGTATGAACTGATTGACAAAGGACTTGGGAGACATATTTTATTGATCTTGCATGGGTTCAAAACATAGAAGACCTAAGGATATAACCAGTAAACCTCGAGTGAAATACTTCTTGAAGTTCTACCAGGGGATATCGCATCAAAAGATCTTCAAGGAAAATCGAGAAGGGAACCTATATCATGAGATCTCGGATTTGATCTTCCAAGATCTGGGAATGTTGTCTATAGGTCATACAAAGTGACCCAAGAAGAGAACCTATATCCCAAGATCTGAGATTTGATCTTCAAGGAGATCAGAAATGTCATTCAGAGATTTGAGCTTGATTCTTAAAGAAGACCCCAGTAGGGAATGGATATCTTAGATCTCAGATTTAATCTTCAAATCTGGAAGTGTCCTCTATAGATTATAGATCTGAGAAGAGAATCTTTATTTGGAGATCTCCGATTTGGTTTTCAAGGAGGCCGAAAAGCAAATGTACATCCCAAGATCTCAGATTTAATCTAAAAGATCTTGGAATGTTGTCCATAGCTTATACAAAGAGACCTGTGTAGAGAACTGGTATCCTGAGATCTCAAGATTTAATCTAAAAGATCTTGGAATGTTGTCCATAGCTTATACAAAGAGACCTGTGTAGAGAACTGGTATCCTGAAATCTCAGATTTGATCTTCAAAGAGGTCTGGGAATGTTGTCTTTCAGTCTAAGTTTGATCTCCACTGAGACATTGAGACAAGTTCTTTTACCAGAATAAGATGGCAATGCTGTTCACATAAACCTTGATTACATTCCACCTGATGGATCCCGACAACAATATAGACCAAGTTATACAACATTCATGTACCTAAACTCTGAAAAGCATCTCAAACTGAATTTTTTTTATTATTGAAATGAAATTTCTCCAGTTGGTTTGATACAAATTTCTATTGTATTTCTGGGGAACTATGAAGGAAAACCTTGTAAGCTGTTCCAAAGAAGACCATACATGAGGTGATCTGGCCTGTGCCAGCACTGTCAGACAGCCTGGGCTTGTGGAGAATCTAGTGATGAATACTGATTGAGTTAACACTGATAGAAAGGCTGAAATAGCCATCAAGTCTCTCCAGCAAGGCACACAAAAGGTCACCAAATTTGCAAATTCAAATACAGTCCTTGCTCCCTGGCAGGAAAATGTTGTGTGTCTGCGTTGTTCGATCTCCACATTCATTTAATTTTCCTGATATTACAAAACAGTCTGATGGACACACATTTCTCTGCTTTCAATCAAACATCAACTTCTTGACCAACAGTTATGTAATTACTAAAGAACCCGTCCCCCTTCCTATAATTACTTCTACTTTTCTCAGCTTTCAAGGTTTTGCCTAAGTTAAGTGTATTGGTTTTAAGACTAATCTAAACCATCGAAAGTTGTCTTTCTCGTCTCTATTTAACAAAGTTAACGTGAAACTTCATTACATAGCATTTTTCTGTGAAATGAAATTACTTCCCCTGAATAGAAAGTAGTATTAGCATGAACAGACATGCAAGAAGCACAATTGTAGTCAATACAAAGCGGGTTGCCTGCAAAACACAATCATCTCCCCTAAAGAATAATAACCGGTTACAAAACTGGCCCCCATACGACAAGTGCAAGAAAGCAACATAGAAATCAACAATGTCAAAAGCACTTAATGTATCCAATAAAATTATCTCCCTAGAATCGAAGGTACCCATCGTCGAAAACCACAACGCAACAAGCACAGGACGTGGAGTCAATATGAAGCAATTAATCTACAAAATAGAATTACCTCCCCTGAATAGATGGCAAATGAGAATATGAACACCACGCATGCACGCAACAAGCACAAATTGTTCTAGAAACTGAAGCACTTCACAGACGAGTCGGGGAATCTTGGAACAATTATAACAGTTTTTAGCTGCCTCTGACCTTTCCATCTGTGTCTGTCATTTACAAATGGGAATCCAATAGTGTGGATAAGCCTGGTTCCGCTTGGTGCCTCCCGGGCTCTATCGGGTCCGGGAATGGCCTCCGCTTTTATCTCATGACTCAACACAACGAGAAGATGCTTAAAACAGATCGTAATTGTTGGTTGGATGATAGGCTGGGGGCCCCCTTAGAGAAAGTGCACTATACCTACTTCTCTCTGAATAACAATACCCTCAACAGTACATCAGTAGGCCTACCATTGCAACACTGTATTTCTGGCTGTTGGTATTACCACCCTCCTTTTCTGGCTGTTGGAATAACTACCCTTCTTTTATTGCCATCTGCATTAACACCCTCATCTCTGGCTGTAAGTATTACCATGCACCCTCCTTTATTCGGCTGTTAGTATAACCACCCTCCTTTATCTGGCTGTTAGTATAACCACCCTTCTTTATCTGGCTGTTAGTATTACCACCCTCCTTTATCTGGCTGTTAGTATAACCACCCTCCTTTATCTGGCTGTTAGTATAACCGCCCTCCTTTTTCTGGCTGTTAGTATTACCACCCTTCTTTATCTGGCTGTTAGTATAACCGCCCTCCTTTTTCTGGCTGATAGTATGACCACCCTCCTTTATCTGGCTGATAGTATTACCACCCTAATTTCTGGCTGTTAGTATCACCACCCTCCTTTATCTGGCTGATAGTATGACCACCCTCCTTTATCTGGCTGATAGTATTACCACCCTAATTTCTGGCTGATAGTATGACCACCCTCCTTTATCTGGCTGATAGTATGACCACCCTCCTTTATCTGGCTGATAGTATGACCACCCTCCTTTATCTGGCTGTCTGAATTACCAGCCTCATTTCTGGCTGATAGTATTACCACCCTAATTTCTGGCTGTTAGTATCACCACCCTCCTTTATCTGGCTGTCTAAATTACCAGCCTCATTTCTGGCTATAAGCATATTACCACTTGTCTTTCAGCTGTTAATATTACCACCCTCCTTTTGAATTTCCTCCCTCCTTTTCTTGCCTTTGGAATCACCAGCTTCCTATTCTGACTGTTTAATTACCAGTCCCTTCTTTTCATTAATTTATAACAGTTTCTTTTTATTTCCATTTATATAAAATTCACTTATGTATTTACCCAAACCTAAAACTTGCATGAGTTTGTTACAAAATAAACCTCAAATGGATCAAAAACAATATTCCTGATATCAGGAATAAAAGCTTGTAATTTGTATTTAATGATGCTGGTGTATATATCACTTAGACAGTCCAATCACAAGCAGAACGCCACAGAACAATGTTGCTGAAGACAAGTTGAAAAGGCTAAACTAATAATGTATACCATTCCTTTACACCAAAATGGTGACAAACAAACAAGCAATGTTGTAATTTATTTGAATCCACTAGTAAACGTACAGGATTAATATCCTACAGTGAAGTTCCATTTCCCCCAAGAATTTTAATCAAGTAAGACAGTCTACTATTGCAATCAATCTTTTTTTTTTCACTCTATCCAATTAAGTTGACAAAAAATGAATAAAGCAAACATTTGATTTTCATTGTCATCATTCATATAGGCGGGCTGCATTGGTTCGCAGCTTGTTCTAGATTTCTGGCCGATACATATATGCTGCGCTGGTAGTGATTTAATTAGTGTATTTATTGACCGTTATCCATCGAGTGGATTGGTGATGTAGGGAAGAAGAACACCCAATATAACCAGGCTGCAGAAACAGCCACACAATTGCAATACCCATAAAGTTGACATGAAACTTAATTTAAAATCTCCTAAATCATTTGAACCTAGTAGCATTGGAACTCATTACATTAACACTGCATGGATTTTATAACCGTTGAGCAGTGTGTCTTATGTATTCCATGTGAAATATTTTTGACAAGAAACATCAAACAAACTTTTATTCAGCCATCACAATCTGTACCCCAAACAATGTTATGGTGTTCTGTTGTATATATTATGTACATTTTAAAGAGAAGAGACATGACGGTGGCCATCACCGTTACTGAAGAATGAAAGTGGAATGGATTGGTACCAACATAAGGCAATCCATTTCAAACCACAGCCATCCAGCTCTGTGCAATCAATGTTTACCTGAATGGCCAGCAAGATGTAGGGTAAATGCAGGAAAACAAAACATAGATAACTGACAATGCATTACCACGTCAAGTACCGGGAAGTGGACTGGTATTACTATCAGAATCATTCTTCATTCCAGATTTCTAAATACCACGTTAAGTGGAGTGGTATGACTATCAGAATCATTCTTCATTCCAGATTTCTAAGAATTTCATATAAAAAAAAAAAAAAAATGTGACAAGTACATGTATATAAACAACCCAAATAAATTTGTAAACAAATTATAATTCTGAAATTGAAAGCTAAACAACAAAGAAGAAATGGAGATACCAACACCCGATACTGTGTTATTTTTAACACAAAATTAATCACTTTCCTCCATAACCACACAAAAACAACTTTCTCTCCTATGTAAACTCCAGATTAAGTGGAATATTCTGCTAATTGACCGATCTCCTCCACATCAGAAAGTCTAAACGGAAGCTTTATTTCACTTGTGCTAGGGTAAACAAAAGCATTGTCACGTGGACAGAGGAAAGCAAACAGTAGGGTATAATAGTGTTTACACAGGTCTGGGGACCACCAGCTTCTGTCTGATGTTACACATCAACTTACTTTGTCAGTTTAACTTATACACAGATGTTAGTAGTCAATAACATCCAATTTTTAAATATATTAATCACCAGCGAATTTGATAATAAAATATTTGTGTTAAAACACAATTGAGAAAAAATGCAACATTTTTTTTCTGGTAGGTTATCTACAAAACCTGAAAGCTTTCAGAAACAAAGCTAAACTTGTTGATAGAAACTAATTTGTTAGCAATTATCCGGGATAATTTGACAGATTGGTAAAACAAATTCCGTGCTACTGCTGTTGACAGAGGGATTGTACAATGATGGCTCGCATATTAGCTAGTATATGATATTTACACAAATCAAACAAGAAAATACTTACTGAACATATAACAAATCAGGTATGGTAAAGATGGAAACTAAAGCTCTTCAGAAAATATACATACCCAGTTCATATCACATGATGACAAAAACAAATGAAGTGACACCAGAACTATGTATATACTGATATAGCTAGTTACACTTGAACAATGCACTCATGGTTAACTTCTACAGCTACTAAAACTTTCTAATAAGAGTAAGAGAGAGTATGTGGGCCCGGATATTACACATATATGTACACCCACCTTGTAGCTTAACCTTCACTCATTTGTAAAAGAATTGTTGAAGATTTTTGTAATGATATATCACTACTCCAGTCAAGTGCTGATCTGATCATCACAGTTTCCCACTTGTATGAATCATGCGTGACGATACACATCATTTCCTTCCCAATAATACCACTTCATTTCACCACAACAAATTTTTTTTTTTAATTTTTAATTTTTTTTTTTCAACTCTGACATATCTGCCTATGTCTTTATTTGCTGTCTTATGCTATGTCCACCCTTGTCCATGTCAAATTGATTCTGAATATACAAGAATGTCTCATGAAGTCTTTCCTGTTCCTGACTAAAACAGGAAACATGCCCATTTGCCAGTTATGTCTAGCCCATGGTTAATCATAAATATAACAACTGGAAAACAAAAAGCCGCCAGACACTTACATCAAATCATCTTACACTTCTAAGCAATGTATAATGTGACATTTCAGGAACCATTCTGTTTTCACCATCTAGTCAAAATATGTTATTTGTACATCATAATACAGTGGAACTTCGTTAACTCGAACTCGGATAACTCGAATACCCCGCTTAACTCGAAGTACCTCGCCGGTCCCGGCCGAATTCTCTCTTTATCTTAGTAAAAAAAACTCGGATAATTCGAATTCGGATAACTCGAAAAACTCGGATAATACGAAGTAAAAATTTGGTCCCAACAATAAAAATCCTACTTGAAATGTTCGAATAATTCGAAGTATAATTTTCGTCGATCGGTGGCAAACGCCGACATTTTTTAAGAGCTAAATTCCGTTTGTAATACTGAACATATCGGCACTACTAACCTACATGTTATTATAAGTGTTTCATAAATTCATAAAAGAAATTGTCGGTTGAATCTTATAACAACAAGTCTTAGTGATAAAAAGTACTGCTTTACTTACATCAGGTAATTTCCCAAGGCGGTCGCCGATATCAGTACACACGATAGTCAACAACTCATCTACCCGTTCGCTCAAGCGGAACTAATCTCTGACACACCGGTAGATCTACCCGGCTGATGTTTTTACAGGTGTAGAAATGACACAGTCACCGGCGCCTATTAAATCTTTAAACTGCTGAAACAATAGCGTAATTACTGCCGAGGTGTTCAGAGTACAACTGTAACGGCAGTGCTGTCTATTAAATCGGATAAAACGACAACTCAGTTACAGTAACATTTTATACGCACATGCGCAGCCCAACTTCCGGTGCTAATACACATGGAAATGGCGTGGTTATCAATATAAAGTAAGTAGGCCGATCAAACAGTATTTTATATATGTCCAATAAAAGGCAATGGTTCTGTTACGTTTTTTATACAATCTGTGTTAAACTTAAACGGTTACTTGTTTTGACATTAATAACTTGTTATTTTGTCGAATTCCGTTTTATCGTTTACCTTTTGCAAACATGACTTGCACATCAGATCGTTATTGAAGTGACTAAGTGAAAGAAACTTTATCGTGACTGCATATCGGCAAAACTACACCAAATTACAAGTGACAAGTGACGAAACATTACATATATATTTACATGTATTGACCAGTCTTCACACTAAACTGATGAGCGACAGAGCGAAGTTATAATGATTATATAATGTTGACAAATATTGACCAAACTTTTCACCAAAAACGATAACTCGCTTAATTCGAACACTCGGATAACTCGAAGTTTTTTCGTGGTCCCGTCGACTTCGAGTTAACGAAGTTTCACTGTACCATCAACACAGGTCCAAATAGCCGTCGTTAATTTCCTATCAAAATCCCAGAAATGAACATTGACCAAATTCGCACACATTACAAATGTTATCAACTTAGGAAATGTCTAACATTTTTTTTTTTTATTATTATTTTTCTTATCATGGAAAGTGGACATCAATGTCTCCTTACAAATTACATTTATGAATACAACTAGGCGCCAATATATCCACACCTAATCAAATCTTCCTGAACATATATACGATCAGTTCTTCCTAAGTATCTGAATTACTCCTGAGTAATGAAAAACCTTTTCCATTAAAGAATAAATATTTCTTATCTTTCTAACTATACAGGTTTTCATGCCTTCAATGTTCCACTGGACTGACGGATATATGACGTAACAACACAAGGCTCTGTAGTAAAGATATCATCAAATTTTCCAAATAATCAAGTCAATTTGTGGGGACGTCTTAGAAATCAGGAATGAATCAGTCTAGACAGATAACCAGCCTCTGACCAATTCATCATTAGTCTCCAATCTCAACCACTGTTCAATACCGATTTCTGCTTCAGTTACAAAGTAAAAATAACCAAGGTAAACTGATACAACCTTCAAATTTGTTTCTTTTCAGAACAGAATCAATAACCTCATTATATTATTTTTATCTCAGTATCAGCTAACGTATACTAAAATTTTAAATATCACCAGAAAGGTTTCTCATTGTGTCGCAAACATATATTCTGTAGATGTAATGAACCCAGAGGATGATAATATGTTTCCTCTCCATCGATCTTGTATGTAACACCAACGTTTGTCAGGGCTCTGTCGGCTTCATTCCTTGAGGGATTTTGATCAAACTCCACACAATGATAAAGGACCATAATATCTCAGACAAATTACAGTTTCAGGGACTTAGGATCAAGGCCAAAGTACCCAGTATGCTTGTAATACAGGATAAAATCAATATCAACCAGTCTGGTCATCAATTGTAATGTAATCGACCCCTGCGTATATTTATATTTACATGTCTTTAAGATCAAACAAATTTTACAGTGTACATATTAATAGTAAGCCACTATTCCAAAGTTTCCTCTAATTCCTGGCAACAGAGCCAGGTTTTCACCCCGTGAACAGCCAGGGTCTGTTGTTTGAATAAAGATCTCATCGTGGTAGTTGGTGACTCCCTCACTGAACAACATATGAAAGGCCTGTCGCATTCCATCTAAAGCAATTAGGGAAAAGTGTCTTGCCCAAGGACACAACCATGACAGCACAGATGGGTTTGTTTCTCAGCTTCCCGAAAAACACAAAACGACATGGGTAGGTGTATCAAGCAGTAAATGGAGAGAAAACATAGGGTTGTTTCAGTATGGATGAAAAACACAACGGTGATCTACACAGGGACAGATTTAAGTCAAGTTGAGAGGAGAGGGAAACAAATCTACCAGAGGATAATGGTGAAGACTACAATTCAATCTCCATTGCTCCCTGAGATATAAAGTAAACATACAAAGGGTGTTGGTTCTCAGGTTTATAGTTTCTCTGCCTCACAAATGTAACATCTGGTCCATTTTATTTATTCTCTGAGCTTCAGGAGAATTTCCACTGTCCAAGACATCAAATGGGTCAATTATTGTGGAGTTATTCTGACAGGACGATAGCAGTTTTACAGGCCACATGGCGTATCATTATAACACCAGTCTGTCCATTCTCTGACAATGCCATACAGACACTTCTTGTTTGCTGTGTTTATCCCCTGACAACCAGGGTCATCTTGGAAGAAGGGGTTTGGGAGCTGAAAGAAGTGTCTCAATGTAGTAGTTGGTGACTACCATACTGAAAAACATACAGGAGACCCATCAAATGCCATCCATAGCAATTAAGGTAAAGTGTCTTGTCCACAACAGCACAGACAAGTTTGTATCCTCATTTTCCAAGAAACATAAACCACAAGACATAGGTAGGCAGTGTAAAAACATAAAGATACAGACATAGTAGCTGTTTATTGTGTTTACTGGTATGCTTCCTGGAGCTGAACCATAAAGAGTAATCTCCCCTTTATATTAAAACCATCTTTTCATCAAAGCTTTGCAAAGCAATCAACTACCTTACATCCAATTTTACTTCCTTACAGGCAACCACAATTGTTTCACTATATATGTCCTAAGGAATGAGATACGCAATTGACAGCAAAGGATCTGGATCAATTTAATGACTTTTATCAACTTGGAAAAGAACAGAACTCTATAGATGTGTGAGGGATACTGGACAGGAAATCAAGTGAATTTTACCTCTTCAAAAAAACCTGACCAAGGTCACAACACCTCCAATAGGGCAGGTTTGAATCCCATCCAAAACCACCCAGGTCTCTGAACCAGATCATTAGAGCTTTATCCGGCACACATAACTCCTTACTGAGCCAGCCAGGTCTGAAAACACTATTATACTTATGTTACAGTGCTACAAGCATGTGTATCTACACTTAAGGCCTAGTGCATCGTCTTTTTATCTTCGTATGAAATTCTGTAGTGTACTTAATAACACTGGTAAAACTGGGAATGTACCATGCAATTTATCGTTACATCGCGTACCCTAGGTCATTATATTGTTTTAATGCGATACATTCAAACAAATACATTACGCAACATATACATATGTTGATAATATTGCATTGTAACAAATTATGAAACATTCCAAGAACACACTTGAAACCCATCTTATAATGTAATGGCAGCTAACTAGAGTAAAGTTCCTGTATTGAAAACACATTGTGTAACTATAAACTACAAAAGAAAAAGAATTGTTGAAGGTTCATCAACGACTGAGAGGCTTTATCTGCATCCATTTAATTGGCAGGATGACTTCAAAAAAAGCAGGGTAAATGTTCATATTGAAGCAAAGGCCATCGAATTGACAGGGTGACTTTAAAAAAAAGCACGGTAAATGTTCATATTACAGAGAATGCCATCGAATTGACAGGGTGATTGCTATCGTATTGAAACAAAGGTCATTTTAAAGTCTTTCCTAATTTTATCCTAGGCACAAAAAATTCCTCATACAAATGACCTTCACAGCTTAACATAGAAACCTGCCATGATTCTAAAGGTATCTATTTAACAACTGTCATGGACACATGACAGCTCTCATTTCAGAAGAAAAATTATGTGAAAATAAAAATTCCAAAAATGCTGCAGGTACAGATTTGAAATCTGTTCCAATAGCCCATAATGTTTTTACAGTATAAGACAACGATGTGATTGATATAGACTGAGATTAATAGTCGGGAATACTAAAATGGAAGACTCCTTGAAGGAAATACCTTCCACTGGCTATTTTTACCACCATTCTGACCTACTGGATCAATACTACGGTTCCGGAGTGAACAAGGCATGGTTAGGTCAATACAAGCAGCGGGCTCACATAAAACCCTATTTCAGATCTCTTTTGGAATTAATTCGACAAAAGACAAAATCACTTACATTACCATGGTAATAGAATTTCTTTAATTTACTGAGGAGAGGCTGTTTGTTTCCATGATTATTCTGTACCATGACTGGGCAGTCAGCCCCAGCCATTATTATACCAGAACTGACCAGTGAAATCAATACTGACCGATAACTAGCCATTCTTAGACCTTACAATCAAATAAGGTTCAACACCTCAGCAATGTCTAGACTAGACTCTCAATTTTCACAGTACTTTTTCATAATCCCTTCAGCACAAGTCAATTGGTGGAAATATCAATAACGAACAGCTACAGTTGAGTGTAGACTAAAGGTTACACCCAAGTGCACTCCGAGTGCACTCCATTTGGACTTGGAGTGCACTCCGTTTGGACTCCAGGTAAACTTGGAGTGCACTCCAAGTGGACTCCGAGTCTAACTGGAGTCCTATAAGACACCATGCCTACCCAGTTCTATAATCAGACTATATCATATATATATATTAATACTTTGATGCTTTTAATATAATTTACATATAAATAAATAGATTTTTACAAATTACTTTTGTTCTGTTAATATTACTATTAACATTTGTTTAGTCTACTCGGAATATTTCTTTTATTGTTAATACATGGTAATAAAAAAAAATGCCTACACTGTACATGTTAAATTTATATTTATTAAGATCCATAAAAGACAGTTATACAATTTATGCTATAATCAGGTTTCTATGAAAGTTAATTCATATTTCATTAAGATGTAAGTAAATTGTATTTCATTTTATTAAGGAATTGAAAATTATTTCAATTAGAATATTTATTACTGTACATATATCATGACTGTAAAGGAAGTTCAGATAATATATCTATATTACGTTATTGATTATTCAAAATATTGAAAGTTTACAGTATTTAATGAATTATGTGTTTTTTTCATATAAGACATTCTCTACATATATGTACTCAATTCAGGCAAGTAATTATAAAATGAACAATCATTTTAGTTGATATATAATAGGTTATATATATTAAAATGTATCATTAGAAAAATATACATTTACAACTGTACATATTTACGAGCATTATCTAGTTAAATTAATGTTCTGACATAACGTACACACAAGTATGTAGTTCTGGACTACCCATAATAAATGACAGTATCTGTTTAATTGCTATTATTATTGGTCATGCATGACTGACTCTGGCCTGACACCCCTGATACTGTGCCAGGTGAGTTTTAGGAGCCAGCTACAGGTACTGTCCTGAGTTCACAGAAATACCTGTGTCAATACTGTCACTGTATGGCTTCAAATGATGAAGCTGTGCAAAACAGGGTCACAGTGTTATAACCTCAGGCCAATTAACAGAACAGTAAGATTATCTCCTGACTTGAAGGAAAGGACTGTAGCTCTCCATTTGAGAGGCCTTAATCAGACCAAAATTACATGTATAAACTAAATACCAGTGTAATTAAGGTGGAAATGTCAAGATAAGTTGTAAAACCATTAACAAATTGGTTAACAGGTTTAAGAAGACAAACTCTATTGAAATGAAGTCATTCTTTACTGAAATTAGAAAGTAAAAATAAGCTGTTTCTTATTACATTGTAACCTGTCTAAACCATAAGTCCTTGAGACCAAACGTATTGGCTGGTTTATGCAGGTGTCCGGTATGTAGAGGTACAATGTTGAATGATATAAGTTCAAAAAAAATTAATGCAAATCAAATTAAGAAATGATGCAGTTCTTATCTTGTAAGATTCAAAAATATAAAGATATTGCTTTAAAAAAATAATTGTAAAGAAAGAGATTAAACGAAGTAAAAAAAAAAAATCAGTGTAATTCAAAATGGTATTATGAATGTAAATTCACCATTTCCCAAAACCAACCTATAGCTTTATACCCGTAATTAGTACACATTGTTCTCATCCAGGAAATAAGAGTATAGAGCCTGCGGTAAAATTTGCCTCAGGGCAGTTGGACACGGCAACCTATGTACCATTTACCTGTAAAACTGACCTGTTGGAACTACATCTTTTTCTATCCCATTCAGTCAATATCTATCATGATATGTGTCACTCATACATTGTATGTAACAGATACAGGTCATGAATGTACAATGGTTGTTCAAGCCAATTATAAAATCACAAAATTAAATGTTCAAACTTTAAAAAAAAAATGCATAAGGCCCGCTGCAGTTGGTGTATGGAATGTTTGATAAGTATTTACTTAACTCAAACATGAAAATTATATCAATCTATGTTGATTTACATATTGACCTCTAATACTCTATACATGCTTCCATTATAATATCAAAGACATAAAGTAATAGTACCAGTTTGAATTTTTTTTTTTCAAATATTTTTTTTTTCTATAAATGACTTATAACTGTTTTAATAATACTGTAATAGGAATGGACAATCATATAATTTCAAAAGTGTCAGATATCGACCGTCACAAGTCTGTACCTATATTTCTATAAGACCTTGATAAAGGTTAGCCGGAGTTTCCTCTGGCCCTGACACCATATTACACCAGACATGGTGTGTGTCAGGGCCAGAGGAAACTCGGGCTAGGTAAAGGTAAGGTGTGATGACCAGTTTCCATCTAACAATTAAGGGGGTCTTTATCTAGTTAGATGACCGTGTGTACACCTGTACAGATCTTCACACCTTACGAGGTAAACTTGGAGGAAGGGGTCATTATTGGGGTCAGTGTAAGTCTGTCTTTTCTCCACACCCCTGTAATCATGCTTGATATACAGGTAAATATTGACCTGGAAGTTGGGGGGGGGGGGGGGGGGGGGGGGGGAGGAGGAGGATGTATCTGATATAACTGTTAAAGGACTCCATGTATGACCTGGATTTAATGAGGCAGGCATAACAAAAAAAAAGTTGGTTTACCAAATAGAAATGTAAGTCTGATGTTAAACTGTAAATCAAAATTAGACATTAGATCCGGAATATGCTACCCAGGTGATAAAAAAAAACCTTTCTTTTTTATTGTATGTTAAGATAAATATAAACTGTTGGAAGAAAAGTATTTGAAATATATTAAAAACAGTACTTAGTACTTCGAGTACAAGTTATGTCCAGTACACAATCAAACTCTACATTTTGAGAGACCACAAACAACTTGCCAAATTTATATACATTTTTGTTTATTGCCAATTTTCTACTAATTGACGTGGCTTGTTAAAACTCTTCAAATCAAAGGAATGCTATCATACATTTTTCAACGAAGTGCCAGATCTATTCATTTTATTTAGGGTTTACTAATAGAAAAAATCTATTATATTATATATATAGATGCTGTTAGTTAACCAACGAAAAATGACCCAACAAAATAATAAGATGATATATACAAAGATAAAACAGTAACACATATCTTATTGTTACATGTTTAAGGAGTCTAAATGTATAAGAGTATACATCTATCTATATATTTATGTATATATGTACTTGGTTACAGGTACATTTGATACATGTGGACCCAGGTAGGCTTGGGGCCTGATAGGACTCCAGGTAAACTTGGAGTGCACTCCGAGTGCACTCCAAGTTTACCTGGAGTCCAAACGGAGTGCACTCCGAGTGCACTCCGAGTGCACTTTGTGTAACCTTTAGTCTACACTCAACTGTACATCTGTTAATCTGGGGCTGCAAACTATCCAACAGCGACCATGTGACAAAACCCCAGGCTCTTATAGACAAAAGTCTACATCAATTCAGACACCACAAATGACAAAAGAGTATCTAGATATACCACAAAATTCTACATAACTTCAGATACCACAAACTAATGAACAGTCTCCATGAATACCACAAAATTCTACATCAATTCAATTCAGACACCACAAATTACAAAACAGGCTTCTCATCCACAAACTACAAAATAGGCATCTCATCCACAAACTACAAAACAGGCTTCTCATCCACAAACTACAAAACAGGCTTCTTATCCACAAACTACAAAACAGGCTTCTTATCCACAAACTACAAAACAGGCTTCTTATCCACAAACTACAAAACAGGCTTCTTATCCACAAACTACAAAATAGGCTTCTCATCCACAAACTACAAAACAGGCTTCTCATCTGCAAACTACAGAACAGGCTTCTTATCTACAAACTACAAAATAGGCTTCTTATCTACAAACTACAAAACAGGCTTCTTATCCACAAACTACAAAACAGGCTTTTTATCCACAAACTAAACAGGCTTCTTACCCACAAACTACAGAACAGGCTTCTTATCCACAAACTACAGAACAGGCTTCTTATCCACAAACTACAAAACAGGCTTCTTACCCACAAACTACAGAACAGGCGTCTCATCCACAAACTACAGAACAGGCTTCTTATCCACAAACTACAAAACAGGCTTCTTATCCACAAACTACAAAACAGGCGTCTCATCCACAAACTACAAAACAGGCTTCTTATCCACAAACTACAAAACAGGCTTCTCATCCACAAACTACAAAATAGGCTTCTCATCCACAAACTACAAAACAGGCTTCTTATCCACAAACTACAAAACAGGCTTCTTATCTACAAACTACAAAATAGGCTTCTTATCCACAAACTACAAAACAGGCTTCTTATCCACAAACTACAAAACAGGCTTCTCATCCACAAACTACAAAATAGGCTTCTCATCCACAAACTACAAAACAGGCTTCTTACCCACAAACTACAAAACAGGCTTCTTATCTACAAACTACAAAACAGGCTTCTTATCCACAAACTACAAAAGAGGCTTCTTATCCACAAACTACAAAATAGGCTTCTCATCCACAAACTACAAAACAGGCTCTCTATGTGTTATACCACAAAAAAACTCTCACCATATCTTAAATGCAATTACAGCAACTGCTTCTCAAGAATAAATAATTTTGCTTAAGAGAAGCCATAAAACAGCTATGTTAAAATGTGTTGCCGAAGTGTTTCAAAACACAAGCATGCAACGATGACATAAAATTTCACACGAAAAAAAAAATATGTTGATGATGTAATGAACAATGACTATCAATGCTAATCCACATGGAAATTCCAGTAAACAAAGTCTGAATTTTAAATCCAGCACGAAGGCCACTTGGTGGTGTGACAAGTATGATGAAGACAATATCAGATCCCTTCAGGTGTAAACAGCAATCTCAGAATGTGCTAATTAACCTTGAAAAAGTGGCACTAGAAATAGTCTTCCAGATTTCACTACGCTTGTTTCATCAATAAATAGCAATATCACAAAACACATCAAACGGACAAAAAAAACGCAATCTAACCACAAAAAAAAAAAAAAAAAAGAGAGAGAGAGAAAAAAGAAATCAGTAAAATTAACAAAAGCCCAGTAGTATGCCTTCATTACAGTCCCAGCTATTTCTATCAAGATTCCAACAACTGGTCATTAGACATGTTTACACCAGAGTAGGGTCTAATACAAGGAGGAAAAACCCTTTATTGACCATGATGTCAATCTGATGTGCAACATCATATAGCTAATGAAGCCAGCCAACCAAACCTAGAAAACAGCATTACTACATTACTCCACAATCATCAAACAGTCATCAATTGAACAGCATCTTTCAGGCCATAAATGTCAGTGACTTTATATATTAACAGATATTTTCATATTAATTTAAGTGAACGCCTTTGCAACTGGTAAACTTTGATTGAATAGTTTTGAAGGCACAATCAATACTAGCAGAAGGCGCAATTAACTTGACGTGGCTACACAGAATGGTATCCAGCCCACGACACAAAACATCTAATCCACTGTTATTTATAAGTGATATTATTCTATTAAGGCCATGTTCCTTTAACCACAATAAATGGATTGGATCAATACTCCGCAATATTGTACATTTAAAAAAGACATTATATGTGAGGCAATGAGAATCCCATATTAAATGCTTCACTATAGTAAAGAGTTCTATCAGAGCAAATGAACAGCAACTTTCAAGTGCTCTACATGATCATTTCTCTAATATACTCCAATGTCTTACTTGACCTTTGACCCTATCAATCACTTGATGACATTCTGGCATTTGATTCATTATTCTATTTGTGATCTTTGACTATCTAACCTATCAATTTGTTTTGACCTTTGGCTATTTAATGCCAAATGATCTATATATAGAGCTGACCTTTGACCCTACAAGAGACCTCCTGAAGTGTGTATGGATTGATCTGTGGAATTTTGTTAATCTCTACAGTGTTATTGTGTGCAAAACAAATCTATACATCAGCATTAGCCTGGAGAGTCCTTGACAGAGATCACCATGGTTACTATTGACCGATATACATGAACCAGATCATTGTGGATAGAGAGTAGCAGCAGCTTTGATTCCAGCAAAAAACTGCAAAAATTAATTTTCATATTTTGCCTGCAAAATCATTAATGCCAATGATAAGACAGAACTGAACAAAACCCAACTAAAAATGAACCGTAAGAAACCAAACTGGCTTATAATCAACCAGCCGACCTAAACATCACCACTAATCACCAACCAGACACTAACCATTTTGAGGCCATCAAATGTATATGTAACTACAAGGAAAATAGCTTTACCAACTCAGACCTGTACCCCAAAATAGCTTACTTAAGCACAGTTTCATAGTAAAAGCTATGATTGGTCAAACCACTCTAATCTCTGTCATGCATACATTTGGTCATCACTAACAAGTAAGCACCCAAATCACTTGGACTCGGGGTATTTTAAAGGACCAACAAGATGGATGTGGACCCCAGAGGAAACTGTATCCTGAAGAGTAGGACAGCCTACAATGGCGCCAGACTATGTAGCCGACTGTAACATAACCAGACAAAGTTCCACATGGCCTCTGGCCCCTTACGCAATTCCTGCAACATCTACTGACAATTGCACAGAGATTGGCTACCACAACGATGCCAAGACTAAAACCATTGTACATTGGCTGCTCTCCAAAGCTCCAGCAGAATGTCACATAATGCTCAACAAACCCAATTCTCACAGCAGAGCCCAGATCTTGGCCAGTATTTACCATTCTCCCTGGTGAAATTTTCAATCAATACGTATTGTGAATCGATACTTGCTCACACACAGCACACGTTTCTCCTAACATGT